>NW_006408808.1:2374732-2383115 GCF_000296735.1 Chrysochloris asiatica | reverse complement strand
TGATACTGAAGGAAGTCCAAGGTGCTTTGAATCATTAACTGTGTGGTTGTCCCCTCCCCATAAAAATTTACAAAAGATTTCCAGGGTCATTATGAGTTGGAACTGAATTATTGGTAGAGGGTTTAGTTTGGTTTGGGTTTCAATAGAACAGTAACGGGATTTTCAGCCAGCTTTAATCTGCTAGTGCATGGATTATTTTATTTAACTCCACAGCATTCCTATGAGGTAAAAGCTTTTCTTTTATTCCCCTATATAATTGAGCAAACTTTATTTACTTGATTGTTGAGCTACAGTGTCTAACAACCCACATATTAATTATAGAGTTAGTACTTTCAAAAGCTGATCTAAATGGCTACTGAACAGAGGACTCATTTATAAAAAATACATTAACCTAAGTAGCTTAGAACTTAAAATGGTGCTAATATATAGGATGGTGACTTTTTGAATACTTACTATATGTCCTTTACAGTCAGTCTTCCTAACTGTTCTATATGATTGTGTGGTAAGTGGTAGTTTTCTTCAAAACATTGAATGTCCTTCATGTGGGAGGATTTTATTTCCTGCCCCATGTTGTTGTTAAGTGCCATCGAGTTGGTTCTGACTCATAGTGACCCTGTATAGCATTTCCAATGAGCAGCTGCTGAGTTGGAACCACCAACCTTGTGGTTCAAACCGACTTTGTGGTCGAGTGCTTATTCTACAGTGCCATACGAGGATCCTGTAGCTTGGTGCAAATGGTTTGGACTCACCTGATAACATATAAGTTGATTGTCCGACCCACAACCACAGTGAAACCATGCAAGAAAAGCCCTGGCAAGGTGCTTCTGTTAAGATTCCATCAAGAAAACCCTGTTGTGCCATTCTGTCTTGCACATTGGATCATCATGAGTAGAAATCAACTTGACGGTAACTAATAACAACCAGCTGCTACCCGGAAACCCTATACAGGGTCGCTGTGAGTTGGAACTGACTCAATGACACTTAAGAACAGTAACAATGACAACAAGGATTTGGCCGTGGCCCAGTGATAAGTTTGGGACTATGAAGTGTGAGCTAAAGTAACTTGTGCCACTCCCAAGCATAAACATTTTGTAATTCTGCCATGAATTTGGCAATGTCTTAAATATAATTTGCAATGTCAGACTGCATCACAAAATGGTCACATGGCACAGAATCCATTCAACCCACAATGGACATGTGACTCAAGCAAGCAGTGAATGATCACAATTGCAAGTCCCTGAGATCTTGGAGTTGTTTGTTACGCAGCATTTCTTAGTCTAATCTGACGGGTGCTGTTAGTTTTCTCATTTTAAATATGAGCAAACAAGCTTGGGGATAGATAAGTAGCTTTCCCAAGGTCTAGGACTCAATGCTATTGTTGTTGTTTTTAGGTGCTGTGGAGCTTGGTTCTGACTCATAGCGATCCTATGCATAACAGAATGAAACCCTGCCCAACCCTGGGCCAACCTCACAATCGTTGCTACCTTTGATTCCATTGCTGCTTCCACGGTGCCAATCGATCTCATTGGGGTCTGAACTCTTCTTTGCGGACCCTCCACTGTACCAAACTTTATGTTCTTCTTCAGGGGCTGATCCTTCCTTATAATATGCCTGAAGTATAAGAGACAAAGCCTAGCCATTCAAGGAGCATTCTGGCTGTACTTCTTCCAACACAGATGAACCCTAGGATGTTTTATTCTAGAGTCCTTAATCTTAACCTAACTCCCAATATTTTTAACTGGTAACCCTCCCCCTCTGCCCCCCAAAGACTCAGACAAGAAGAACTCAAATTATTTGATCTTTAGCTCACTGACAACATCTTGTGTGTGAAAGGCATCACTGAGTTTTGAAGCAGACTGTTTAGATGTCTGGTGACCTGGAGACACACAGCCAAGTGGCTTTATTTCATCACTAGTGAAGTAGAACCATATAAATATGAACATCTCATAGTATTTCATAGTGTTTATGTGGTAGACATCACTTGGGATGATTTAGCCTTTCCTGGTCTGATATGTTTCTCTGATACTTTTCTTTCTAAGTAATAAGAAAAAGGAGAAAGTAAAATAGAGGCATACCTGGTCACGGAATTATCTGGGGATTCTTTATTTCTCAGCGTTGCTCAAAGAATGCCACACTTATTTCATAGTATCTTGCTTTCCTAGGAAACATTGGCATGAAAAGCAGTGTAACTGTCTCACTGTGGCTAGGATGAGGGGGCTTCATCGGGAATTTCTGGAGCCCATTTTATTCTGGGCTGCAGTCCTTCTCCACTGTTTTCCTCAGAAGCCTTTGCGATGGAATATTTACCCTTTCCTTTAGTGATATGTCATAATACACTTTAAAATGATTTTGGCTTCAAGTAATATAAAACCCTCTATAAAATAATATATAAGAGACTTAATGCTAAGGAACATTTACAAACTGGCATAACCAGAATTCTAGAAGTAGAGAAGTTTTAGAGTTGGTTAATTTAGTGGCTCAGTGAAATGATTGAAGACCTAGATTCTCTCTGTCTTTTTGCCTCATCATCCTGAGAGTGTTAAGTTGTCTCATTTGGTGCCCATCATTGTCCTAAGATGGGCATGGTGGTTCCATGTACAAGTTGCCATGTCTACTGGTCACAATGGGAGCTTCTCCCCTTATATTATTTTAGAGCACTTCCCTGAGATGGGAATATTTACATGCAGAGATACTATTGAAGAGAGTTCTCAGAAACAGCCACTGTCAGTGATAAGGGAGGCAAGTCTGGCCAGAGGGAGGAATTGAGTGGCAGTGCCGTTGAACAGAGGCCTCAGCCGACCCCACACCAAGCTCTGGAACTGGGATAGACCTGCCGAGTGATTCCAAATTGAGACCAGAGACCATACTTTTGTATTTCTGTGTTGACGAGTCATCGGATACAGGCTGTCCCTCAGAAAGAGGCATAACTTTGAGTAAGGCATTCCTGGCAAGTAGGAGAATGAGTGTCTCAATCCTTAAGAGAGGACTTGTGGTATGATGCTGTGGATCAGCACTGGAAAGCAAATCACAAGGTCAGTGGTTCAAACCCACCAGCTACGCCTTGGAAACTCTATGCAGATTCACTATGAGTAAGAACTAACTCAGTGGTATTTAGTAACAACAACAGTCTTTAAGAGAAGGAGCCCTGTGGTACAGTGGATTAAGCAGTGGGCTGCTAACCAAAAGGTTGGTAGTTTGAGCCTACCAGCTGCTCCACAGAAGAAAAATGAGGCTGTTTGCTTCCATAAAGATTTAGAAACCCTATCAAACAAAAAAGTTTTGTTTTGTTTTTTTATCCTGAAGGGGGATCCAGGCAGTGGACTCAGTGTCCACTACATATGTCCCTTTTTGTAAACAAAGATGTGTTTCCCATATGCCTTCAACAGATGACCCCTTGCATCCTTTGGTCAGCATTACACATATCTTATGCCCAAGTCACTTATTGGCAAAGGCCATGGAGCTACCTTGATTAATTGTTACTGAAAAGATTCACCCTTTGAGGCTGGGGACAGGTTGGGTTTCTCCTGAATGATGCAGCTGCTCTGAAGAAGGCAAACATAATCAGGGTATAGATTCAGAAGGAAGATGGAGGGTGTGTTGGCTCTTTAGTGCCAACAGCATCTGGTCCAGGCAGGCACTATGTAATCGTGAGTATTTATCTGGCCTGCTGATGCTGAGCACAGTGGAGGGGTTCCAGATGAAGGATGTCTAATGATGTCTGAATCTTTCAGTGCTTACGGGCAGAGCATACAAGAACATAAAGGCTTCTTGTCATGGTCGACATCAAGCTACGGAAGCAGGGCCAATACGGAAGGCAGTGTTTCTCTTTGCTATACAAGCGCCCTGCAGAATGGTTCCTGTGGAGGGTGATTGGGGGGCCCCACTGTCCTTGCTCTCGTGGAGACCACTAGTAACATTTTTCCTGTGTGCAGTCATGTTTTAGTCCTCATTTTGTCCCTTTGGGTCTTAGATGGGACTTTTCCTGTGCTTACCTGGGGAGAATTCAAGTAGAGTTTATATGGGAGAGGAAGCTAGGGTAGTAGGAATACAACACAGGAAAGGGATGGCAATAGGATTACCAGATAAAATATTGGATGCCAATTGCATTTAAATTTGAATTTGAATAAATGACAAATATATTTTTTAAATGAAAGCATGTCCCATGCAATATTTTTCAAATAAATAGAGAATGGCACTGTTTTCACCCCAGTTGTTGTTGTTGTTGTTGTTGTTATGTGCCGTTGAGTTGGTTCCGACCCCTAGTGACCCTGTACAGGGTTTCCGAGGCTGTAAATCTTTACGGGAGTAGAATGCCTCATCTTTCTCCTGTGGAGCAGCTGGTAGTCTCGAACTGCTGACCTTAAGGTTCACAGCCTGATTCGTAACCACTACACTACCAGAGCTCCTCCTCCCTCCTCCGGTACATGTCCCAAATATTGCATGGAGAATACTTAAACTTTAAAAAAAAAAAAAAAAAGTTTAATCTAAAATTAAATTTAACTGTGCATCCTTTGGTTTTTATTTGTTAAATCTGGCAGTCAGTAATGGGTTCATTAAGTCAGGAGAGTCCATGGGTGTACATATGGTTGATCTGCTTAGCTGCTGACTGAAAGGTTAGAAACTCAAGTCTACCCAGAGGTTCCTCAGAAGAAAGACCTGGCAATCACCTTCTGAAATCTGTAGCATTGGAAAGCCCATGGAGCATGGCTGTACTCTGACCCATGTGGAGTCACCATGAGTTGAAGTGAGTAGAGCTAGACCCCACTGGAGAATTGTGGGAGCCCAGAGTTCTTGTGGCCAGGTGGCAGGAGAGCTGGGGCGTTTCTCCATCTAGCCCATCAGTCTTTGGTTGAGGTAAAGCTAATGCTGTGGTGCTAGTTTCCTGGTTCTGGAACCTTCCACAGCCACAGTCAGACCATCTTCTTGATGTGGCTTCTGAGAAAGCCCTCAGGGAAAGAAATGTGCACACTGGGAGTTGGAGGTACAATGATGCCCACTAAAGAGGTAAGCAGTAAGTGGTAGGGTGCAAGGCATAGGACCAGGGCCGCCACAGTGCCCCAGGACATCATTTACAGAAAGAATATCCTCCTACTTCTAGAAACTGTTAGAAGTGCAGCCTTTGGCATCAATAAATCATAGTGTAGTCACTCAGTGAATGACCTCAAACACATTACTAATCTCAACCCCTTTTCCTTAGTGGTAAAGTGGGGTAATCACACATATATAATCATGCATGCTTCCTATGATTATCATGATGATTAAAAGCAGAATATATAATGTGGAACAAAACTCAAAATCCTAAAAAAGATCAGACTCACTGGTTAGATAAGAGACAGGTGGGACCCTCGAAACTGTGGCCCTTAATCACTACTAAGGCCTGGAACTGAACTCACCATCATGGTTCAGTTTTCAGCCAACCAGTAGAAACTCTCATGTGGCGCAGTAGGATCGGCACTGAACTACAAACCACAAGGTTGGCAGTTCAAACCCACCAGCTGCTCCTTGGTAACCCTATACACGGCTGCTATGAGTCAGAACTGACTTGTGGGCACTTAGCAACAACAATACATGGAAACAACATCACTAGTGAAGCACATACACCCTAGAGTAATCAACCATTTGAGATCAAAAGGGCAGCATTTATCCAAAGACAAAGCTCAGAAGGGTTAGGAAGGAAGGTGGAATGGAAACCGGAAACACAGGGAGGAAGTGAGGTGAGTGATGTTACCTTGTGGGGACTGCAATCAATGACATGAAACAAAATGTGTATCGTTTGTTGACTGGAAAAGGGATCTGCTCTGTAAGCCTTCACCTAATTCACAATAAAAAAGTTTAAAAAACAAAAGTATGTAGATTAAATTCCTTGTTGTTGTGAAGTGCCATTGTGTCGGTTCATACCCATAGCGACCCAGTACAGGGTTTCCAAGGAGCAACTGGTGAGGTTGAACTGCCGACCAGGCGGTTCAAATGGCTTTGTAGTCTGGCGCATTAACCCACAGCGCCATACCAGGACTCCTAGATACAATGCCTGGAATCTAGTAAATACTCGTCCAACATTTGATCATGGGAATGCTAAAATGTATAGGCTTTGTGGTCAGACAGACTTGAACTAGAATCCTGTCTCTACCATATACTATCAGTTTCTTTATCTGCAAAAGCCAGGTGATGTCTGTCTCATGAGGTACGTGAAGTGCCCAGTTCACGGCCTGCTCAGAGCAGACAATTAGATCAGTGTATGTTTTGACTGTTATTCCTCAAAGAAGGTGTAGAAAGGACATGCGGTAATCACTAAATGGTCCATGTGTAACCTGGGATTCACCTCTGCTCATCTCTTCAATACTTGATGGAATTCATACCAGTCACCGTTTTGCCTTCAAACTGATGCTAATTTCTGGAGAACCTAGTTATGTCAGAGTCAAACCAGCTTTATAGGATTTTCCATGGCTGATTTTCTGGAAGCAGATCATAAGGCATTTCTTTTGAGATACCGTTGGATGCACTTGAACCTCCGACATTTCCATTAGCAGATGAGTGTGTTACCCTTCTGTACCACCCAGGTACTTCCTCTCACAGCTATAGATGGCATGAATTAAGCATAGGAATGGGTCTATATTTTCTGGTCCAGGTCCAGGCATTCATTAGGACTTGCTTCTTGAACCACAAAGTTGATGGTTCAAACCCACTAGCTGCTCCTTGGGAACCTTATACATGGTGGCTATGTGTCAGAACTGACTTGATAGTGCTTAACAGCAAGAACCCTTCTGAGCACATTCTCCCACCCAGTTGAAGTTAGGCAAAACCATGTGACTTGCTTTGGTTAATAACTTGTGAGAGCTGAGTGATACCCTCCAGGTGGAAGCGTTAGGGGGTAGTGCATGCTTGCTCATGCTCTGTATTCTTTTTCTGCCATAAAGACCAGGGAAGGCTGGAATGGTAGAGGCTGTGACCCTGAGACCCTGACAGGCTGACATGGCCTGGGACCCTCAGCCACTCCATGATGGCCACAGAGAGGAAGAGAAGTCAGCTATGCGATTTGGGAGTTGTCTTAATAAGTGGAGCCCCTGTGTGCTGCAAACAGTTAATATTTTTGGCTGTTAACTGATAGCTTGGCTGTTTAAGTTTACTCAGAAGTATCTTGGAACAAAGACCTGGAGATCTACTACTGAAAAATGAATCACGGAAAACCACAGTTCTGGTATGTCATATCTGGGATAGTTATGAGCTGGAGCCAACTCGATGGTAATCAGTTGTTTTTTTAAAAAATAAAAATCCCACAGTATTTGTGGAGTGTGGGACCCTATCCAGAGAAGCAGTAATGCCAGAGATGGAGGCAGAGACAATGACATGGAGAGATGGAGCGGCTGGGGACTCTGGACTCAGGGAGGGAGAGAGGCTGTATGCTGATGGCCAGGGGGTGGGCTTGTGGGTTGTGCCCTTTGGTTGTTTAAATGGTTGTATATTCCTGAGTGCTTCCGTGTACTTCCAGAAAAAAAGAAAAACAGGGAATGGAAGAAAATGCTGTTGAATGATGATATATGGAGGGGATTGTAATCATTGCAATGAAACGAAATACGAAATGAATGTAAAGCTCTGATGCCCTCCCATGTAAACTATCAATAAATTCACATTAAAATCTTAAAAATATATAAATAAATAAATTAGCTAGATCTACCTTCACAATTAAAAAAGACTCTGTTCCCTTTTGGACAGTTCATTCCACTGAAGGACTCAACAGTACATGAAGATTCAACTAGCTGAAATGTTTGGACTTGGCTTGGGAGTCACAACAATTATGGTTTTTGCTCTGCTTCATGAAGATGGACTTATCACTTGGGGTGGTTTTGGTAAATGGAAATAATAGAAGTTGTCACTCTTTGTCTAATGCTTATTTATTTATTTATTTATTTTAACGTTTTATTGTGGATCATGTGATAGTTTACATGGGAGGACATCAGCTTCACATTGATCCCGTCGTACATCATTTCCTTGCCATGGTTACAATCCCTTCTATGCATCGTCCATCAACCAAAGGGTATACCCCTCAAGCCTGCCCCCTTGTCGTCCGCACGCTGCTCCTTTCTCTCTCCAGGTCCAAAGTCCCCAGCCACTCCATCTCCCCATGTCATCGTCTCTGCCTCCATCCCTGGCATCACTGCTTCTCTGGGTAGGGTTCTGTTCTCTGCTCTTCTCCTTTGATGGTCCCAGAGACCTCCGTTCCCAGACTGTAAGGTTAATCACTCCCCTCCCTTTGCCCCAAAACGTCCACCTTTACATTTCCAGCCCTTACAATCAAAACAATTATTTGCTATTTTATCGCAAGAGACCTATCCTCATTTCCTTCCATCCGCCCTGACTAGGCAGAATGGATACTACTCAGTGGAGA
>NW_006408808.1:2372645-2373496 GCF_000296735.1 Chrysochloris asiatica | reverse complement strand
ACAGCTCCTCTCCCTCCCTGAGTCCGTGTCCCCAGCCACTCCATCTGTCTATGCCATCATAGTCCCCCCACCATTTTGGGTCTGGGCAGTTCCTGCCCCCACCCCCAAGGTATTCCAGTTAGATATAGGTTGGATCTGGGCTCACATGTTTTCTGTTGTGATGTTTCTGGCTGTTCCCTCCCCCACTCAAGTGTCGATTTCACAACGGTAGGCAAGGGAGACCAAGATTCAAAAGAGGGACAAGCATCCTAGCATTATTCCCCTCTTTTCCCCCTTTTAAGCCATGCCTCAATCCCTGTATCCTGAAGCCCTGTTATTCCAGGGTTGTGCATACCTCGTCATTTAGCTCTGTCTCACGTAGCCCATGTGAACCTGCCCAACCGTTCTCCCATCCACCTTGTTCTTCTTTTTCACCTCCCCCTTCTTGTGTATTGCCACACACACCCCGCCCCCACTCCTAGGCTGTCCTGTGCCTATTCCATACCCTGTGCTCTTTCTTTTCCTCCCTCCCCACCTCTCTTCCCATACTTACTGGTGATCAGCACTTATATTTTTATATTCCCGCCCCCCCTCCGTTTTGGGTGGGTTCTTTTTCTTAGTCTTTTACAATAATGGTCTTATGCAGTATTTTTCCTTTTGTGATTTAGTAATTTCACTCAGCATAATGTCCTCAAGGTTCATCCATGTTATGCAATTGTTTGCAGCTTCCTTGTTTTTCAAGGTAGCGTAGTATCCCATTGGTATATGTAACACAGTTTGTTTATCCATTCTTCAATTGACGGGCATTTTGGTTATCTCCATTTTTTTGCTATTGTAAATAGTGCTGCTATGAACATTGGTGTGTAATGCTT
>NW_006408808.1:2368392-2371627 GCF_000296735.1 Chrysochloris asiatica | reverse complement strand
CCACACTGCATCATCTAATACAAGATTCATCTACTCATCAAAACATATGATACAGCCCTCTGTCTGCATATTTGCTTGCTCATACAGCCACACCTGAATCTGGGATCTAGTTTGCAAGTATCTGAAGGTAAGATTAATGGGCTGCACCATGACCTTCTGCACTTTCTGGCCCTGGCCACGGTATGCCACGGTGGAAGCTTACAATGACCACAGTAAGTCTTGTGTTTGTTTTTCCCTGGTGCTTTCTTAATATAAATTCTTTGAAGTTGTGAGCACATAATACTAGCCAAATTCAGCCAATGCCTGTTTTTATGAATACTTTTATAGGAGCACAGTGAGCCCATTAATTTACGTATCATCTATGACTATGTCTAAGGACCCGTGGTGGCACAGTGGGTAGCTCTTACCTGTTAACTTCATAGTCTGTGGTTTGAATCCGTCAGCTGCTCTATGAGAGAAAGGTGTGGCAATCTGCTTCTATAAAGATTTACCAACTGCTGTTGAGTCCATTCCAACTCATAGTGTCCCTGTGTGCTCTCTGTAGTTGCCCTAACTAACTGTATGTCCTTTCAGGAGCAGAGAGCTGCATCTTTCTTCTTTGGAGAAGTTATAATCTTGCCGTTGGTAGCTCAGTGCTTCACCCACGACTCCACCAGGGCTCCTTCAGATTGACAGCCTTGGAAACACTATGGGGGCTCTTCTGTCCTGCAGGATAACAGTGAGGTAAAATCAGCTCGACAACAGTGGGGTTTATTTTTGCATGGCTGCTCGCTCCCTACAACTGTGGAGCTGGGTAGGTCCAGTTGAGCAGTTGTGTCAGAATTATCTGACCCACAAAACCTAAAGTATTTATTATCTGACCTTTCACAGAAGAAGTTTACCAACCCAACATCGCCTCTGCTGACTGACACAAGTGTTATCCATCTCTGCTATGTTTCATTTTAGGGTTTGTGAGGGGCCCGAGATCATTCCTAACAAGTTCTCATGGGACAGTGATATTGTCTGTATGTGGTCCATCCTTTGAGTAGCGATGCTCTAGGGTAGGGCTTCTTGACCTTGGCACTTTTTGTTAGTGTTGTTGTTGTTAAGTGTTGTTAAGTCCTAGCGCCCCCATATAGGGTTTCTGAAGAGCAGCAGGTGGGTTTGAACTACCGACCTCATGGTTAACAGTCTTGTGCTTATCCTACAGCACCATACCAGTAGTCTTGTTGCATAGTCAGTAAAGCACAGGTAAACATCTTTCAGATGTTCTCTGCTTTTAGCCAAGATCCATCGGACATCAGCAATGATATCTCTCATTCCACGGCCTCTTCTCAATCTAGCTTGAACCTCTGGAAGTTCTCTGTCAATGTATGATTGTAGATGTTTTTGTATTACCTTTAGCAAAACTTTACTCACTTGAGATATCAAAGATTAGAAAGTTTAGAATCTCAGAAATCCATTTAATTTGTGATGCTCATTGAGTCATGGCCAAGAGTTTTCCCTGGGGTTGTATCTGCGAGTCAGACATTCACAGTGTGGTCATTTGAGCCTTCCCCCCACGTAACATACGGGGAACATGGTGCTGTCTTTCTGGAAGTGGGGGAAGACCCTATTTCGTCTTTACCAGACCCCATTTTAGTCAATAGAGGGGGGAATGTGAGCAGCAATTTTGCCCCTTGCGGTGTCCATCTCTGAGAAATGCTAACTTGCATCTGCATCATGAAGGACCCTTTGAGGAGATGAATCAGATGTGGTGACCATGGTGCATTCTTGGAGAGAAGCAACAGCAGCGGATGCTTTGAAATCAGGGAGAGACCATCCACATGTATCAGTTTTCACCATTTGCATCTAACCACAGAAGAAACCCCAACAATCTGTTTTGCTTTAAATTTTTTTTTAAGTCTGTTTTTGGGGAACATTTTATTGTGCTTTAGGTAAAAGCTTACGTAGCTAATTAGTTTTCCATTCAGTAGCCCTTACTCATCGTTTTCCACAATATTGGGGCATTTTCTGCCAGTCAGCCGTTTCTACCATGGTTTCCTCATTCCTGTTCTCCAGGGTTCGCTGCCCCTCATGCTGTCTTTGTCTTTGTTTAGGGACAGAGGTTGCCCTTTTGGTCTCTCATAGTTGATTGCTCTAAGAAGCAAATTCCTCCAGGACGTTATTATTTATTTTATGGAACAGGCTGCTCTTTGGCTACACAAGTGCTCGTGGTACTGTAAGGAAGCACTGGACCGCTAACCACAAGGTCAGCAGTTCCAGACCACCATCCGCTCATTGGGAGTAAGATGAGGATTCCTGCTCCAGGAAAGATTTCTAGTCTCGGAAACCATACACAGCGTCGTTCGCTGAGACCCTAACAACAAGCACAGCAGAATTATCTGGTTGATAGGTGGTCTCCAGACGTGGCTTCAGTTCCACATTAGAAAGGTGACTTAGAGCTGTAATCCCAAACACACCAGTAAATCTGGTGTGTTTTTTTGTGAAATGCGGTTTTGTTGTGTATTTGAATTCTGTTTTAACTGTGAACTTCTATTGTGTCTCTGATCAGAATGGTTGTTAGTGGGAACCATGCACTATCTAGTAGTTCTGGTGTGAGGCTCAGACGAGATTGTGTTTCTTGTGAGCCATTAATACTTTTAACTAATTGCTTCCTTGAATCTTTGGTTTTCTTCATTTCCCTTGGCTCTGGGTAAGAAGAGACGGGAAGAACATGTTGTTAAGGGTCTTTGAGTTGGATCCAACTCATAGTGACACTGTATAAAGTTTCCGAGGCTTTTAGTCTTCTTGGGAGCAGAAAGCCTCATCTTTCTCCTGATACATGTATTGTTGTTGTTGTTATTGTTAAGTGCCATGGAGTTGTTGTCAAGTTCCAACTCATAGTGACCCTGCACAGGGTTTCCGAGGCAGTAAATGTTTATGGGAGCAGAACGCTCCTATATA
Organism: Chrysochloris asiatica; assembly: GCF_000296735.1. Taxonomy (NCBI): domain Eukaryota; kingdom Metazoa; phylum Chordata; class Mammalia; order Afrosoricida; family Chrysochloridae; genus Chrysochloris; species Chrysochloris asiatica. The sequence goes on along the minus strand of NW_006408808.1, from coordinate 2,368,702 downwards.
TATGTGTGTGTGTGTGTGTATATGCATGTATATATATATATGTATGTGTGTGTATATATATATATAATGAGAGAGAGAGAGAGAAAGAGAGAGTGCTCTGGTAGCGTGTAGTGGTTACGAGTCGTGCTGCCAACCTCAGGGTCAACAGTTCGAAACTACCAGCAGTTCCGTGGGAGAAAGATGAGGCTTTCTGCTCCCATAATGATTTACAGCCTCAGAAACCCTGTGCAGGGTTGTGATGAGTCAGAACTGACTCCACAGCACATAACCACCATATATATCAAAGAGCACAGCCTTCGATATGGATTAC
>NW_006408808.1:2362701-2367642 GCF_000296735.1 Chrysochloris asiatica | reverse complement strand
ATACATACATACATACAGTGGTTATGTACGTTAATGTACTGGACTGCAAAATCAGTTTGGACCAAAAGGTTGGCAGTTCAAACTCACCAGCTGCTACTTGGAAACCCTATACAGGGTCTATATGAGTCAGAATCAACTTTACAGCACTTAACAACAACAACAATTATATATGTGTGTATTTAAATTTATATGTATAGATTGCTTGGTAAAGTGGAGGATCAGCAAATAAGAAAGACCTTTGGCGAGATGGATTGGTACAGTGGCAGTAGCAGTGGGTTCAGGGGTAGCAAAGATTGTGAGGTTGGCGCAGACCAGAGTAGTGTTTTGTTCTGTTGTGCATAATATCACTGAGTCAATACCAACTCAGCAGCACCTGACATCAACCATATATGTATATATATATAGTTCAACCACCGACCCTGTGATTCAAACTGACCTTGAGGTTGAGTGCTTATCCTATGGTGCCACACAAAGACTATATATATAACTATGTATATAGATATAGATATAGATACAGATATAGCTATATGGGTTAATGCGCTGGACTGCAGAATCAGTTTGACCACACAGTCAGCAGTTCAAGCTCACGAGCTGTCTCTCAGAAATCCTATACAGGTTCATTATGGGTCAGGACTGACTTGGTGATTCATAACAACAACAATATATATATTGTCAAGTCCATGGGTCATATGGCAGGCTGAAGGCTCTGCCTGACTTATGGAGCTGCAGAAACCAATGAACCCAAGATAGGTCATATGGCAGGTATCTGACTCCAGTGGCATATGAGCCCAAGGTTGGCAGGTAAGATGGCAGGCTACTGACGACTTCCAGGGTTGGCAGACAAAGCAGTAGGCACGGCAGTACAGCAGTTCACAGAATTAAATATCAGATGACAAGCCAGATTCAGGCTCCAGACCCAGCAAAAAAAAAAAAAAAAGGTAAGCTTTGCTTGAATGTTCAGTATATTAGAATCAGCCCACTCCTCTGAGGAAATTTCCTTTCAGTTGATGAGTTGCTCATTACAGGTCCCGTCATGGGGAATTATTAGGTCTTAACTGCTAAACCATTGAGAACCCTGACACAGTTAAGTTGACATAAAACCTTAGCTGTAAAGTCAGGATTTTCTTTATTTCTATTCTGTTTGTTCTGTTTCCACTGATCTGACTTCCCTTCCTCTCCTCACCTCCTCTTCTTTGCTTTGGGATAAATACTGACTGTTTGGTCTCATACAGTTCATTGTTAAGGAACCACATTACTCACTAGTGGTATTGTTTATTTTATTAGTCAAACTCTTCTCTGGCTGAAAGGTGACCTCCAGTGCCAAGTTCAAAGGATATCTTAGGGCATTAGGTTTCCCTGCCCATTTCTGCCTTCTTATCTTTGTTTTTGGGCAAATGATGCCCTTTTCGTGTTGTAAAGTTGATTGTTTTAAGGACCACATTCCTTATGGATGTTATTATTGATTTTCTATGGTTGTTGTTGTTGTTAAGTGTTGTTAAATCTGTTTCGACTCATAGCAACTCTGTAGAGGGTTTCTGAGGAGCACCTGGTAGATTTGAACTGCCATGTTAGTGGTTAGCAGTCTAGTGTTTATTCTATGGTGCCACACCAGGATTCCATTTATTTTATAGGTCTTTTTGGTCTCTGCTTGACAACTGACTTCAGTCGATGTCATGAAATAAAATGTTGGATGAACATTCATTATTGGATGAAAAACCAGTCACCCAAATCACAAGAAAAAAATTATTTCAAAGATAAAAAGAAGAAGCAGAGAAGAGATTTGGGAAGAGGAGCTGCCACAGTAAAGGAGAAGTTGGAAAAAGAAGCATCCAGTGGGGACACCTAGTATAGTTTATTGACAGGACATTGTGCAATTCAACCTTTGCTGCCCTTTCCAAGCATCTTGGAAGAACCTTAGGTTATTCCTCAAGGTTTTCTGGGCTTAAATTTGTGTTGTTTTTGTTGATCTTCTGGCCTAGAGCAGGGGTGGGGAACATCCAGCCTGCAGGTCTTCTGACCCTTCCAAGGTAACTGCAGTTCCATTGATCACATTATTGGTGTTAATTACCATTGACTGGGTTCTGACCTACAGCGACTCTGTACAGGGTTTCTGAGGACTGGCTGGTGAGCTTGAACTGCTGACCTTGCAGTTCAAACTGACCTTGTAGTCTAGTGCCTTAACCTACAGCACTACTCTAGGACTCCAGCCCTCACATTAGGGGTGAGTTAATTAAATGTTTGACCATGTATGTTGTTGTTATGTGCCGTGGAGTCGGTTCCAACTCATAGCGACCCTGTACAGGGTTTCCAAGGCTGTAAATCTTTACGGGAGCAGAAAGCCTCATCTTTTGCCCGCAGAACTGCTGGTAGTTTCGAACTGCTGACCCTGAGGTTGGCAGCCCAATTCATAACTACTACACTTCCAGAGCTCCTTGACCATATATAGCAAGCTAATTTTTAAGTTGATAAATGGCCCACAAATGATGTTATAAATGTTAACAGAAAAATGGTCTCCTTGTCCCCGGGCCTAGAGTCTAGACCAAGGCTAATTGATCATGATCCAGTTATGTGTGTGTATTTGGTGAAGTTGACTTGAAGTCATTGGGGCCTGGGAAGATGATGCATTTTTCAAATAATTAGATCTGCTATTAATAGGTTGGACTATGAAAAAAGAAGACTGTGGAAGAATTGATGCATTTGACTTATGATGTTGGAGGAGAATATTAAAAGTACCATGCCCTACCAGAAGAACAAACAAATCTATGTTGGAAGGATGCACCTTAGAAGCCAGGTGCCAAAACTTCATCTCTCATACTTCAGATACATTATCAGGAGGGACCAGTCCCTGGAGAAGGACATCATGTTAGGTAAAGCGGAGGGTCAGCAAAAAAGAAGAAGACCTCCTCAATGAGATGGATCGTCACCATGGCAGCAGCATTGGGCTGAAGTGTAGCAATGATTGTGAGGTTGGTGCAGGACTGAACAGAGTCTCGTTCTATTGTGCATAAGGTTGCTATGAGTTGGTATTGACTCAACAGTACCTAAAAACAACAACAAATGAATGGGCAGTTCTAATATGTTCTAATATGGAGCACTCTGAAAAGTTTTACCAAAGAAATTCAGGAGATTCAGAATTCTCAGAGGCCCAAACTTAGACCCTCAACCAGGAATGCTGGGAGGTTTCTGGCCGATACTGCAGCCCCAGCAACCTGCAAATCAAATCATGCTGAAAATTTGCCAAATCAGCCCTTTAGTCTGAAAGAGCACCTTGTGGAGCTAGATGATGAAATTGAAACCTGAGTATTTCAGAGCCTTGGTTCTTCCTGCTGGACAAGCGGACTACTGGGGAGTTGAGTGGAAAATTCTGACACAGAAATCTTACAATGGGAGTTTGTCTCTGAAATCCCAGTGGGGACCATTAGTGAAGCCATTTGCAGTTCTTTGCTTTGCTAAGTGTGCCAAGAGCTGTTCTGTTTTTAGAAGGCATGAGCCATCCAGGACCAGGAAGGGTCAGGTTGGAAAATCTAAGCCCCTCTGAGGGGTCCCTGGTGGAAGATGAAGAAAAATGAGATATAAACCCTGGGCATTTAGGAGTCATCTGAAATTGGATGTTGGAACCTAACCTTGAAGAGTTCTAACTAGAGACTAAGTGGGACATTTCCCCATTGTTCCAGAGTGGCTAATAATGGCCCCAAGTTAAGGAGGAAAGGTTCCCTGTACTCCTGCATTGGGATTTCTGCATTACAGCTGGGGGGGATAGGGACAGCACTGTGACCTTCAGGTTCTCCGAGGGACCCTAGTAACCCTATTGCCACTAATCCTCACTACTGCCTTTCCACACATCAACAGCTGATATTAGAACAAAAGAGAGTGTACAGTAAAAAGTCAAGAAAAGCTTTTCATTCTGTAATAAACATTCAGTGATGGTTACTCAAGTGGGAGGCAAGAGAGAATGATTCACTGGGTGGAGTATAGACACATGCTAACGTCAGTGACAGGGGAAGCAGTTAAAAAGAAAAGGAAGGAAAATAGAGTAAATAAATACAAGCATATTGCTTTCCTCTTTTTTTCTTTCATGGACTGCAAGGGAAACAGTGTATATTTATTTTCCTAATTGTATGAACCATTGGGAACTTCCCCACAAATGAAAAATGGGAAAGGAGAGAAGAGGAAAGAAAAGGAGAGACAGACAGAGAAAAACATTTGGAAATGGATAGATTGTTGTACACCATGGGACGTGTGGTTGGTGTGGCTGTGTTGTACATACAGAAGTGGCTGAAATGACAAATGTTTTGTCGCATCAAAAAGAACAAAGAGATGAGTGTGGAGAGTGTTGTGATGAAGAGTATAGATATTGTTTTAGCTGCTCATCTCCTCTTCTTCTTCTTCCACTCTTTCTCCCTTTTCACTCTCCCTCCTCTGCCTCCTCCTCCTCTGTTCATTTGGGAGACGATGTGATCTGTCCATTTCCTAAAGCCAAGCGAGGGGGATTGCAAGAGAATCATGGGCTCATGGGCTGCCCTAAATTTGAGTTTCCATTAGTTTGAGATCTACTGGAAGCAGACTGGGAAACAAGTGGTTGATTTGGGAAGTGACTCCAAAGCATGCGAGTCAAGGAAGAGAAGATGGGCACTAAACGGGTGTGTCGTAAAGCGAGATACCACTGTGGGCAACTGTTGCTTAATCCAACCAGGGATCTCTGGGAGTCAGTGGAGAACATACAATTCCAAGATATCTCATAGATACACCAACTCTGGAGAGTCATTCTGGAAGGTATTAATTTTCTGTCAATTTCAGCCTGCTCTGTGGCTGACCAGAGTGGGCTTTGTTGTTGTTGTTGTTTTGTGCCATCGAGTCGGTTCCGACCCATAGCGACCCTGTATAGGGTTTCCGAGGGTGTAAATCTTTACGGGAGAAGAAAGCATCATCTTTCTCCCGCGG
>NW_006408808.1:2359042-2362601 GCF_000296735.1 Chrysochloris asiatica | reverse complement strand
TCATCTTTCTCCCGCGGAGCAGCTGGTAGTTTCGAACCGCTGACCTTAAGGTTCGCAGCCCGATTCGTAACCACTACGCTACCAGAGTGGGCTTTAGTCAACTGAAAAAAAGCCCCTCCAAGCCAAGAGCTACAAGTGCTGACAATTGAATCAGATCTGTGCATACTGAAATGATAAGACTGACGGTGCCCATTGGAATCACAGCATCTACTGTACTTATGAAGACTCCCCAGCTGGTTGCTTGCTGACTTGCAGAAGCTTTCAGACTCCCTGGTGCCAGCCATGTAGTGGAGTGCGCTGAGAGATTGGTTGGAGCCACTCCACTTTGCTGTCAGACTTAGAGGGCATCTTCATTTCCTAGTGCTGCCCTAACATAAATACCCCAAGTGAGTGACTTTAAAAACAGAAGTGTATTTTCTTACAGTTTTGGACCCTAGAAATTGGAATTCAGTCTTGACAGGGTTTTTGCTCTTTCTGTGTAGTTATGGGAGAAGATCCTTTCTTGTCTTGTTCAGCTTTTTCTGCAGTCCTGAGTGTTCCTTAACTTGTAGACCAATACTCACATTGCGTCTCTCTCTCCCCTCTGTCTTGGTGTGTACTGTACGTGTCTGCTCTTTTTATAAGATACCCCTCAGAAGGCGTTCTGATGTGGCACTGTAGGCTAAGTACTAGACTACTAACTGCAAGGTCAGTGGTTCAAATCCATCAGCTGCACCTTAGAAACTATTTACAGGGTCACTATGCATCAGAACCAACTTGACAGCACTTAATGACAACCACTCAGAAGAGATTAGGTTTAGGACGCACCCTATTCCAATCTGTCCACATTAACATTAACAAAAGAAAGTCTCTACTTCTAGATCTCTTTATAACCAGAGAGGTTAGAATGTCCCTGTAACTTAGTCATACTGTGGAGGCTTGTGGCTGTGATACTGGAAACCTTGCCGTTGGTATTTTAAATACCAGTAGTGTCATGCAGCCTCAGAAACCCTGTATAGGGTCGCTATGAGTCGGAACCGACTCCACAGCACATAACAACAACAAGTGTCATGCATGGTGGACAAGTTTCAGCTGAGCTTCTAGACTAAGAGTAGGAAGAAGGAGATGGGGATTTCTTCTGAACGTTTAGCCACTGATAAACTTATGAACAGCAGCTGAACACTGTCAGAAAGCACTAGAATATTGAGTAATGAAACATTATGAATGTGTTGTTGTTAAGCACCATAGAGTCGGTTCCAACTCATAGCAACACTGTATAGTGTTTCCAAAGAGTGCTGGTGAGTTTGAACTGCTGACCTTGTGATTCAAACTGATCTTTTGATCCAGAGCATTATCCTGTAGTGCCACACCAGGGCTAGCACCATAATATTGTCAGATATAGTGTCAGAAGATGATGCGCTCAGGTTGAAAGACTTTAAAATTACAACTGGGGAAGAGCTGCCTCCTCAAAGTAGAGTTGATCGTGATGACTTGAATGGAGTAAAGCTTTGTGATTTTCATTTGCTGAAGGGTCACAACTCAAAATAAAGAGAAATAGGTGTAAACACTGATTATCAGAACATGGAATATATGAAGTATGGATCTAGGAAAACTGGAAGCCTTGAAAAATTAAATGGAATGCATAAAGATCAATCTGCTAGGAATTCTTGATTTTTTTTGTTAAGTGCCATTGAGTCAGTTCCAGCTCATAGCCACCCTGTATGCAGGTTTTCAAGGAGCAGCTGGTGGGTTTAAACTACCTACCTTGTGATTTGTGGTCATGTGCTGTTCTTACATTGCTACACCAGGAATCATAGGTATTAATGAGCTGAAATGGACTGGCATTGGTCATTTTTAATCTGACAGTCATGTGGTTTTCTATGTCAGGAATGACAAACTAAAGAGGAATGATATTGCATTGATAATCAAAAAGGCCATTAAAAAAAAGAGAACTTTTCAAGGTCTATAATGCTGTCATATGGTAGTATAATAGCCAAATGTCTATAAGTAAGTCTTTCTAGGCAGATAGTGGAACAGACCATCAATTGCTCACATACAAGTTCAGGCTGAAGTTGACAAAAATTAAAACAAGCCCTTGAGAGCTAAAATTTGACTTTGAACATATCCCACCTGAATTTGGAGATCATCTCAAGAACAGATTTGATGCATTAGACAATGAAGACCAATGACCAGAAGAGTTGTGGGACGACATCAAGAACATCATACAAGAAGAAATCCAAAGGTCATTAAGAAGACAAAAAAGGAAAAAAATAAAAGCCAAGATGGATGTCAGAAGAGATTCTGAAATTTGCTTTCCAATGCAGAGATGCTAAAGTAAAGGGAAGAAATGAGAAAGTAAAAGAGCTCAACAGAAAATTTCAAAGGGCAGCTCAAGAAGACTAAGTCAAGTATTATAATGAAATGTGGATTATAAAACCAAAAGGGAAGAACATCTCAGCATTCCTCAAGCTAAAAGAACTAAAGAAAAAATTCAAGCCTCAACTTGAAATAATGAAGGATTCTATGGGAAAAATATTGAACGATGCAGAAAGCATCAAAATGAGGTGGAAGGAATACACAGAGTTACTGTGCCAAAAAATAAGGGATGATGTTTCAGCCATTTGAAGAGATAGCATAAGATCAAGAACCAACGGAGTTGAAGGGATAAGTCCAAGGTGCACTGAAGGCATTGGCAAAGAACGAGGGCCCAGTAATTGAAGGAATACAAATTGACGCAGTACTGGACGCACTCATTTCTGCCAAGAAATTTGGAAGACCTGGCCAACTGATTGGGAGAGATCCATATTTGTGCGCATTCCAAAGAAATAATCATCGGATAACATCAGTAATACCACACACAAGTGAAATTTTGCTGAAGATAATTTAAAAATGGCTGCAACCGTACATTGACAGGGAATTGTCAGAGGTTCAAACTGCATTCAGCCGAGAATGTTTAATAAGGGATATTGTTGTTGACATCAGATGGAGTTTGGCAGAAAGCAGAAAATAAGAAAAAGATGTTTTCCTGTGTTTTGGTGACTATGTGCAGATCATGACAAGTTTTGGACAACATTGTAGAGAATGAGTATTCCGTAACATTTAATTGTGTTCATAGGGAATCTGTACATAGACCAAGAGTCAGTCAGTCATTTAAGCTCAACAAGGAGGCACTGGCGAGTTTAAAATGAGAAAAGTATGCACCAGGGTTTTACTCTTACACCATAATTATTCAGTCTGTATGCTGATCAAGTAATCCAAGAAATTGGATTATATGAAGAAGAATGTGGCATCAGGATTGGAGAAAGACTCATTAATAACCTGTGATGTGCAGCTGAAACAACCTTGCTTGCTGAAAGTGAAGAGGACTTAAGTTGCTACTGATGAAGATCAAAGATCACAGCCTTGAGCACGGGTTGCATCGCAATATATATATATATATATATAAATCATCACCATTGGAACAGTAATATCATCACCACTGGAACAGTAATATCATCACCACTGGAACAGTAATATCATGATAAATGAAGAAAAGATTGAAGTTGTCAAAGACTTAACTTAGCTGGGATCCACTTGATGA
>NW_006408808.1:2338540-2358722 GCF_000296735.1 Chrysochloris asiatica | reverse complement strand
TTTGAGTTATGGACTGCTAGAAGAACAAACCAGTGTGTGTTGGAAGAGGAAGTCAGAAAGCTTCTAAGAGCCAGGATGGGCAGACATTGTCTCTCATCTTTTGGACATGGTATCAGGAGGGACCAGTCCCTGGAGAAGGACATCATGCTCATGACAGTGGAGCATCAGAATAAATGAGGAAGACTCTATGAAGAGGCGGATTGGCACAGTGGCCCCAACAATGGAATCAAGCTTAACAATGACTGTGAGGATGGCCCAGGACAGGGCAATGCTACCTTCTGTTGTGCATAGGGTCACTGTGAGATATAACAGACTCGGTGGCACCTAACAACAACAACAGTATAACTTTTGAGGGAAACAATCCACTCCATAATAGAGGGAGAAAATAAACAGAGAGTCTTGGACCTACTTTTTACCTGGAGATGATCCTTGACTGCAGGGCTCGAAGCATCATGGGTATACGTATTGTGGTTAGATTATTCTGTACTGTATGTGTGTTTGTGGGGTACAGACAAGGACCCTGGCAGTTGCTATAACTCCCTATAAAGAAGCATGGAGGTTATGTTTGTTAAGGAGCTATGGGGCTCAACCTCTGGGTCACATAATGGGATGGTTGTTAGCAGGAACAGCTACTTCTCTGGGAGAAATCATCCTTGTTGCAGGGACACAGGGAAGAACTCAACACAATCATCTGTACTGCAGATGTTAGCTCTGTCTCGTAGAATAAGTGATGCTAGGGCCACTTTGTTAGCACTGACATGTGAACAGTTAGGTAAGCAGACCATTGCCTCCTCCACTCCTCCTGAAGACCCCATACACTAAAGATGCCCACTTTTAGGGTTGTTGTTGTTTGGTGCCATTGAGTCGGTACTGACTTATAGCAACCTTATGCACAGCACAACGAAATGCTGCCCAATCCTGGGCCAACCTCACTATTGTTGCCATGCTTGAGTCCATCGATGCTGCCCCTTGACCAATCCATCTCATTGGGGGTCTTCCTATTTTTCTGACCTTCCACCTTACCAAACATGATATCCTTTTCCAGTGACTTGTCCGTCCTGGCAAGATGTCCAAAGTATGAGAGACAAAGTTTGGCCATCTTGGCCTCCAAGAAGAACCCTGGCTGCACTTCTTCCAAAATGGATTTGTTTGTTCTTTTGGCAGCCCATGACACTTTTTCAATATTCTCCTCCAACACCATAGCTCAAAAGCATCAATTCTTCTACGGTCTTCTTTATTTACTGTCCAGCTTTCACATGTGTATGAGGTTATTGAAAATACCAAGGCTTGGGTCAGGCACCCCTTAATCTTCAAGCTGACATCTTTGCTCTTCAACACTTTGAAAAGGTCTTGTTGCAGCAGATTTGCCTAATGCAATACGTCGTCTGATCTCTTGACTGCTGCTTCCATGAGTGTTGATAGTTGATCCAAGAAGAATGAAGTCGTTGACAACTTCAATCTTTTCACCATTGATAAGAATGCTGTTTATTGGTCCAGTGGTGAGGAGTTTAGTTTTCTTGACATTGAGATGTAATCCATATCGAAGGCTGTGCTCTTTGATCTTCATCAGTAAATGTTTTAAGTCCTCTTCACTTTCAGCAAGCAAGGTTGTATCATCTGCATACCACAGGTTGTTAATGAGTCTTCCTCCAATCCTGATCCCACATTTTTCTTCATGTAACCCGGCTTCTCAGATTATTTGCTCAGCACACAGGTTGAATAAGTATGGTGAAAGAATACCACCTTGTCGCATACTTTTCTTAATTTTAAACCATTCAGTGTTCTCATGTTCTGTTCGAATAACTGCCTCTTGGTCCATGTACAGATTCCTCATGAGCACAATTAAGTGCTCTGGAATACTCATACTTTACAATGTTGTCCATAGCTTGTCATGCTCCACACAATCAAAAGCCTTTGCATAGTTTAATAAAGCACAGGTAAACATCTTTCTGATATTCTCTGCTTTCAGCCAAGATCCATCGGATATCAGCAATGATATCTCTCGTTCCACGGCCTCTTCTGAATCCAGCTTGAACCTTGGAAGTTCTGTCAATGTATGCTTGCCACCATTTCTGTGTTACCTTTAGTAAAAGTTTACATGGGATATCAAAGAGATTATCTGATGATTTCTCCATTCCATTGGGTCACCTCTCTTTGGAATGGGCACAAATACAGATCTCTTCCAATCAGTCGGCCAGATAGTTGTCTTCCAAATTTCTTGGCATAGATGAGTGAGTGCCTCCTGTGCTGCCTCACTTTCTTGAAAAAATTCCATTTTTACAGGGGTCAAAGGTTCTCAAAAAAGGTCAAAATTTTCTTTCCCCCATCCTGGTGTTGTGCTGTGGGTTAATTCACTTGACTACAAAGTCAGTTTGGAACTGGAAGGTTGGTGATTCAAGCTCACCAGCCTCTCCTCTGGAATCCTATACAGGGTTGTTATGAGTCAGAACTGACTTGTCAGTACTTCACAACAATGACAGCATCTCACTTTAAGAAGCTGACAGTTCTGTCCTGTATTAGTGGAGGGGAAAAGAACTGCAGATGGTATGTGAGCTTGCGATATGTAATAATATATAGCAAGTAGACTATGCTACTGAGTAGTTTTACGATAACCAAAATATGGGAAAGCCATGCAATGGAATATTATACAGCAATGAAAATGAACAGATGATAAGTACATGCAGCAGCATGGATCGATCTCATAGAGTGGTGAGTGGACGAAGGTAGATACAGATGAGTATATAGACGATTTGATTCCATTCACATAAATTTACAAGACAAGCAAAACTGATCTGTGGTGTTAGAAATTGGACATGTGTAGGTATCACCTTGTGTTCTTGTTAGTTGCCACAACAGAAAGGAAGCTGCTCAGTTCTGTGTTATCCCATGATCCATTATAGCTTGGACCATTTCAATCCGCAGGGTTTTCATTGGTTGATTTTTGGAACTCAATCATCAGGTGTTTCTTCCTAGTCTTAGTCTGGAAGCGTCACTGACACTTGTGCAGCACCATAGCATCACAGAAGTTTCCACTGATAGACAGCTTGACACTGTACATGAAGGACCTTAGTTGGGAATTGAACTCAGGTCTTGTTCATGGAAGGCAAGAATTCTACCATTGGACCACCATACCTCGTCAAGGGTAATGCTTATGGAAAAGGGACACAGAGGTTTCTATTCACATTCAGATCTTGTTTTGTTTCCTGATCTGGGTGGAGTTTACACAGATGTATTCATTTTATGCCAATTTATTGAACTGTCTAATTACACTCTGTGCACTTTTCAGTAATGTTTTTTATACTTACAAAAATTCTTGGAAAAAAAAAAAACAGAACACTAATTCTTGGAATGAATTTTTTCTGTGGCTAAAAATGACTGAACGATTTCGGAATTTACCCAAGATGTCTGGGGAAGCCATTACTCACAGTGAAAACAGGAATACAGAGAGACGGTGGGAAATGCTACCTGGTCATCAACAAAAATTGCAGATATCAAAAACAAAGAGAGGAAATGGGTAGGGGAAAATAAATTTCTAGATCACGCTCCACCACTCCCCTGCTACTCCCCAATAAGCTGCGATTTCTCAATAAACCAGTTGCAAGTGTTTGGCAACAGCTTAGTCAATACCGTCCTCCGGGGAAAGGTTCCAGATGAGCAGGCTGTTTTCCTAATAGCTCTGTTGTCTTCAGGTTCTGGGGAGACCTGGCAGGGGTTGGTGATGACATAATCCAAAACACATGAGGGACCCATCGGTGTCTTCAAACTTCCCACAAAACGTTGTGAGTAACTATGCTTTGGCTGCAATTAGATCAAACAAAAGCAGCATGTTAGAAGATTAGAAGTGGGAAGTCATGTGCGCGTCATTGAATGGAGGAGTCATTGAATGCGTTGGATCGAGATCTGTCAGGTGGCACTGGGATGAATGCAGAATCTACTGAGTTGAGATTTTGCCTTGAGCTTGGCAGGTGGAGGGAATTTGTAGAAGTGATAATAAAGAATAATAGCTACAGTTTTAAAAGCCTCCGATGTATAAGAATCCTGATGTGGCACTGTTGGATAAGCACTCAACCACAAGCTCAGTTTGAACCATAAGGTTGGTGGTTCAAACTCACCAGCTACTGTTTGGAAACCCTATACAGGGTAACTATGAGTTGGAACAGACTTGAAAGCAGTTAACAACAACAATGTATTAGAGTCTCGCTAGGAGTTGGAGGCGTCCTGGTGTAGCACTGTGGGTTAATGCATCAGACTGCAAAGCTGTTTGAACTGCAAGGTCAGCCGTTCAAGCTCACCAGCTTCTCCTTGGAAACCTTATGGGTCAGAACTGACTACACAGCACTTAATAACAACAACAACAGGAGTTGGAAGTTAAAGATATCCCAACTGTTTGACTTTTCCAGCATGTTAGAAAGATGAAGCTTAAACCCTATATAGGGTCTATATGAGTCAGAACAGACTTTATGGCATATAACAACAACAACAACAACAACAACATGTATTTGAAAGAGATGTCACTTTGAGGATTAAGATCATAATCCAAACTGTGCTATCTTCAATAGACTTTTACACAGGCAAAAGCTGGACAATGAATAAAGAAGACAGAACAAGAATTGATGCTTTTGAATTATGGTGCTGGCGGAGAACATTGCATGTATAATGGGCTGCCAGAAAAATGAATAAATCTGACTTGGAAGAGGTACAGCCCAAGTGCTTCTTAAAAGGGAAGACGGCGCGATCTTTTCTCACAGGCTTCAGACATAGAAGGGCATCATGTTTTAAAAAGCAGAAGAGCATCCAGGAGATGGATGAACATAGTGGCTTTAACAGTGAGCTCTAGTAGTAACCATTTTGAGGACGGTGCAGGATCATGCAGTATTTCTTCCTGTTGCACACAGGGTTGTTATGAGGTGGAACTGACTTGACGGCATGTGCCAGGCATTGTGCTAGGTACTGTATATGCAATATTAATGAAGTAGGTTGTATTCGTCTTGTTTCACATGGGAGAAAATGAACTCTTATGAGGTTAGGGGAATTGGTAATGATTAAACAGCTGGCTAAAGCTGGGGCTACATGAATCCAAATTCCACCTGCTTTTTTTTTTATTTTCCCAATTGAGGCATAATTTACATATAGAAAGCACATAGCTCTTAAGTGTGCTTGATGAATTGTTACATATATATGCAGCCATGCAACTATCACTTAGATCAAGATATGGAATATTCCCTTGAACTCCTTCCAAGGCATTATCACGCCTTAAGAAAAGGACTCGTCTGACTTTTATCACCATAGATTAGTTTTGTTTATTCTGGAATTTCATGTATGGAATCACGTACTACATACTCTTTTGTGTTTAGCTTCTTTTGCTCCAACATCATGTATTTTGAGATTTACCCATATGGATACTGAAAGACTAAGAATACTGGGGTGGCATTGTAGGATAAACACTGGACTGCTAACTGACTCAGATTCACCAGCTGCTCCTCAGAAACCCTATGTTGTTGTTGTTAGGTTTCGTCAAGTCAGTACCGACGCATCGCGACCTTATCATGCACCACAGAACAAAACACTGCTCGGTCCTGGGTCAACCTTACAATCGTTGCCATCCTTGAACCCACTGATGCTGCCACTGTGCCAATCCATCTCACTGGGGTCTTCCTCATTTTTGCTGACCCTCCACTTTACCAAGCATGATGTCCTTCTTCAGGGACTGGTCCCTCCTGATAACATGTCTAAAGGATGACAGATGAAGTCTGACCATCCTGGCATCTAAGAAGCATTCTGACTGTACTTCTTCTAACACAGATTTGTTTGTTGTTTAGGTGGCCCATGGTACTTTTAATATTCTCCAAATCATAACTCAAGTGCATCAATTCTTTTATGGGCTTCTGTATTCATTGTCCAGCTTTCACAAGTGTATGAGGCAACTGAAAGTACTGTGTCTTGGGTCAGGCACATCTTTGTCCTCAAAGTAATATCTTTTCTCTTAAACACCTTAAAGAGGTCTTGTGCGGCAGAGTTGCCTAATACAATACGTCATTTAGTTTCTTGACTGCTGCTTCCATGAGTGTTGATGGTTGATCTGAACAAAATGAAGTCTTTGACAACTTCAATCTTTTCTCTGTTGATAAGAATGTTGTTTATTGGTCCAGTGGTGAGGATTTTTGCTTTCTTTACATTAAGGTGCAACCCATACTGAAGGCTGTGGTCTTTGATCTTCACCAGTTAGTATTTTAAGTCTTCTTTGCTTTTAGCAAGTGAGGTGGTATCATCTGCATATCACAGGTTGTTAATGAGTCTTTCTCCAATCCTGATGCCATATTTTGCTTCATATAATCCAATGTCTCAAAGCTGGACAGTGAATAAGGAACATCAGAGAATTGATGCTTTTGACTTATCTTATTGGAGGAGAATATTGAAAGTGCCATGGACTGCCAAAAGAACAAACAGATCTGTGTTGGAAAAATTGCAGCCAGAGTGCTCCTTGGAGGCCGGGATGGTCAAACTTCATCTCTCATACTTCGGACATACTGTCAGGAAGGACCAGTCACTGGAGAAGGATATCATATTTAATAAGGTAGAGGGTCAGAGAAAAAGAGGAAGACCCCCAGTGAGATGGAGTGGCAAAGTGGCAGCATCAATGGGCTCAAGCATGGCAACAATTACGAGGTTGGCCCGGGATCAGGAAGTGTTTCATTCTGTTGTGCACAGGGTCGTTATGAGTCGGTACCAACTCGATGGTACCTAATAACAACAACTTCGATTATTTGCTGAGCGAACAGATTGAATAAGTAGGGTGAAAGAATACAACCCTGGTATACACCTTATCTAATTTTAATCCATTCAGTGCACCCTTGTTCTGTTGGAACTACTGCTTCTTGGTCTTTGTACAGGTTCCTCATGAACACAATTTAGTGTTTCCGAATACTCATTCTCCACAATGTTGTCCAGAGCTTGTTAGGATCCACACAATCAAAAGGCTTTTTGTCATCAATAAAGCTCAAGTAAAAATCTTTCTGGTATTCTCTGTTTTCAGTTAAGATCCTTTTGCCATCAGTGATGATATCCCTTGTTTCCTGTACTCATCTGAATCTGGCTCGAACCTCTGGCAGTTCCCTGGCAGTGTACTGTTGTAGCCATTTAAAAATTATTTTTAGCAAAATTTAACTTAGATCTGATAGTAATGATACTGTCTGATGACTTCTGCGTTCCAGTGGGCCACCTTTCTTTGGAATGGGCACAAATATGAATCTCTTCCAATCAGTTAGCCAGGTCTTCCAAATTTCTTTGCATAGATGAGTGAGTGCCTCCAGTGCTGTATCAGTTTGTTGAAAGATTTCAATTTGTATTTCATCAATTTCCAGGGCCTTGTTATTCGTCAGTGCCCTTCAGTATTCCTTGAAGTTCTTCCTTCAGGATCACTGAATCTTGATCATTTGCTAGGTCTTGAAATGGTTGAACATTATCCATTTCTTTTTGGTACCATGATTCTTGTATCCCTTCCATCTTTTTTTGATGCTTTTCTGCATCATTAAATATTTTTTCCCATGTTGTTGTTAAATGCCATCGAATCAGTTCTGACACATAGTGTCCCTGTATAGAGGTTTGAGAAATAGCTGGTGGATTTGAACTGCCAACCTTGTTGTTCATAGTCCAGTACCGATCCCACAGCGCCACACCAGGAGTTCATTTTGCTCATAGAATCCTTCAATATTTCAAGTCAGGGCTTGAATTTTTCTTCCGTTCTTTCAGCTTGAGAAACTGTTGAGCGTTTTCTTCCCTTTTGGTTTTCTAACTCCAGATCTTTGCACATTTCATTTACAGGGTCACTATAAGATAGAACCTACTTAATGGCACTTAACAACAACAACATACTGCTTGATTAAGACAATGTAAGCAGACATTTCCGGCAACTTGCTTCTGGAAATCAGCCAATGTAAACTTTATGGCTCATAACAGAACATACTACCTGACTCCCAGACTTTGGACATGTCATCCAAGGTTACTAGAAGAGATGATCATGTTGGTGCAGTGAAGGATCAGTTAGGGCAAAGGAGACCCCGGTGTACTGTGAGGATGGCACTGGACTGGACAGTGTTTCATTCTCTTGTACACAATAAGGTCACCATGATTTGGAGTTGACTCGGTGACAGCTATATACCAATCACTCAACCCTCAAGTCCCTGTTCATATACCATGTGCGCAGAGGACCACCCATTTTAACTCCTAACAGCTTAAATGACAACATATGGGTGCAATCAGCAAAATTCAGACTGGGGGGCTTTATACAGGACAAATGACCTGGTTGTTTTTCAGCAAAAAACTGTACAATACAAGAAGTTATATAGGAAATGGCTGGGAACCCAATATCAAAATATGGTCCATACCACGCAAGCAAGCAAAATATAACAATGGGAGATGTGGCTGTTGATGAATTACTAGAAAGTGTTCAGAAATTCTTGTTCATTTTTTTCAAAGTGTGATGGTGGCCTTGGGATTGATAGGAAAGTATCTTTTAGAGTTAGGATAGATGACACCTTTCCACTCTCACCCTGTAGCCTTCTCAGACAACTCGTAGTTACTTACCAGCACGTATCTCCTTCTGTTTTTCATTCTTCTTTTTTTTTTTTTGTATACTAGTTGCTATGAAATTAGTTCTAACTCTTATTCACCCCATGTGTTTCATAGGAGAATGATGCTCTATAGGGTTTTTGAGACTGTGAACTTGGAGAAGCAGATTGCCAAGAGTTTGTTTTAAGGTACCTCTGGATGGGGTTTGAATTGCTAACCTTGTAGTTACCAACCTAGTGCTAATACAAGGGGCTTCAAATAGTTGGTGGGGAAATACCGTTATCTTGTAATTCCCTTTTCCCCCAAACTTTTTGAAGTCCCTTGGGAGTTTCCACAAAGACAGGAACTTTGTCTTATTCACAGTCTTTCCTTCAGCACCTGGCATGGTACCTGACACATAGAAGGTGTTCAGTCAGTCAGTCAGTATGTGCTGAATGAATGCATCAAATGTTTGAGCTACAGTCTCCTGCAAATACAATGTTAAAGATTGAAAAGTGGAGGCAAATGACCCGGTGCAGGGAAATGGTTTCTGAAATCAGACTTTCTTGTGGTCCGTAGGGTTAGCTAGGGAGGCTTTGTTAGAAGTCTTTATGCAGTGCTTGGCTGTGTTAGACAATATCAGTACCAGTTGGTGTCAAGCTGACTGTTACTCTTGGTGACGCCATGTGTGTCAGGTAGAATGGGGTTCCAGAGGAGTTTCAATGGCTGGTATTTTGGAAGTCAATCATCAGACCTTTCTCCCAAGTGGTTGAACTCTAACCTCTAACCTTGCAGTTAGCAGCCAAGAACTTCATAGTTTGTACTGTTCAGGGACTCCAGGCTGGGTCACATGGGAGAGAAAAATCCACCCAGAGGATCCCTGTTTTTGAACTCTGGCTTCTTTTCTCTCCAGCATCTGGGATTCACAGTACGAGACTGGGAGAAAGTGGTGGGCTACAACATTCAAAGGCGTACTTTATCATCATTTAGCTAACATGTCTCAGGTGTGTGATTCAGCGATTCTGAGAGTCAGCTCCATCTGTGCTTAAAGGGGATCAGTCGTACAAGAGGGCTTCACAAAGTTCATGGAAAATTTCCATCATCTTTTAACTCCATTTTTTCCATGGACTTTTTGAAGCCCCTCAAGCTACCCTTTGGGGTGTTTCACAGAAATAAACAAGAGGGGTAATAAACATGTGGAGTAAGGCCCAAGGACCTGCATTTCATAAGGACTCTGGGTAATTTTGAAACACACTCCCCTGGGACCACTCTTGGCGAAATTGTTGTTAGGGGATGACAAGTCAGTTCTGACTCATAGTGACCTTGTATAGGGTTTCTAAGGAGTGGCTGGTGAGCTTGAACTGCCAACCTTGCAGTTTAAATGGACCCTGCTGCCCAATACTGTATCCTACAGTGTCATAGATCTAATTCAGGAATCCAATTCACTTGATACATAATTGTTGTTGTTAAGTGCTATCGAGTCTGTTCTGACTTATAGCGACCCTGTATAGGGTTTCCAGCGAGTGGCTGGTGAGCTTGAACCACTGACCTTGTGGTTCAGACTGACTTTGCAGTCCAGCGCATTAACCCATAGTGCCACACCAGGAGTCCATGGATATAACTCATTCTGATACATAAAAGAGTAGATTCTCAAGTTGTGCTAAAAGAAAAATCATTAGTACTCAGTTGTTTTTTTTTTACACTTTAAAATGAGATAATTTTAATAGGTAGTAAACTTTCTTAAGGCAAAATTCAGAGTTACAATTCTTTTATAAATATTTCTAGAGTTATATGGCTAGAACTTGAAAATAAACCCTTTACTTGTACATTGAGAAGTATAGGAAGCTGTTCTCTGAACCACACAACTGTGAGCTCTTTGCCAAGAATCAGTTTGCAAGGTCTATAGAAGGGCAGCTATTTGTACTTGGGGATCACACAAAAAGTCCTTCATCTACATCTAAATGATGCTTAAGAAAAGAAACAAGTACTCAAAGTTTTTTGAAAATATGTTGTGACTGGACTTTCATTTGAGCCCAAATTCAACACATCATTGCTTCCTGCAGTGTTAAAACAAATGGTGTGTCTTCACTAAGTCCAGAGCAGTCAACTCACGCTCAGGGTGGGAGGTGGAGGCAGACGCTCTCACTGGGATGGGGAACGTCTAGTCCAAAGCACAACCAGGATTTGAACCCAGACAATCTGGCTTTACAGGACCTGTAGGGGACGAGATCCTCCAGTGTCCATATTTGATGGAGCAGTACCTGGCCTCAAGCAGAATTTCAGGAATGTTAGTCTGGAAGTAACTGCCAAGTTGGGTCAATTCTTTGTGTAGAGTGTGGAGACACAGTTTGGAGGTGTTGAGGAACCTTGGCCAAGATTCCAACCACTGCTGGTCGCACAGGGAGGAACTAGGGCAGGTTACCCTGGGTCAGAAATTGTTCAGCCACCAGCCTTTGAGTGGAGTAGCTCAGAGATCAGAAAGGCTGAATGGTGTGTGTCCTCTCCTTATTTGTTTCTTTTCTTTCCTTGTTTGGTGGTTAAGTGTGAAGAGGTTGCAGAACAGCCCAAAGCAAAACCCTGAGATGAATTAAGGGCTTGAGTTATCCCAAGCCTGAAAATCAATAGAGGATTGCCACGGGGGAGAAGGGACTTGTCCAGACGTATCCACACATCCTTTGAGACTTGGGAAGAAGATGCAAGATTTCTGGCTCTCCTCCAGACTCTCCAATCCCTTCCTTTCCTCCCTCTATAAAATTTTAGTCTCTTTCCGGAATGTTCTAAGCTTTTTCAAAGGCAGCATTGCTCTGTTTCTACTTTGTTGCCTCCAGGAAACCCAAAGTGAATTATCAAATAATTGTTGGTGGCTTTGAGCCTGGACTCTGGGCTCCTTCTAGCCTGCTCCTTGGATGAGTCATCGCTAATAGGAAGAACTCCTTCCCCCCAAGACTCCTAAGTTGCTTCAGACATAGCTTTAAAAGCTTGTGTTGTATGACCACCCCCTCTCACACTGCGGCACCTCTGTCTGAATTTCAGTTGATCCATTCAGTTAGTCTCTGACAGTGTCCTGCCGATGTCCCCTCTCCCTCATTCCTGGCAAATGGATATGGATATGGCCTAATGGTTTCCAACTACCAGCTTTGTTGAAGAGCTTTCTCTGACCCTTGAGTGAGCTCAGACCTTGGCACAGGGCATGGCAGAAGACCCAGGATATTATATCTGCTTCACAGCAACACTTAACCAATGCCTGCTGGGAGTTGGTGGACACATACCTGTATCCCCCATTTCTACTGGGAGTACTGTAAGGTATGCTCTATACGGTGTACCTGGGTTTCCACAGAGGAAACTGCCTGCAGACATACCTATCCTGGCTTCCTTCCCTTCCCCGTCCACTTCCCTTCCCATAGGACAGCCCCTGAGACCACCCCCCAAATAAACTACTTGCACTGATAAACTGCACTCATAATCTGCTTCTGGGGGCCTCTGCTGAGGACAGACTTTCAGATGATGAACGCACATTTATGAGCTGCCCACAGCTGCCTTACTCTACCGTAGGCACCAAAGCTATCACAGCAAGCAGACAGCGCTGAACCCAAACATCACGGAGCTTATAGCCTAGCAGACATGAGAGATGCTACCTCAGTATTGAGAATACTGTTGATTCTGTAGGATAGGTACTGAAATACTACCACAAGTTCAGAAGTTCAAATCCAACTGTCACTTCTCTGGAGAAGGATGAGGCTTTCTGTTTCCATAAAGATTTACAGTCTCGAAAACCCCAGACAGGGTCACTATGAGTTGGAATCAACTTGATGGCACTTAACAACAACACAACAAAGCATTGTTACCCAATTTACCAAATTTACCCAAACATATTCAAGTTCCTACTACATGTGGTAAGGAGTCCCTGGGTGGTCAGTTGAGCGCTGCACTACAGACTGAAAGGTTAGCAGTTCAAACCTATGCAGAGGTCATATCACAGCCTTAAACATCCTGAGGAGCCCAGTTCTACCGTGCACACCTGGAGTCATCCTGAGCTGTTGTCATCTTTGTGGCCGCTGGTTTGGTTTTCCCATGTGGCAAGCACTGTGTCAAGTTCTTAGGATGCAGGCATGGACAAGTTGATCAAGGACCTTTTCCTCATGACAGCTTGCATTCTAGTGTAACAGAGTATAATTTGGTGTTCAGGGAAAAAGATGTTTATGCTGAGCTATGAATTACAAATGGAGTTCTGGTGTGGTGCTGGAGGATAAGCACTGGACTGCTAACTGCAAGGTCGGTGATTCACATCTACCAAGCACACCTATGGAACTCTCTATTCACGGTCGCTATGAGTTGGAACCGACTCAATGGCGCTTACCAACACATGTGTGGAGCATCCTGGAGGGAAGCCCACAGTCAATGTGTAGAATCAATACTGATTTTGAGACAATTTCTTCTTCTTTTTTTACAGTAGTCAGTAAATCTTTATTTGAGTTCTTTTTTTTTAAGGTTTTTATTGTGGATTGAGTGAAAGTTTACAGGGCAGATCATCAGTTTTACATTCAACAAATCATACACCTTGTTTCATTACAATGATTATAATTCCCTCCATGTACCATCAGTTAACAGTATTTCTCTCTATCCACTTTAGCTTTTTTAAAAATAAACAAACACACACCCAAACTAAACCCCCACCCCAACCCCACCATTGTGGTTACCTTATATTCCATTAACTCTTCCCTCCATTTAAGACAGTCTATTTTATCCTGTAATCTTCCTGACCTTGTCACCACCTGGCTCTCTGTTCCTCTGTATTTACCTTGTTTACATTGTACTTGTTTTGATCATAGACTGACCTCCCAGATTCTGAGTTTATTCTTATAGTTTTGTTCTGTTCTCGACTCTTCCTTCTGTCGACTTAATTCTGGGAGGTGCTGTCACATATGTCATTCTCTGGTTGTTGTCTGTTCTTGCTGGTTCTCAGTCCACAGAACTTCCTTT
Source organism: Chrysochloris asiatica (assembly GCF_000296735.1). Taxonomy (NCBI): domain Eukaryota; kingdom Metazoa; phylum Chordata; class Mammalia; order Afrosoricida; family Chrysochloridae; genus Chrysochloris; species Chrysochloris asiatica. The sequence goes on along the minus strand of NW_006408808.1, from coordinate 2,345,195 downwards.
GGGATGTTTTTTGTAGCAGGGTTGGCTTTGGCAAAATCCCTTAGCTTCTGTTTATCCTGGAATGTTTTGATTACACCATCGTGTTTGATTGACAGCTTTGCTGGGTAAAGGATTCTTGGGTGGCAGCTTTTTTTTTTTTCTTTCAGGGTTTTATGTATGTCGCCCCATTGTCTTCTTGCCTGCATGATTTCTGTTGAGAGATCCGAGCTTAATCTGATTTGCTTGCCTTTGTATGTTACAGTTCTCTTTTCCTTAGCTGTGTTCAGAAATCTGTTCTTATCTTTGATTTTGGAAAGCTTGATTATTGTATGTCTTGGTGATTGTCTTTTAGGGTCTTTCCTTCCTAGAGTTCATTGAGCTTCTTGAATGTTTTATCTTTTCAGGATGTTAGGGAAATTTTCTTCCAGAAACTCTTCAGCTATCTCGTCTGTGGACTTGTCTGATTCTTCCTTTTCCGGAATGCCGATAATTCTTAAGTTATTCCTTTTCGTGTTGTCCAACATGAATCTTAGGCCTTCTTCAGATTTTTTTTAATCCTTTTTGTGTTTGGCTTCTATATCTTTACTTCTGCTCCTTTGCCCTATCAGTGTATTGTCCATTTCTGATATTCTATTATTAATCATTTGGACTTCTTTCTGTAGATTTTAAATTGTTTCCAATGGTGTATCTATCTTACTTGGTTGTTCCTATAGCGCTTTCCTGACTTCTTCCTTATTTTTCTCAACTCCATTATATAGTGTTTTGATACATTTTATAATCATTTTTCTGAATTCCTTCTCAGGAATTTCCAAAGCCTGCCTATCTTCCAGTATGGAGTGTAGGTCTACTTCCAGCTCATTTGCCTCAGTCATTTTATCTCATTTCTAGACATGTGCAGATATAGTCATCTGCTTCTGTTATTTGGGCATATTCAGAAGTTATCTGTGGCCTTAATAGTTACATGGATGTGTATTTTGGTATTTTTTATGTTTTCTGATTGCCTCCAGGTAGATGTGATCAGGAAATGGGCTTCCCTTTTTGCTCTTCTTCCTGAGAAATTTCAGGATGCTACTGTTGGTCGTTGTGACGTAACTCAGTATTTAATTTATGGCCTGTTTCCTTTTTGGTCTGCTTGTCCCACTCCACAATCTCTGTTCAGGCGTTTTTTCTAATGATAAGCAGTTCAGGGTTGGCTGTGGATGTTTGGTTTTAAGTGTAAACTATCTCTTTAAAATTTGAGGAGATCTGTGTGCATGCATAGTATAACCCTTTGGGGGTGGTGGTGGGGTATCCGCTTGCCCAGGCACCCTTTCTAGTCACCAGAATGGAGGTGCGCAGACAGTGAGTGACCAATAAACAGATACCAAAAAATGAAAAAAAGAATGTCCACACCTGTATCTCTGCGGTTCTGTCAGGCATCCGTGGCTGTTCTAATCCTTCCCCCTCTTGGTCTCACCCAAGATGGTGGCTCCAGGAGCAGCTGAGCATCTTGAATTAGAAAGCAATGGATTTCTTGCTTCTGCTACCAATTCCCCTAGCTGTAAGCCTTCCAGCCTTCTAAATATCCTTTATATGTAGTTCAGAGTTCTGGGACCATCCCCTGAGCTTGCTTGGTCTGGTATTCTGTGTTGTTGCTGACGGAGCTCCTCTCTGCACTGCTTCCTGATCTGTAATCTTGTTTGTTCTCTGGAGACAATTTGTTTTGAGGTTGTTTGCCACACAGCATTGTTGTGATAATAGCTGACTCATACAAGCAGGTAGGGGATAGGTCATGCAGAGATGCTATGGAAAGAGGTTGTTACCCACTCAGGTTGGCCAGTTGGGTTGAGTTTCAGGTTGAATGGCAGGTCGTCAAAACAGTTGTATTTGTGTCGTGGACCCTGTGATTGTGACTGTTTTAGTAATCTAGAACTGCTCTAATAGAACTGTTATAAATAGATGACTTTGACAAATAGAAATTTATTCTCTGACCGTTTAGAAAGCTAGTAGTCTGAATTCAGAGTGCTAACTCTAGAGGAAGATTTTCTCTCTCTTGGCTCTGGAGAAGGGACCTGGTCTCCTTTCGACAGTGTGGGCCTGGCATTTCCTGGAGGTCTACATGTGGCTTGGCATCGGTCTTCCTTTGGCTCTAGGAGGGTGTCCGTGTAGGGATTCTGGGTCCACAGGACACATAGCATTCCTGGCTCTTCTTAGTGGGAATAGGTTGCTCTGGTTTCTGATTGTTTAATCTCTTTCATATCTCAAAATAGATTGACTCAAGACACAACCTAATTTTGTAGATTGCGTTCTGCTTTGTAACATGTTGTTCTTGTTAAGTGCTGTGGAGTCATTTACAATTCACAGCAATTCGGTCTATGGTTTCTGAGTGGTTGGTGAGACCTTGCAGTTAAGTGCTTATCCTAAAGCGCCACACCAGGACTCATTAACATAAGGGACTCTAATCCTGCCTCAGTGACATCATTGCTGGTGTTTGTGTGCTGTTGAGTCAGTTCCAACAGACAGAAACCCTACATAGGCTTTCCCAGGCTGTAAATCTCTACGGGAGCAGGAAGTCTCATCTTTCTCCCACAGACTGACCGGTAGATTAGAACTGCTAACTTTGTGGTTAGCAGTCCAACTCTTAACCCACTACGTTATCAGAGCGCCTTCATTAACATCATAGATGGTAGGCTTTATAACACATGTGGTGGTTACAATAGATCTCAAAATGGATGATAAATGTATGATACTGAGAATCATGGCTTAGCTAAGTTGACACATATTGGGCGGGGTGGGGGGTAGGGTACACAATTCAATCCATAAAAGTGACCTTAGTTTAAAAAGTGTCTTTGTAGATGTCGTTAAACTAAGGATCTTGAGACTAGGACCTTGTGGAATATTTGGGTGCTCATGCAGTGACAGAGGAGGATGCACATGCACATACAGAGTAGGGGCAGTGTAACGACAGAGGCAGAGATGGAAGCTATGCTGCTTCAATGACAGGATACCTGGAGTGGCCAGAAGCTGGAGGCAGTAAGGGCGTATTGTCCCCTGGAGCCTCCAGAGTTAAGTATGGACCAGCCAGTGTCTCAGAGTCACCCATCTGGTGCCCAGAACCATGAGAGAGTGTATTTCTATGGTTGCTAGCCGCCTTGTCTGTAGGGAGTTGCTGTACCGGCCCCAGGAAGCATACAGGTTGGGAGACTTCCTCTGTGCAGTTAGTCTGGTGACAGTGACTGAGTGGTCAGAAAGGAGCTCCTGCTCTGAGAAATTGCTTAGCCTGTAGGTGAGAGAGAAACCATGCTGCTAGGCTTCCTGTGACACAAATCCCACACTGTCCTCCCTCACCAGTGCCCAGGGATTCTGTTTATGCATGCTTTAGGATTGTTGTTTCATGGGAGGTCAGCTCAGACTCCCATTTTCTGGGTGGACTCCTTGTGGGCAAGGATTCAAGGATGGGCAGAAATGAAGGTATCATCCCTGGGTGGTGGAAACAGTTTCAACTGCTAACCAAAAAGTTAGGGGTTCCAGTTCAGCCACAGGTACCTCAGAAGAAAGGTCTGGTGATCTCCTTCCAAAATATCAGCCATTGAAAACCCTGTGGAGCACAGGTCTACTCTGACACATACGAGGTCATCATGAGTTTGAGTGAACTTGAAGGTAACTGGTACTGGGAGAAGGGAAGGGACATATGCTGACAGAAATGAAGAGGGAAGCAGATGAAATGAAGAAACACAGAGAAAAGCATGCAAAACTCAGGATCTAAGACGTTAAGCCTTCCACAGTGAAACACTGGTCACTTGCTCCTCACAAGGGACTGACTGAGTCTCATCAGGATCGGTGACTCTGGGATAGAAGTGCCTGTCTTCCAAGAGAATTGTAAGGCAAAGCAGGACTCTTCACCATGGGAGGAGGCAGGGGAAAGGCAGAGCGCAGCTTGTTGTTGTTGTTGTTGTTGTTGTTAAATGCTATCCAGTCATTTCCAGTTCATTGCAGTCCTGAATAGGGTTTCCGAAGAGTGGCTGGTTAGGAGTGATCAGCTAGGTTAGTGTCTGGGTTAGCTGTTTGAGGTCATTGTCAGTGAGTTCAACTTAGAACTGGTCGGTCTGGGTGGGGGTGGGATAGATTTCTGTGCTCATTAGCCTGGCTCTACCAGACATGTGAGGAATTCTGCTGCCTTCCTAAGCCTTCTTCATCATCTTAGAAAAATGATTCCAGAGTCGACTGATAGCAACTGAAAAAGTTGAAACATCCAGTTTTTTGTCACACCTTGCTTTCATTGCAGTCCTGAACGTTGGCTCTAGAGCAGATTCATGGAGCTTAGGGACCCTGTGAAGTCATACTTGGCTCTTTGCAGCCGCGGGGGTTGGGGGGGGGGAAAAAAAAGCTGGCATAGGATGCAGCTTCAGAAAAGCTCCCTCCAACATATACAAGCACAGAAGTCTTCAAAGAGGAAGGATTGTGGCCTGGGTCCCACTTTAGAAAGATTTCTCTCCTGCTGCAGTTCAGGACCAGAGCATGTTTTCATCCCCAAATGCTGGGCCCCTGTTTTAGGTCTTCGGAGTAACCCTCAATTCACCTTGTTAACCTTAGTGCCCCACTTTTGCTCTTCATTGAGTCAGTCCTAGAGAACCCTGAAGTTCAGATATTCAGTGACCCAGATAAGTTACATGGTCCATGTACTCAGCTTGGACGATGGTCAGAGTACTAATCTATTGCTCCTTTTATTCATACCACAATTTTGTATTGATTGTCTGAAGGTTCTCTAGAGAAGCAGAGCCAACAAAAAGATGTGTGAGTGTGCTGTGCGTATATTTGTGTGTGTGTGTGTGTGTAGACAGAAAGATTTTTAAAGATTTGCCTCATGCGATTGTTGTTTTGAAGTGCTGTTGGGTTGGCTCCGACCCATAGCGATCCTGTATAGGGTTTCTGAGGAGTGGCTGGTGAGCTTGAACTGCTGACCTTGGAGTTCAAATGGATGTGCAGTCTGGTGCATTCACCACAGCGCCATAACAGGACGTGGGAGCTAATAATTCCCAAATTTGTAGGTCAGGTGACAGACTGGAGACGACTGCAGTCTTGTGCCTCAAAATCTGTAGATGAGGTGTGAAGAATGGAGGGGTTCTGGCAAGATGTCTGTACACCCTAGGATAAGCTCCTTTTTTGATCTTGGCCTTCAACTGATTGGATAAAACCCACCCATGTTACGAAGGGCAGTCTGTTTTACTTAAAGCCAACTGATTTAATCACAAGTAACTACTTCAGAGAGGAGCTCTGGTAGCGTAATGGTTACAAATCAGGCTTCTATCCTCAGTTCGAAACTACCAGCTGTTCCACGGGAGAAAGATGAGGCTTCCTGCTCCCATGAAGATTTACAGCCTTGGAAACCTGTACAGGGTCGCTGTAAGTCAGAACCGACTCCATGGCACATAACAACAACTATTTCAGACATGTTATCGGGGGCACCAGTTCTTGGAGAAGGACATCATGTTTGGTAAGTGGTGGTTATGTGCCATGGGGTCGGTTCCAACTCATAGTGACCCTGAACAGGGTTTCCGAGGCTGTAAATCTTTACAGGAGCAGAAAGCCTCATCTTTCTCCTGCAGAACAGCTGGTAGTTTCAAACTGCTGACCCTGTGGTTCGCAGGCTGATTTGTAACCACTACGCTACCTGAGCTTACCAGGTAAATGGAGGGTCAGTGAAAAAGAGGCAGACCCCCAATGTTATAAATTGGCAGAGTGGCAGCCACAGTGTGCTAAAGTGTAACAACAGTTGTGAGGATGATGCAGGGGCAGACAGCATTTCGTTCTGCTGTGCACTGGATTGCTATGAATTGGAGACACCTCGGCACTTCCAGCCCAGAAATGCAGATGTCAGAAATTGGAATTTGGGTGGAGCACACTGAAATGTTAGGAATATGGCATAGAATGCTTACACACATCAGTAGGGGATGGTAACATATTTTATGACACTTCATTTGACAGGGTCCAGACAACCATATAGAAGGATAATGAAGAGCTATATTCACTGACATACTGTCCAGCTACATACTGTTGAGTGAGAGAGAGCAGCCTGCAGAACATCAAACCAAGTTGGATCCTTGTATAGATTCTTCTTTGCCCCGTTTCTATGCAGTCGTCCTGCTCCATCCCCTCCATATGGCAATTTCCTAGAGAAAAGTAACACACACCGTGTCTGGCATATGCTTGTTTGTGTTACTAAGTGCCAGTGAGTCAGTTTTGACCCATAGTGAACCTATATAGTGTTTCTCAGGAGTGGCTGGTGAGCTTGAACCACTGACCTTACGGTTCAAACCAGATGTGCCATCCAGCACAGTAACCCACAGTGCCACACCAGGATTCTGTGTCTGGCCTACAGAGGTGAGGAGTAATTGGTATATCTTTGTTTTAGGTTTGATTCTCTCAGAAGTCTACTATGAGATAAAGGGAGACAGGCACTTGCTTCACATGAAAATCAAAACATGCAGTAATCAAGAGCAATATTATCTCAGTTGTTGTTGTTGTCGTCAGGTGCCATTGAGTTGGAACGGACTCATAGCGACCCCATGCACAGCCGAACAAAACAGTGTCCAATCCTGGGCCAACCTCACTACCGCCGCCACACTTGACGCCATCACTGATGTCACCTGGCTGATCCATCTCGTTGGGGGTCTTCCTCTTTTTCTCTGACCCTCCA
>NW_006408808.1:2331903-2338272 GCF_000296735.1 Chrysochloris asiatica | reverse complement strand
GCACCTTAGTCCTCAAGCTGACATCTCTGCTCTTCAATACTTTAAAAAAGTTCCTGTGCAGCAGATTTGCCCAATGCAATACGTATGTATATTTAAAAAGAAATGATGCAAAGATTCCGTCGTGAAATCTATACCAAAATTTTAAATTAAGTTGCGATCTGATCTTAAATTTGTACCACTTGGCCTCACTCCCTTCATCCTCATGCTGGCCTGTGGGAATCCTGTGTCTCTACATAAAATGTGATCACATAAAATAAAAAGTGGGAGACATACTCTGAGTTCTTTCCTCTTTCTGCTTTGTAACCTCTTGCTAATCCTTCCCTTGGCCAGCCCCACCCATAGGCGCTGGAAGAAACCCAACCTGCAGGGGGCACCCTCCCACACTCTGTCTCTCTTCCTGCTTCCCCATGCTCTCCCATTCTTATGACTGTGATGCCAAGCAAGGAAAGGGTGAGGAGTGTCTGCATGGGCTCCAACGCCTCGTGAACCTACCAGAATTTGCAGGCAGAAAAAACTGGTTTCAGAACAGGCCAACAAAAACTCTAGCACTGAGACTGCTGTCTTGCCGAAGTCTGGCTGTCCAGCAAAGGCCAGTTAACTGGACGTGTTATTTCATAGTTCTCTGGAGTGGCAGCCCTGGGTCAGACTGACCTGGCCAGGCTCTGGTTGGCGAACTGAGAGCAGGGAGCTGAAAGCCAACTAATCAAGGCCAGCTTGTTGAAAGCAAGCCTCCCTGACCCTTGCCTCCCAGACTATCGGGCAACTGCCAAGAACCTTCCTCTCCCAGCCTCCTCTGGGAGTCTGTATGCTGCAGGTTTCCCAAGCTGGCTAGTTCTCAATTACACAGGGAGCCAGGACTCACTTTAGAGATCTTCCCTCCTGTAACTCAACTTTTGATTATCATGGTGACCATTGTACCAAGGGGAGGACGGAGAAGAGGGTAGTGTTCAGAGAAGAAGATCAAAGTGAAGGATAGAATGAAGTTTTGTGCTCTCTAAAAATTCCTGGCAATGTTTTCTCTAGGAAATGTTGGCCCTCGTCAGTGTAAACAAAATGACGTTTCTGCTCTGAGTTATGTGGCTAGTGTATTAATTACACAGTCAATGTGCAAATGAACACACATGACCTTTGCTCTTCTTCTAGGGAAAACTAAAGCATGATGACCTGGTTTTGGATACTCTGTAACTGGCAATGGTGAGCTCTCTTCTTGTTTAACTCAATGACGACCATTCCCCTTCATCTGATTTAAAGAACGCATGGGGTCGTGGCAAAGGTAGAAAGGCACCTACCCCAGGAAGGAGGTGGGATTTGGCAACATTCTGTGCAGTAGCACCTTGTTGAAAACAGAACAAATCAAAACAATACTGGGCCCCAGGATAACGGACCGATGATGCTATAGTTCCATGGGATAGAACAGGGGGTTTGATCTCTAGATCTTCACCACCCTTTAGGGCCAAGTATATTGGTAGCAATGAATTAGGAGTATGGGCTCTGAGTTCTAATTCTGCCATCACCACTTACCTGTGCTGTGTATCTGTGGACAGAGAAGCTAATCTTTCTGACATCCAGTTTTCTTACCCAAAAATGAGCTATAGTAATACCACATGATGTTATTGTGGTAACTGAATAAGACCAAGCCCTCCATTGCAGTAGCTCATGAGAAGTAAGAGCGTAATAAATATTATTACTTATTATTACCAGCAGAAAAGTCCAGTCCAGAAAGGCTGTATTAAATGTCTGTTCTATTTTCTCCAGTGTTTCTCTAGTGAGAATTTTAGGTCTTGGTAAAATGCTCACAGTAAAACCTTTACAGATTTGATAATATATATTGCAAGTCAAAATTCAAGAAGAATGGAAGAAGAGCAGAAGAAAAGTCACCAGCCTGACCCTTAACCTGCTCAGCCCCCTACTCTGCACTTATCCTATTCCGTCCCCTCCATACCACCATACCACAGAGGAAAGCAATACATACCATGTCTGAAATACAACTTGTAGCAACACTGTGAAGGGCTTCCTAGACTCTGAATCTTTGAGGAAGCAGAAAGCCTCATCTTTCTCCTATAGAGTGCTGATGGGCTTGGCCCCCTGACCTTGTGGTTCGCAGCCCAGTGTTTACCCTCAGAAACACCAGAATACAGTCAGTGTTGCATAATTGGGATCCCTTTGTCTTAGGTTCGATTCCCCTAGAATCTGACTCTGAGACAAAAGTTTGAATAAAAGCATTTGCTGTTGAGTCCCCAACTAATGGTGACCCCGCATGTGTTAGAGCAGAACTGTGCCCCATAGGGTTTTCAATGGCTGATGTTTGGAAAGTAGGTCGCCAGTCTTTGTTTGTCACCTCTGGGAAGAGCACATTAACTGTTTGCACCACCGAGGGACCTCAGGGATGAGTGTCAGTACTTCATTTGGAAGGTAAGCCCAGCAAACACTGATAGCGGAGAGGGGCTGTAAAGAGGGAAAGGGAAAGAAGTCAAGTGCTAATGAGTAGGTGTGATGATGAAATTCATAGGTCAACTTACTTAGAATGTGACTCTCAGTAGTTTGGGATCTGACATAAGCAGCAAATCAATGAAAGGGGAGTTTCCTCAGGGGTATGGTCTGCATCCAGTGTATATGACTTTCTGACGAAGCTCACTCTCTCTTGATACTGCATCCATCCCATCATCTTCTGACTTCCTGTTCTTGGGATGTGAGCCAGCAGCCTGCCATCTTACCTGGAGATTTTGGGGTTCACCAGCTCCTGCAGCCCATGAGCCTGCTGTCTGATCTGTTGATTTGGGGTTCATCAGTCCCTGCAACAATAGGAGTCAAGAGAAACCTCCAGCTGATGCCTGACCCATGGATTTGGGACTTGATAGCCTCCACATATATGTGAGCCATTTCTTGGAATTAAACCTCTCTCTGTAGATACATCTATATATTTAGACTCCTGGTGTGGCACTGTAGGATCAGCACTGGACTGTGAACCACAAGGCCAGCAGTGCAAACCCACCAGTGCTCCCCAGAAGTGCTATACAGGGTCGCTATGAGTCAGAACTAACTCTATGGCATTTAGCAACAGCAATCTATACATTTAGGACTCCTAGTGTGACACTGTAGAATCAGCACTGGACTGTGAACCACAAGATTGGTGGTTCAAACCCCCAGCCACTCCTTGGAACCCGTATACAGAGTTGCTGTGAGTGGAAACCGACTTGATGGCACTTAACATATTTATATATAGACTTCACTGGTTTTGTTCCTCTAGAGAATCAGCGTAAGCCAGTAGGCTATGGATAACTGGGGCTCAATCAGCTGGTAACCATTGGAGATGCTGTGGAACATATCTAAGAGTTTTCCCACCCAAGAGGAGAGGAAGCTGGGTAATTAGTCACCAAATTCCATCAGTCATTGGCTGAGGACTGCTCTGGGAGTATCAGCTCCTTATCCCCTTGTAGCCTGCTCTGCATGCTCAGTTGTACTTCTGTGGTCAGAGTCATACATGGTTTGTGGTAGGAAGTTGTTAGGTTTGGGGACAGTGAGTCCCACTGAGATCTGGAAAGGGTAATGGCCGTTTTGACGTCACCATCGTAGACTTGCTGAAGTTTCATAAAAGTCCTCGCATCTAGCTCAGGGTATGTATTGCATGTTTACTAGGTGCCACCTCTGATGGGATATTTATATCTTCACATTGATACTGGAGGACTCCTGGTGGGGTGCTGTAGGATCAGCACTGGACTGTGAATCATAAGGTTGGTGGTTCAAATCCACCAGCTGCTTCTTGGAAATCCTAAGCAGGATCCCTATAAATTGGAACCAACTGGACAGCACTTAACAACAACAACAACGCTCCTGGAATTTAGGTCTTGTTCTCAGGAATAATGTGATTTATGGCTGCCTGGGCTCAGTTTCCCTCACAGAAGCAAAGTTTTAATATTCATTCCTTCTCTGAGCTATCCCAAGAAAGAACCGACAAAGCAAATCTGTTCTCTGGAGTTTCTATGTGACAAACACTCAGCTGAGACTGGCAGTGAATCTTCTGAAGAATTCTCTGAGAGCCACAGCTTAACCACTGAGAACCACACAGTTCAGATAACCTGGTAGGACTGGGCTGGAGTTGACTGATAGGAAGGCTGACCACCTGGGACATGCAAGTTCTATGACTGTGTCTCTGAGACCGTGTTGCAGGCCTTTCTGCATTTCTTGCTTCTTTTAACTTAGTAATAATAGCAGCCTGGTGTGGCGCTGTGGGTTACTGTGGCAGACTGCAAAGCTGTTTGAACTGCAAGGTTGGCGGTTCAAGCTCACCAGCTGCTCCATAGAAATCCTATACAGGGTCTCTATGGGTCGGAACCAACTCGACGGCACTTCACAACAACAGCAACATCATTCATTAGGAGTCCTGGTGTGGAGCTGTAGGATAAGCACTGGACTCCTAATTGCAAGATTGGCGCCTCAAACTTACCAGTCACTCCTTGGAAAACCTATACAGGATCATTATGAGTCAGAACTAACTCGATGGCACTTAACAACAACAACAACAATCTTTCACTGATTTTTATGCATTGTGCATAAGCAGTTTTCACTTATTATGCCAAGAAACAAATCATGTTATCCCTGTTTGACGGATGAGGAAGTATAGACATCGAGAAATTAAATAACTTGTTTCAGATCATGGAATCAGCAGTTGACAATAGAATTGAAGCTAGGTCTCTCTTCCGAATCCATCATTTTCACCACCACACTATATTTTATTTGTTTTGCAGGTTTTCCTTTTTAGCTCTAAAGTGTTATGCCCAGAGGTGTGATGGTAACCTGGCTTCCTAGGGCTTGGAGAAGATCCCTGATTTGTAGCATTTGCCGATGTGACGGCGTAAATACTTCCCGTCCTGACCAATTTAAATAGCTTGAATGTTTAATAGTTAGCTCTCAGATGCCAGTTTTAGGCAGATCAGCACACCAGTGGTGATACCACACTTCCAAAGATCCTCATTATCAAGATTTCTAGAGAATGTGTTTGGAATAACATCATTCCTAACCATTCTACTTCTTCCATCTTGTCCAGAGCTCTAGGATTATAAACGAGACCTAGGCATTCATTCACTCAATGAAGATGACGGGGTGAAGAATGAGGAGTGCAGAGGTTATTTATTAAGGCATGGCTCCAATCTGTCTGAGTGACTTTTTAGGAAGGGTTGCAGGGAAAATCTGACAGGGATGGTGAAGTGAGGTAGAAAAGACAAAGGACCCAGGCACAGGTATGGCATCAAATAGAGTTCTGTGGAGGGTTAAGTCCTACAGGTAAGCTCTGAATATATGTCAGTGTAAGTTTCCTAAGGCTGTCCTAACAAAAGAACATACACTAGGTGGTTTATAACAACATAACTTTATGGCCTCACAGGTCTGAGTCTGGGCTTCCAGGATCCGGGAGTCAGAGTCTTGTTGATTCTGAGAGCTCTGAGAAAGGAATTACTCCATCTTTTCTCTGAACTTCAGGTGGTTCCTGGAAAGCCTTGGTATTCCTTAGCATCTCCGTGTTTCTGTGTCTGTTCTCTTCTCTTACAGTGCATTGCTCAGATTAGTTTGCAATGACTCGAAAGAACTTAATAACAACAACTCAGATTAGAATATTCTAGTACAACTTCTTATTAACTGCACTGATACCATTTCAAAGACCCTATCTCCAAACTAGGCTACAATCGCAGGTACAGGGCTTAGTTCTTCAAAAGATCTTTTTGGAAACATCATTCAGTCCATAGAAGTGGAGGTCACACAGATGATTCTGATGAGGGATGACAGAGCTGGCGCTTTTACACTTGATATTCACAACTGCCACTCACCGGTTAAAGGCTGTCCTCAAGGGACGTACATTTTCAGGCACTTCCAACTCTCAGCTGGTGCAAAGCAGGACTCATCAGCCTGCTTTCTTGAAGAGGCCCAGTTGAAGATTGGGGAGAGGAAGGGAAAGGCATATGGGGCTGGTGCAGAGGAACATGAAAGCGGGATCTCAGGCTTTGGCGCAGAAGTCTGAGTGTCTGTTTCACACTCATTTATTCAACTGATGCTTAATGAGTTGCTAGTGTGTCCAGGGCACTGTCCACAGTATAGAGGATACAGAGTTGAGGGTAAACAGCCAAGGACTCTGTTCTCATGGAGCATGTGATCTGGCGGGGACCATTGAACAATTGAGACTAGAGATAGATCATTAAAATCAAACACCACCACCGTGGGTCTGATTTCAACTCTATAGGACACAGTAGAGTCGGACTACCCCAGAGGGTTTCCAAAGCTGTAAATGTTTACAGAAGCAGACGTCTTGCTCTTGGTGGGCTTGAACAACCAACCCTTTGGTTAGTAGCTGTGCAATTAATCACTGTGCCACCAAGACTC
>NW_006408808.1:2328826-2331703 GCF_000296735.1 Chrysochloris asiatica | reverse complement strand
TTGTCCTGCCAAGACTTCTTACGATGTCGTGGGACAGCATCTAAGAAAGTAGAAATTGGATTGGGGTTAGGGTTAGAGAAGGGGCTTCTAACAGTCTGAAAGATAAACCGCTTAGCTTTCAGCAAGGGTCTGAAAATAGTGTGCAGGCAAACAGCTAGTCTTTTCTTGTTTTTGAGACTTTTCAGGTAGCAGAAGACTTCTGCAAAAACCTAGTAGGTATAGCAAGACCATGAAGCATTGTTGATGCAGTGATAGAATTCTCATCATCTATGTGACTCCTGACTTTGATTCCCGGCCATGTACCTAAAGTACAGTCATAACTACCATCTGTCATTGGAGGCTTGGGTGTTGCCATGATACTGACCAGGTTTTAGTAGAGCTTCCAACCCGATGGATCACATGGTGCAATGTGTAACTGGCATGGCAGTGACACTGGATGGGGCAGAGTTTCATTCAGTTATTCATGGAGTTGTCCTGAATTGGAATCAACTCAGTGGCAGCTAACAACAATAAAAACATACCAAGACCACAGATTACTTGCAGTGGTTTATGAGTACCTAAGTCAATAAGCAAAGTTTATGTTGGAAGTATTCCCAACCAAAGTCCTTACATAACTCTAATCAGTTATAAATGTTCAATGTGAATTTATTTATAGGAATCTTGGGAATTCCTTACTTTTGACTGCTGTGAAGACGGTAGGTTCTGGAATCAGACTGTCTGGAGTCATAAATGGCTGGCTCACATAATTAGCTGTGTATCTTTGAGTAACTAACATAACCTCTCTGATTCTGTAAATATTACCCACCTCCATGGAGTCTACTCTGACTCACAGTGACTTTATATAGGGTTTTTGAGACTGTCAAACTCTACAGGAGTTGACAGCCTCCTTGTTTTCCTTCGAAGTGGCTGGTGGTTTTAAACAATGCCTAACCGATGCCTAACCCACAGCCATGATTACAACCTTGAAGACTCTATGGGACTGTTTTACTCTGTGTTGGAATTGACTCAGTGGCAACAGTTTTGGTTGAATTGACAAACTTGTCTTGCATCCAGTCTGTGATGGTATATTTGCTTGTTTGTTTGTTTGTATATGAAGAAAATTCAGCTTCAAACAGTTGGAAAAGGAAGAAGTTTAGTACCCTTTGCAGGAAATTGGGGTATGCTTTGATAAGTGAAATTGAGTAAGTGGTAGTTTGTTAAAGGTTTTCTGCATTATAAAATCTGAAACTTTATCAATGAATATTTTATACCTTAGTAGAGTCGAGTCAGTTGGTCTGTGCTGAATCTTCCATGGATCATTTTGTAACACCGTGCATCAATCATTTGGGAAACACTGACTTATTATGCAGAGCTTTCAAAGGTAGACATATTTGATACGATCTCAAAGGTCATGTTTGTTATTATTAATACTGTCCTCATCAGAAAAACCTGTAAACATTGGTGTATCTGCCAAGCCCATGATGGGGGATACAATATGTCGAAATAATTTTAATGTGAAAGTTCAGATTTTTCTTTGACAACAAATGTTGTCTGTCGTTTCCCTTGAAATGATAGGCCACTTTGTTAATTTTAAGGAAATGTCTACCAAATCCCCAAGGGTGAAATAACCAAAGTTTTTCTGACGGTTATACTTTCAAATAAAACTTCTATGAAACATGTGGCTAGTTCAGCTGGTTACTCAAATAATCAAACCAATTCTTTTCCTTGAGACACTATTCTATGTCAATATACAGCAGGAGTGGTTCGTGTATATTTCTCATTTCATCACAGACTGGTGCAAAGTTACTTGAAATTAATCATCAGGGATAATCTGAGAAGACAATCTAGTTTTACTAAAGTTCAAGTGTCTGGTGGTGAAGAACACAATAAGTACTGATAGATCCTCATGACCCTGCCCTGAGATGTGTTAAGTCACCAGCAGATTTAGCCACCGATGTTTTTGTACCGTCACTACAAATAGCTACACAGTGGAAAAGGCAAATGATGTCCTCATATTATGAAATTGTTTTGATCTTGAGGACTCTCTAAACAGGATCTCCATTGTCACTGAATCACGCTTGAAGAAATGCTGGCCTAGAGGAATAAAAACCAAACTATTGAAGAATTTAATTTGAGGAAGAGCCCCGTTAACCTGAGGAAAGGAAAGCTGTGGAAAGGAGAGCATTATTTTTATATTTGCTGCAGTTTTTTACATTGATCGTATGCTATCAGAACAACGAAAGTGAGACTTTTCCACGTTAGAGACAGTTACGAAAGAGACCTCTGTTCTGATGTTAGGGCTTGTCCATCTGACAAATGGGCATTTCACCCCACCTCCTGCAGGCAACCATTAGGACATAGGTTCCAAGAATTGACAAGGGCGTTAGGCTTGTGTATCTCTCCAACAGCAGAGTTAGGGAAGGTCAGTGGAAATCATCAAACCCCAAATTGGTAGGTACCCCCAGATCCTTTGGTTACCCTCAGAACAGACTTACTGTATTCATCATCCCAGTCCCAGTCTTTTCTAACTGTGAGACCTTGGGAAAGTTACTTAGTCTATCCATCAGTCCTTTCCTGACACAATAGGAATTACAGTACTTATATCTCATTAGAAAAGGAGCCCGGGTGGAGCTGAGGGGTTAGGCATTGTTCTGCTTATCACAAGGGCTGCAGTTCAAAATCACCAGCTGCTCCACGGGAGAAAGATGAGGCTGTCTGCTCCCATGAAGGCTATTGGAAAAACGTGTAGGCTCGTTATGAGTCAGACTTGATTTAATGACAATGGGTTTGGATTTGGATATCTCACAAGGAGCCCTGGTGGTGACGTAGGTTAAGCAATGGGCTGCTAATCAAAAGCTCGGAGGTTCCAACCTCCCCACTGCTCCGTGGGAGAAACAC
>NW_006408808.1:2310189-2327800 GCF_000296735.1 Chrysochloris asiatica | reverse complement strand
TTCTCATTGTTAGATATGGGCCTTTAGGTGTAACTGAGTTCTTGTTGTTAGATATGGGCCTTTAGGTGTAGCTGAGTTCTTGCTGTTAGATATGGCCGAGTTGGTTCCAACTTAAAGCAACCCTATGCACAACAGAACGAAACACTGAGTCTGTCTTGTAATTGTTAGTTTGAGCTCATTGTTGCTACCACTCTGTCAGTTCATCTCATTGAGGGTCTTCGTCTTTTTCACAGACCCTCCAATTTACCAAGTATGATGTTCTTCTTCAGGGACTGGTCCCTTCTGACAACATGTCAAAGATACAAGAGATGAAGTGTTGCCATCTGGTTTCTAAAGAGCACTCTGGCTGTATTTCTTCCCAGGCAGATTTGTTTGTTCTTCTGGCAGCCCATGCTACTCTCAATATTCTTTGCCGACACCATAATTCAAATGCATTGATCCTTCTCCAGTTTTCCTATAACTGAGCTGGTACCTGAAAATAGTAAATGCTTAATAATGCAGCCTTTATGATGATGATCTTAACAATAAATATGGTTGTTTTCTTGCTGGAAGCTTCTGACCCTGACAGACAGCACCACTGCTTCTTTCCTGTTGGTATCAAGTAGAAGACAATGTCTGTGTAGAGATGAATAAGGTCTCTGTAGCACAAAACTAGTAATCAAAAGGTTGGCGGTTGAAATCCACCCAGTGACACCACAGAGGAAAAGCTGAATGATCTTAATTCCAAAAATTAGCCAATGAAAATCTTAGGTCTAAACAGAATATTGTCCAATGTAGTGCTGGGAAATGAGTCCCCAAGGTTGGAAGATACTAAAAATACACAGGCTACAACCATGGACTCTAGCATACCAACAACAACCAAGAAGTAGGTGTAGGGTGGGCAATGCTTCATTCTTTGTACATGGGGTCTCCAGGACTTGGGGCCAACTCCCTGGTAACTAACAACAACAACAGCCAATAAACCTGGTCTAGAGGGAATGCACGCTCTGCAGGCTGCTTGTCCCATGAGAAGAAGCAAGAGGAAAGCCAGGATGGGGCCTTCTGAAGTTCACCCTGAGCCAGGGACATGGGTACCCTTGTCTAAGGGTGGAACAGTCTGCAAGTTTAACATGTTGTTGTTAAGTGCTGTAACGTCAGTTCTCACTCATAGAACTCTGTATAGAGTTTCTGAGGCTGGTCATCTTTGAGTGAGCAGAAAGGCTGATCTTCTACCCGTAGAGCACCTCGTGGGCTGACCTTATGTTTTTCAGTCCAGTGCTTATCTTACAGAGCCATCACACTCCCCCCCAATTTAACATACATGTCTACAATGCACACCCACAAGTAGAGCCAGCCCTTCAGTGCCTCTCCTTCATCCGTAGGATCAGTCCCCGTTCCTTGGTCTTCCAGGTCCTCCCAGTCTGGCTCCACCTTCCACTGATGTTTCTTACATGCCTCATGCTGTCTCAGCACACAGGGATTTTACAGGATGTGGCCTGCATGTTCCCGCACTTAACAGCACTTTGCTTATGTCCTGACACCGCTCCCCACCAGTGTAGGTCAGGTGTTGTTTTTCAACCTTTACAAAATTTATCTCCATGTTCCCTGCTGGAACGTCAAAATCAATGGCTATTCTCTTCATGATAGCTGTTATTAGGGGAAGAGTGCTGATGCAGTGGTAGGATCCTCACTTTCTACGCAGGAGACCTTCAAGGTCGGCAGTTCAAATCTACCAGTTGCTCCTCAGAAACCCTATACAGGGTTGCTACAAGTTGGAACTGACTCAACAGCATGTAACAAGAACAACAATGACAACATGCAGGAAACCTTACTGGTCTTACTGATGAAGATCAAAGACTACACAGCCTTCATTATGGATTGCATCTCAGTACTGTAAAGAAAACAAAAATCCTCACCACTGGACCGGTATGTAACATCATGATAAATGGAGAAAAATTGAAGCTTGCTTCAATCCACCATCAACACTCATGGAAGCAGTAGTCAAGAAATCAAATGACATATTGCACTAGGCAAATCTGCCACACAAGACCTCTTTAAAGTGTTGAAGAGCAAAGATACCAGTTTGAGGGCTAAGGTGTGCCAGACCCAAGTCATGGTATTTTCCCTAGCTTCATATGCATAAGGAAGTTTAACAGTGAATAAGGAAGACCATAGACAAATTGATGCATTTGAGTTATGGTGTTGGTTAAGAATATTGAAAGGACCATGGACTACCAGAAAAACAAACCAATCTATGTTGTAAGATGTATAGCCAGAATGCTCCTTGGAAGCCAGGATGGTGAGACTTGGTCTCTCATGCCTTGTACATGGTATCAGGAGGGAGCAGGGCCTGGAGAACATCATGCTTGGCTCAGTTGAGGGTCAGCAGAAAAAAGGAAGACCCTCATTGAGATGGATTGGCACAGTGGCAGCAGCAGTGGGCTCAAATGTAACAACAATTGTGAGGCAGGTGTAGGACCAGACACTGTTTCGCTCTGCTGTGCATGGGAGTCGCTACACGTCGGAACTCACTCAACAGAACCTAACCACAACAGTGTAGAAGACCCAGCTTTGATTCCCAGCTAGTGGGACTTCAGGTCTGTCTGTGGAGGTTTGCATGTGGTTATCATGATGAATAGGATTCAGCAAAGCTTCCAGACTAACCTAGACTAGGAAGAATGGCCTAGTCATCTACTCTTTGAAATCAGTGAAAACAACAGCTCAGTCCACAACAAACTGTGGGAATAGTAGGGACCAGGCAACCTTTCATACCATTATGCATGCAGTCATCTTAAACCAGCCTGCGTGGATGGCAGTTACAATAACAACAACAGCTGTCATTGGTGTTCTGTACCATTGAGTCAGTTTGTGCTGCATCACGATGCTATGAGTAGAACTGACCCATAGGGTTACCAAGCCTATCAGCTTTACAGAAGCCGACCAACTCATCTTTCTCCTGTGAAGTGTCTGGTACCTATGAACTGCCAGTCTTTTTGGTTAGCAGCTAAACCCTTGTCCACTACACTACGAGGGCTCCTTCCAGTTGTCTTTAGGGAATGCTTATTACATAGAGGTAAGCACATTACATACTTACAGCAACCCTATGAAATTGTGTTGTGTTTTATAAAAGAACTGAGAGTAAGAGTGGTGAACTAATTGGGTCATATGGCCAGGTAGTACAAGAGCCAGGTGTCAAGTTTAAACAAGCTCTTTACCACTGTGCCAGTGATTCTGACACTTTGGAGGTTGACAGGTGGGAAGGAAGCTTGTTAAGAATGCACATGTCTGAGCCCACCACTCCAGCACTTCTGATATTGCGGGTCAGGGTTCGGGCTTAGAGATCTACATTTCCATCATCTCTCCAAGCTATGGTGATACAGGTATGAGGGAGGACCATACTTGGAGAATCACCGAGCCATGATTTACTGCCTACCTGCAAGTCCCAAACTACAACGTGCTAACTAAAGTTAGATCTTCTGTGCTCAGAGGGGCCCAGAGAGGAGGGAGGAGGAAGCTAGTGCTTAAGTACAGCCAGCTATGAGGGTAGTTGTGGTTGGGTGGGACTATCTTCCTCGCTGGATTGTGCCATGGTGACCAGAAAAAAAATCTGTTGCTAACAAGTCAACTCCTACTGATATTGAGAATCCTGGTGTGGCGCTGTAGGTTAATGCACTGGTCTGCAAGGTCAGTTTGAACCGCAAGGTTGGCAGTTCAAGCTCACTCTCTACTCCTTGGAAACCCTATACAGGGTTGGCACTTAAAAACAACAACAACACTCATATTGATGCCAAGTGTGTGCACATAGAATTGTGCTCCATAAGGTTTTTCAATGGCTGGGTTTGGGAGCAGGAGCAGATCAGCCAGTTTTTTTTTTGTTTTTTTTTGAACCTCTAAGGTGTCCTGGTGTGACGCTGTGGATTAATGCGCCAGACTGCAAAGCCCTTTGAGCTCAAGGTCAGTGGTTCAAGCTCACCAGCTGTTCCTTGGAAACTACACAGGGTCGCTGTAGGTCAGAACCAACTCGATGGCACTTAACAACAACAATCTTTGGTAGTCCTGGTGTGGTGCTGTGGGTTAATGCACCAGACTGCAAAGCCATTTGAACTGCAAGGTTGGTGGTTCAAGCTCACCAGCTGCTCCTTGGAAACACTCTAGAGGGTTGCTGTGGGTTGGAACCGACTCGATGGCACTTCACAACAACAACCTTTGGTAAGTAGCCGAGGGCCTTAACTGATTGCACCGCACAGGGACTCCTGCTCTTTAGATACCATTAGATGCTCATTAGTCTGGAGTGCCCAGGATCCAGAAACCTTCCTTTCATAACCCATCCCTCTTAAGAAGAGGCGAAGAATCCCATTTCTGTGATAGTGTTGAGCTCTGGTTCGGCCTTACCCACCTGAAACCTCCTGTCTGGCTGCCGCATCCCTACCCCATTCTAACAGCTGCTGCTGTTCCTTTGAAATCAGCAGGGAGTGTGAGGACTTTGCTTATGGGTATTGGAGCTCACTGTTACTGGGCCCAGAGGAGCATTTTGCTTTCTGTAAAGGCTCCATCATTTCTCCAAGACTTGTGGAGACACTTCGCAGGTAAGCAGCAGCCCAGCTTGAGCACCAGAAAGTAGGGTGGGGGTGGAAAATGTGAGGGAGCAGAAGTCAATTAAGAGGCTGTGTGGTAGATACTTGGGTGGGCCATCCTTAGGTTGGCACAGGCCTTTGCAGATTCACCAACAGGACCGAATGACTAGTTCATTCACTGAAGGGAGAGACGTGTCCTTAACCCAGGGAACATCCAGGGCCATCTGAGAGACACACCAATGCCTTCTGTCTCCCAAGCTTTAGAAAAAACTCATCACTGATTTCTTCTACCCTTTGATTCCTTCTTCAATTGTGTCTTCCCTTCTCCTCAGCCCACTTCCACTTCTAAGAGTGCTTGCTCCCAGAATCCCTGCTGAGTGGAGGACCACTCCTGCCTACTTGACCATAGCTTATTAGCCACTTGACCCCAGTAGGGCCAATCAGATTTTCCTTTCCAGTTACCTGTCTGTAGGGCTCAGACCTAAATCAGACAGCTCTGTGGACTAGGTTTCCAAGGTGCAGAGATTCAGGGGCTGGGAGTTTCCATGTTGGGGCCAAATGTTCGGATGTGCAAACAGGAAGAGCTAGTCTGTCATGGAAAGCAGGAGAATGAAGCAGAGAAGGAGAAAAGTGCTTGCTTCTCTGAGCCTCTGTTTTTCCATCTGTAGAGTAGACTTATATGAATGCCTCCCTCACAGCAGGGTTGTGGGGCTTTCAAAAGTTCTTAGTCCAGCACAAAAACTCCAGTCTCATCTGTCCGGGGAGCATTGATTGACTCTCAGGGTGTGAGATTGATAAGCACTAGGGAAATGTGAGAAATGTTCTTGGCTTCACGTTCATTATCCACGGAGAAATAGTTACAGACAGGCTCTCTCTGGAAGACTGTGACAACCCCCATAAATCAGAGAAGCTCAGGGAACACTCGCTCCTTTGAATGCTTGCTTGAACTAATCAGGAAAGGCGATTAGGGAAGAAAGAGGGAATCTTCAGTGCAGGGCAGGGGTCACACACTTGATGCCCTGGGGGAGGTCATGGCAGGCTGGAGGCCTAATCATTACATGTAGTTAATTACCTGACTGAACAGCACTGGAGAAATCGCAACAAGTGATGCTTCCCTTGAGAGGGAGAAGGGCAAACTCCGGAGCCCCAGTTGGTGCCGTTAAGTTGGTTCTGACTCATAGCGACCCTGGATAGAGTTTCTGAGAGTGGTGGTGGACTTGAACTGCTGACTTTGCAGTTACCAGTCCAGTGCTTATCCTGCAGCACCACAGCAGGGTTATTGAAAACCCTTTGGAGCACAGTTTTGTGACACACATGAGGCGATCATGAGATACAGTTGACTTCACTGCAACTGGGAGGTCACAATCTCTAGCTATTTTGCACCTGAATTGGCTTCCTTGCTGTTTGTGTTCCCTACCAGTATGCAAGCCTCAACAGGGCACAGCCTGGGTCTTGACAACTGTGTGATACCTGGTACCTTATGGGCAACTCCACAGCTATTTGTAGAAGGAATGAATGAGGTCATGGAATAGTGAAAAAACAGTAGCTGTTAGTGTTGTTGTTGTTGTTAAGTGCCGTCGAGTCGGTTCCGACCCATAGCAACCCTGAACAGGGTTTCCAAGGCTGTAAATCTTTACAGGAGCAGACCGCCTCATCTTTCTCCCGTGGAGCAGCTGGTAGTTTTGAACTGCTGACCTTGCGGTTCGCAGCCCGATTCGTAACCACTACACTACCAGAGTTGTTAGTACAGGGCACTATGATAAAAACAGCACTGTAATATTAATATGGACTCCTGGTGTGGTGTTGTAGGATCAGTACTGTATTGTAAACCACAAGACTGGCAGTTCAAACCCACCAGTTGCTGTTTGGAAACTCTATACAGGGTCACTATGAGTTGGAACCAACTTGATGGCACTCAACAACAACAATATTAGTTTAATAAAAGATGCCACCATGTTGCCCTGGGCATTATTTGACCCCAGACCCTGCCCTTTGCAAATGATTACTCCAGCAACAGGAGGCTAATGGAGATCTCCCCGCCAGGGCACCAGCGCCATGTGGGGTTCCTATGTGTCTCTCCTGCTCAGCAACAGAACTCTACTGAAGAAGCTGCTTCATTAAAATATGGAAGTAACTAGCAAGTTGCTGTCACCTAGCATTCCAAATTGGGTTTGCCATTTTCTATGGCGCAGCTTTTCAAACAGTAGACACCACCTTTAATATTTAGTGTAACTATAACTTATGGTGCTGTAGGATAAGCACTGAACCACAATGTCAGCTGGAACTGTAAGGTCATTAGTTCAAACGATACAGGGTCTCTATGAGTCGGAACCAACTCAACAGCGCTTAACAACAACAATGTAAATTGGGAAATAAATCTAGCCATGTAACAAAAGTAGAAAGGACAATAAGGGAATCCAGGGACCTGGTCCATGTGGAGGCAGGATGGGCGGCGGGGTTGGTTGGGGCTTAGTTTCTGGTTCCATTACTGGTCAGGCATTGAACCTGTCACTGGTCACCATGTCCTGACTTTTAGGCTTTTTCTGCTCATGGACAATGCTTCCCGTCATCAATGCTGTATTGAATCTGAGCTCATGAGAAAACTCATTTGGTTTGTAAAAAAGGTTGGAGCCCAATCAACCAAAACTATTTGAAGGGTGCTTTGGTTAACGTCTGAGTTCCTGGGTGGTCCAAATGGTTAATACACTTGGCTGCTAACCAAAAGTTAGGAGTTTCAAGTCGACCCAGATGAAAGGTTGGGTGATGTACTTCCCAAAACTTACCCATTGAAAGCCCTATGGAGTACAGTTGTATTCCAACATCCAAGGGGTCACCATGAATTCAGACTGACTTGACAGCAGGTCACCTGTGCTCAGTTTTGGCTCTGTCACCATTAACCATGACTTTGAAGGGTATTGAGTAATCAGTAGCGAGCCAAGCCAGCTTCCAGTCCCTACAAATCACAGTGCCAGCGAGCTTAGTGGCTCTACAGGATAAACATTGGACTGACAACCACAAAGTTAATGGTTCAAGACACCAGTGCTCTGAGGGAGAAAGATGAGGCTCTCTGCTCCTGCAAAGATTTAAAGCCTCGGAAACCCTGTACAGGGTTGCTATGAGTCAGAACCAACTCCACAATACCTAACAACAACAACAATCACAATGCCCAGTCTGTGTACTTGGGACTTTTTCATCTGTCACTGGTCACCATGCACTATTTTTATTCCTTCCTGTCTCTCTTCGTCCCTTCTCACACATTGGTATGTGACCTCAGAAAAGCAACGTCTCTCTTTCCCCATATGTAAAATTGGAATGATGATAATACCTAGCTCATGTGTTACTGTTGGTTTCAATGGGCTAATAATATATACAAAGTGCTTAGAACAGTGTCTGGCATCTGGGGTGATTGGTAACTGTTTGCTGCCCTGTAGCTGCTGTTGTTGCAACTGCTGCTGGCAGGGGTTTTGCAATCGGCTTTTATTGCCCTCTTCACCACACTACCCTTGTTTCGTACCCAGCATGCTCCATGTTCCCTCCCAGCATGGGGTCTTTGCATGTGCTGTGTCTTCTGCCAGGAGTGCTTTTCCTTCCTTAATTTGCCTACTTAGTGGTGGTGGTGGTGGTTATGTGCCATGGAGTTGGTTCTGACTCATAGCGACCCTGTACAGGGTTTCTGAGGCTGTAAATCTTTATGGGAGCAGAAAGCCTCATGTTTCTCCTGTGGAACAGCTGGTAATTTCGAATTGCTGACCTTAAGGTTCACAGCCCAATTCGTAACCACTATGCTTAATTGGCCTACTTAGTGTCTATTTATCTCTCAGCTCTATCAACTGAAATGCTGGTTTTGAGGAAGGCAAGATTAGCCCTCTCTTCCTGCCTTCCCAGGTGGTAAGTAGGTATCTGGAGAGGGTGTTCTCTTTTAGCCCACAAGTCATCTGCCCACTTGTGGCTGGGGACAGAGGACCACAATCAGCAGTCCTATGAAAATCCATATGCTTCAAATAGCGGTGATGGGCATGCAAGATGGCCAACGTCATCAATCTCACTGACTTGCACACGTATTAACGATCGAAATAGCACATGGTTTGCTATGTATGTTTATCACAATAAAATAAATAAAATAAAATGCCATATGGTTGTGGGAAGGAGCTGAACAATTGCCCAACTGAAGGAAGTTGCTTGTGTTTGGCAGACAAAACCATCATTGCTCATTACAATGAGATGTGTGTTCTGGAGCAGGTACCCTGGGATCACTGGAGGCTCAGTGGCAGTGGGTGACCAGTCAGTAAGCTGTTGCTTCAGTCTCGGCTAGAAGGATCAGGGTTGGTGACTTGGGCCAAATTTCAAAGGAGTGACATGGAGAGAGAGAGAGAGAGGAAGGTAATTTGTAGCTTCTAACTTGAGCTCTGGTAGCATAGTTGTTACAAATCGGGCTTCTAATGTCAGGGTCAGCAGTTCCAAGCTACCAGCTGTTCTGCAGGAGAAAGATGAGGCTTTCTGCTCCCATACAGATTTACAGCCTGGGAAACCCTGTACAGGGTTGCTATGAGTCTGAATCGACTCCACGGCACATAACAACAACAACAACTTGGGTGAGGGGTCTTGGTGTAGTACTGGAGAATAAGCACTAGATTGCTAACCACAAAGTCGGTGGTTTAAGCCCACCAGCCACTCCTTGGCAACCATATAGTAGGGTGGCTATAAGCTGGAAGTGACTTGATGATACTTAGCAATAACAACATGGGTAAGAGAGTGCACTTTGGTATCTGGAGGTGAGTGGCAACATTTGTCTCACCGTTGACTTCTTATGATGTAGCACAAAGTACTGGAGTTCTGAGATATTAGTATACTCCGCTGGAGAGGGGGACATTGGTGGGGGTGAAAGGGGTGCTCCAAGTCTGAAATCACACCTTTTAAGTAGATGCATCAACATAAACATAAAGTTGGTACTAATTCTACTTGTGGAATCCTGGTATGGTGCTGTAGGATAAACATTGGACTGCTAACTGCAAGGTTGGTAGTTCAAACCCACCACCTGCTCCTTGTAAACCCTATACAGGATTGCTATGAGTCAGAACTGATTTGACAGCACTTAACAATGCTACTAATTATTAAAGGGAAGTCGTTGTCAGCCTAGTCATTGTTTGGTCCTTATGAACAAATTAAAGCTAGATACTAGTGATGCCTCCTTACTATCTTGCTTTATCTAGGGACAGTGATGTAAGTACATCTTAACATAGGCTTCTTGGTACTTTTTATTTTTTAAATCAGAATTGGAAATCTGATCAAACGTTAAAAAAATTGGCCCACTCTTCTCTAATTTTCTTGCTTCTTCTTTATTATTAAAACAAACTATGGCAAAAATATACCTGACAAAGCATGTCAACTCAACTCTTTGTACATGTGTAATCCAACCAGGACATGGATTCCATTCTTCCTGTGGTACAACCACAGCCACATGCCTTTTTCAAATTATTTCAACACCATTAGCACACACTCAGTTTGACAAAAGCAAAATCTCTCCCTTTCCCCTCTCTTCCCCCTCTTATTATTGTTAAGTGCTAACTCATAGCGACTTCTGAGGGGCAATTGGTGGGTTTGAACTTCCGATCTCGTGGTTAACATTCCAGTGCTTATCCCACAGCGCCAGGAGTCAGTCACTCATCGCCCCAATGCCCACTAATAAGTTTTGATTTCTCTATATTTGCTTATTTCTTACACGTGGAATTACGTAGGATTTATCCTTTTGCGAATAACTAGTGGTTACAAGTTGGGCTGCTAGCCTCAGTCAAGGTCAGCAGTTTGAAACTACCAGCTGTTCGTGGGAGAAAGATGAGGCTTTCTGCTTCTGTAAAGATTTACAGCCTCGGAAACCCTGTACAGGGTCGTTATGCATTGGAAGTGACTCCGTGTGGTACATAACTAAATATTTCAGTGTATGTATGTGTCACGTGTATATCCATTCATTTGTTGATGAACATTTTGGTAGTGTTCGCCTGTTTCCTTAGTTCTGGGTTGTGCCTGGAACCTAACTTTCTCTGGTTGAGCAACTTTGGAATAGCCATTGCATTTCTGAATGGTGTGAAAATCCAAGTGGGCTGTGCTCAAGCAGATGTGCTCTACCCGCTGGTCCGTATGCTACTGTTGTTGTTACCTGTTGTTGAGTTGGTTCTGACTCATAGCAACCCTGCATAGGGTTTCTGAGGAGGAGCTGGTGAGTGTGAACTGCCAGCCTTGTGGTTCAAACTGACTTCGTGGTCCAGTGCTTCTATAGCATCACACCAGGAAGACTCCTAGGCATCGCTGGTGTCCAGAAAACAACTCTTGGTTTATCTTTACAAACATGTACATCCCTAAGTCTTCTCATCTCAGGCAATGGCATTCCCGTCCACCTGGATTTCCAAGTCAAAAGTCTGGAATGTGAAACCCATTTTTTTCTTTCTCCCACATTCAGTCTCCCAATAAATTCTACTGGCTTTCCCTCCAAATATAGCCCAAATCTATCATTTTCTCCCCATAATCCCTCCTCTCCTCTAGATCAAACTTTTCCTGAAAAAGTCCAGATAGTAAATACTTTCAATTTTGCGGGGCATAAGGTCTCTGTTGCAATGACTCAACTTGCACTTAGCATTAAAACAAACATCGAAATATGGAACTGGAGGGGAATGGCTATGTTGTAAAGAAACTTTATTTATAACACAGCAGCTCACAGGCTATAGTGGTTGTAATGAAAACCACCACTATGTCTTGTCTGCACCAGTGTATGCCCTGTAAATGGGTCTCCCTGCTCCCACACTTGTCCTGCCCCTACTGTGCACTAGCTATACAACAGTCCAAGTGATCTTTTAAAAAAATAATCAGATGATGCCCCTTCCTGGTTTATAATTGTCCAGTAGTTTCCCGTTGTCCTTAGAAGAAAATTAAAAGTTTTCCCTGTAAAAAATGATGCAGCGGAAGTAGCTGACCTTCTTATCTGACCTTACAAGGGACAAGGAGAATCAAGATCAGCAGCTTGATTCTCAATCAAGGTTAATTCTTAGGAAGTAGAGAGCAGACATATATGCCTCCACTTACTAAGCTTTTTATAAATTCTGACACTAGCCATCTCCCAAAGCACTCTGTACTTCTCTGCCAGGTTTGGCAATTCCTTGCAATGGTCACACAGAACTCATAGACAATACTCGTGATTATGGATCTCATTAGGGAAGTAATAGTTTACACTT
The DNA here is from genome assembly GCF_000296735.1 of Chrysochloris asiatica. Lineage (NCBI taxonomy): Eukaryota > Metazoa > Chordata > Mammalia > Afrosoricida > Chrysochloridae > Chrysochloris > Chrysochloris asiatica. Next base: position 2,316,024 of record NW_006408808.1, on the reverse strand, counting down.
AGGATAGAAATGACTTAGGATACAGTTCTTTGATTCCGACAGCCTCTTCTCAGGGATGCCCACAGGCAGTCAGTCCTCTCTCTGTCCTTCAGCCTCTTGGGTTTCTTGGACCTCTTCGGCTAGCCAGGCCTTTGCCCTGCTCAAGTAAGTGTTACGAAGCTCTTTCGCTCTCAGGTAAGTGCTCAGAGGCACCCAAATTCATCAGTAAATTCTTTCATTCTGTGGGCTTAGAAGGGTACCACGCAATGTCCTACTGGTCTCCTGGTTCTGTTGTCTCTATTGTCACAGTATCTCTGTCACTTCTTCTTGCCATCTCTCATCTATGTCCTGGTCTAAAAGACTCACAGTTCAGGATCCCTGGCTCCAATAGATGCTCTCCACTTCGGGCTGTTTTTCTTAGTGGTGCTGGCCCCCCCTCTCTGTTCGCTTCTCTCTTTTTTTTATCTCTTGTAAAATAAAAGGATGATTGAAGCAAAGGTGGTAACTTGAGTAAGGGTAACTTGAGTGTTTTCTACCCTAATCCTTCTTCATTAATAAAACCAAACAACCTAATCCTTGTAATCTAACCCTGCCTCATTAACGTATGTTGTTGTTTTTGTTATGTGCCGGGTAGTCGGTTTCAACTCATAGCAACCCTGTAAATCTTTAAGGGAACAGAAAGCCTTATCTTTCTCCTGTGGGACAGCTGGTAGCTTCCAATTGCTGACCATGAGATTAGCAGCCTGATTTGTAACCACTATGCTACCAGAGCTCTTTCATTAATGTATAGAAGTCAGGATTTACAATATATACAAAGGAGGATAATGACATCAGGTCACAAATAAAGGACAACCAAACAATACTGGGAGTCATTGTCTAGCCAAATTGGTACACCACTTCAACTGGTTCCATCCAGTTTCTTTGTATTAGGTCAAAACCAATCATTTTGTGGGAGGCACAAGGACCGTGGCTAGAAAAGCCATTATTGTTGTCGTTAGGTACTGATGAGTTAGTTCCAGCTCACACCAACCCTGTGCCCAACAGAACGAACTTGCCTGGTCCTGTGCCGTCCTCACAATTATTGTTACATGTGAATTGCTACTACTCTACCAATAATTCCTGTTGGGAGTGTTCCTCTTTTTTGCCGACCCTCCACTTTACCAAGCGTAATGTGTTTCTCCTCCAACACCATAACTCAAATGTATCAATTCTTGTACAGTCTTCCTTATTCACTGTTCAACTTTCACATGCATATGAGGTTATTGAAAATACCATGGCTTGGGTCAGGTGTGTCTTAGCCCTCAAGCTGACATCTTTGCTCTTCAACACTTTAAGGAGGTCTTGTGCATGGTCTGGCTCCTGCTGCTTCTCTGTGTTCACCTCCTGGCCATCTCCCTTTTGTCCACAATGCTCCAAATTCACGGATTTCCTTTCTATTCCTCAAACTCCCTAGTTCTGTTCCGTACACTACTTTGCCTGGTAATTCCTTCCCCCGGTGGTTCCTGTGGCTGGGCCATTTTCAACAGTTAGCTCTTGACTCAAATATTTCCTCCCCAAAGAGAACCCTTCTGACCCAAATCTGATGCTGCCCCTATCTGATCCCCATGACAACCTTTGATGTGATCTTTTTCTTTTTTTCCTTCGCCTTTTCACTCTGGAATGTCAGCTCCATGAGAGGAGAAACCTGTGTGTCTGTTCAACGCCTAATATCCGTGCGTGGCACGTGGCTAGTGGTCTAATATTTGCTCATTGCATGAAAGAGTGTACTGATGCCTATTTCCAGGCAATGCAATGCCCTGTGCTGATTCACCTTAGACTTCCCCAGCTTCTCCCAAGTCCTTCTTATCCTGTCTGCTGAGTAGCTCATCCACTACATGAGACAAAGCCAGAGAAAGTCTGCGCATATCAGACTCACTGTGCTTATACCAGGGACCTCTGGGCAAACTTCTCCTGTCATCCCAAGATCAAGCTGGTAGAAGGACAGTGCTTCCAACAGCTGGATTCTGTACCAGGAGGTCTTCCGCAACAGCTGTGATGCTGTGGGTGGATAATGGCTATGCTAGGTCCCACAGAAACGCGGATCCAGGAACCCGCCTGCTGTTGCTGATGCTCTCTGCTGTGTGGTACAGGCTTATTGGGGCTTCATTGCCTTGTTTCTAAAGTGGTCTTCACTAGATGCTGATGAATGTCTCCCTGTTTCATTCTCCCATCCCCTTTCCACCACCTCCCTTTTCCATCAGAACATTGGGTCTCGAGACAGCTGGTGGTGGTGATGGTTATGTGCCTTGGAGTTGGTTCTGACTCAGAGCGACCCTGTGCAGGGTTTCCGAGGCTGTAAATCTTTACGGGAGCAGAAAGCCTTATCTTTCTCCTATGGAAGAGCTGGTAGTTTCAAACTGCTGACCTTGTGGTTCGCAGCCCGATTCATAACCACTACGCTACTAGAGCTCCTTTGAGAGACTGCTAGTTTCCAGGTAATATTCTTTCTTCCCTTCTTCTTGGTCATAGAAGTATGATTTTTTTGGTTGTGGCAATGCATCTAGCTACAAGTCTACATTTCCCAGCCTCTTTTTCAGTTAGTTGTGGCTCTGTGACTCTGTCATGGCGAATGAGATATAAGCAGTACATTGATGGGTTTTCTGGGAAGGGTGATGTAAAGGTGCTACATCATTTGGTCCTCCCCTTCCTTCCTCCTGCCTAGAATGCAGGTGTGATGTCTGGAGCTTCAGCAGCCATAATGGACCACATGTTGACCTTGAGAACGAGTGCCAGGTAAAGAAGGTGGAAGAGCAGAAACATGGAAGGACTCCAGGTTGACTCTGTGAAGCCACCATATCAACCCTGGAATGCTTATGTTAGAAATTGCTTTATATTATAGCGCTTGTTCCAGCTGCAGTTACCCATTGAAATAACCCAGAACATTTTGTAAAATTTGGTGTCTAGTGTCAACCAAATATTCTCATGTAGCTGGTCTATTGGAGTCCTGGTGTGGTGCTGTGGGTTAATGCACTGGACCACAAAGTCAGTTTGAACCACAAGGTCAGTGGTTCAAGCTCACCAGCCGCTCCTCAGAAGCCCTATACAGGATGGCTGTGGATCAGAACTGACTCAATGACACTTAGCAACATAACCACATATTGGTCTTTTGAGGTGCAGTGTGAACATCAGTATTTGATTAAAACTCTGCTGCTAAGCCCTTAATGTTCCAAGTTTGAGAACATTGTGTTGAAGAATAAAGCTTCCTGTAAGAGGATAAACAGTATTATAAACTTTAGTGTTTTCTACATGCGGATTAGCACAATGTCTGTTACAGATGGTGATCAGAAATCTAATTTTAGCAGGAGTAAGAACCACCCAAAGCCAGGCAACAGCCCTGCTTCCATCCTGTTTGTTCAAGGGGACACAGGGTAGATCTCAATTCAAGTTGAATGGTGACAGAACTGTGAAATATTTAGTACAATTCTCTGTCCCTTTATCCACATGAATAAAACAGCTCATATAACTAAAAATAAACTTCAGGATTAAAATAAGCATTCAAATTCAGAGTCGTCAGATGGGGTGCTTTTGTCAACAAAAATCTTTTCTGAAAGTAAATCCATTGGTAAGGATCCTTAGAGGAAAGGGACTCTTTTTCCCTGGGACTGAAATGCCCTTTCCATCCGTTCCAGTCAGCCAAGACCAAAGTGAGGAGCCCTGCCTATCTGCATGAGATCTGGTTTAAATGAGACAGCTCTTGCTGTTGCTAAGAGTCTCAGAGTAGGTTAGGACTCATGGCACACATTGGTGAGTTTGAACCTCTGACCTTGCAGTTAGTTGTTCGTTGTTTGTCTTACAACCACACACCAGGACTGCAAAATAAACAGGTTGTTGTTGTTGTTCAGACTCGTAGCAAGCCAGTACATGGTTCCTGAGGCTTTAAATCTTCACAGGAGCAGAAAGCCTCATCTTTTTCCTACAGGGCAGCTGGCAGGTTCGAACCTCAGACCTTGTGGTTTGCAGTCTAGTGCTTTTGCAAGAAGCCACCATGATTCCAGATTAGCAAGAACTTGGCCTCAAATCTCAGCTCTTCCCACCAACAAGCTGGTGCTTTCGGACAAATCATTTATGCTTCAAATTCCCTCTGTGCAAAATGGGGTTCATGATTTTACCCAGAATTACGGTGAAGATTAAATGACAGTGAGTTTTTGAAAAAAGCCCTTAGGCCTGGCGCTTGACACTCAGTAATTGGTCAGTAAATGTCAGCCCTCACTTTTAGGGGGAGTCAGTGGCTTTTCCTGAACCAAGTCTCTTTCCAAAAATATCAACTCTTATGAGGTGGGAAGGGGCTTCCCTCCATTACTGGAAAACAGTGCCAAAATTGGGCTGTGTTTATGAATAGGGTGCTAAATGAGCAAACACATGTCTGGAAATAAAGGTAATTCATCCCTGGGGAGATACCATCTCCCAGTTCAGGGGTTAATGGGCTCAGAGGATTCATAACAAACAGTGCCCGAGACAAATTGGTTGATGGAACTGAGCAGCTATTGTTTCTCAGACAGCTCTTCAGCTGTGTCCTATTTATTAGCATGGCTGCCGGAGAAACAAATTAAAAAGCAAGCCCCCCTCAAAGATAACAGACACAGAGTGCAAGGGGACAAAACGCCCTGGAAGTTTGCATGGTGACGGGGAGGGCCAGCTGCTGCTCCAGCGGTGACAAGGGGCCTGGGCTCAAAGCTAGCGCCTGTCCAGCTTCTGAGGCTGCGCTCTCCGAGGTCAGTGTGGAGCGGAGACTGCGGAAAAACACTTAGAGATTTCAGGGCAACACATGGCAGGCATGACGGTCTGCAATGGTTCTCTTTTGGACGGTCCATCTGGAAGTGTGGGGCTGCAACCATTTTTACAAATAAATAGGTCAAACCAAGTGACATCTGGGAGTCACTGAGCATTTTCATGCTCTTAGAAACTTCGGGGGGAGCTCCTAACACAGGCACGGGTGCCTGCAACCACAACAGACCCGAGGCCTGGCTCTGCCTCTTAGGGGCTGTGGGTAGATTCTGTTTTCTAGGATAGGTTTGTAGGAACTTTGGAATAGCTTTGTGAACATGGGAGAAAAGACAGTTCTTTAAGACCCCTGAGATATCTGGCTAGATGTAGTGTAGGCCCCTGTAGGTAATCACCTTCTACAGGGTTATTCAAAACAGGGATCTAGACACATTTTTGGGTCCCTGGATGTGCAGAAGAGCCCTGGTGCTCTGTAGGATAAACACTGGACTGCTAACTAGAAGGTCAGCAGTTCAAACCTACCAGCTGCCATGAGGAAGAAAAATGAGGCTTTCTGCTCCAGTGAAGATTTACAGCCTCGGCAACCAAATATGGGTCAGAACAGGCACAATGGCAGTGGCAGTGGATTGGGTGGTGCGAAGGGAGCATTGATGGTTAGGTTAGCATTGGATTGCTAGCCACAAGGTCAGTGGTTCTAATCCACCAGTCTATCTGCAGGAGAAAGATGAGGCTATCTGGTCCCATAAAGATTTATAGTTTCAGAAACCCTAAGGAGCACTTCACCTCTGCCCTATAAAATTGCTACGTTGTTGTTAAGTGCTATCAAGTCAGTTCTGACCCATAGCAGCCCTAAAGAGTTTCTGAGGAGCGGCCAATGAGCTTGAACCACTGACCTTGTGGTTCAAACCAAGCTTGCAGTTCAGAGCATTAACCCACAGTGCCATTCACGGACTCCCAAGATTGCTCCTAGTGGGGGTTAACACAATGGTAGTGGGTGGGGTGGTGCAAACATTAAGCATTCTACTACTACCTGAAAACTTGGCAGTTCTAAACCACCCAGAGATGCCTCAGATAAAAGGCCTGGTGATCTACTTC
>NW_006408808.1:2306079-2309049 GCF_000296735.1 Chrysochloris asiatica | reverse complement strand
CCTCATCTTTCTCCCGCAGAGGGACTGGTAGATTCGAACTGTTGACCTTGTGGTTAGCAGCTCAACTTGTACCCCATTATGCTTTGAAACTCCCGAAAACAGCAGTCTCCACGTTTCGAGCTGACCTCTTTGCTTTGAATTTGTAATACTGTAGTATCCTACAATGCACTGGACTACTAAAAGAAAAGCTCACTGTTCAAACCTCCCAGCCGCTCCTTGAAAACCTCATACAGGCCACTATCGGTTGGAACCAACTTGATGGCACCTAACGACATCAGCAGATCCCCTCAGAAGCCACTGATGTGATTGGTGCTTTTTATTGAAAGCACCCTAACAAGACTATGACGACTCCATTACTGAGAGGACTGCTGATCGCAGAGATGTTTTCAAACATATTTTGGTTGGAATAAATCTGTGCATGTGTGAATAGGGACCCGAGCAGCAATACTTTTTAATTTACCCTTGTATGGTACACATACATATATATGTTTCACATAGGGGTCTTGTTAAACTGCTGATTCTGATTCCATATATCTGGAGTGGAAAGGAAAATCCTCAGTCATGTGTTGAACCAGAGAGGAGTGATTTGAAGCTCTGATTAGAATCACCCAACTGTTGTTGTAAAGTGCCATCGAGTCAGTTCCAAGTCATAGTGACCCTGCATAGAGTTTCCTAAGAGCAGTTGGTGAGTTTGAACCACCAAAAGAGCTTGTAAAAACAGATGACTAGTTCAATTTGCATTTCTAACAAATTGCCTGGGGTACCACACTATGAGAACCATTGCCCAAACGCCCATTGTCAGTGAGTTGATTGACTCACAATGACCTTTGAGTAAGGTTTCTTTAAATCACTGCACATCGCTGAACAGCAAGGAGGCCCTCAGCATGACCAAACAGCCAGCAGTGAACACATCTGTAGCAAGCCTCAGCCTAGGGCCAGAGTGCCTATCCTCAAGCCTCGCAAATCTGGAGGTCGAACGTCTCCCCTCCGGGCAACCCAAAAAGCCTGAAGATGTCACTATGAGACCCTGCTGACTTGATTCCAGGAGGAATTTGTTGTTGAGTTTTCCATGAACCAAGAAAAGGTCTAGAGAGTGGGTTTCCACTGAAGGAAAAACTTAAGCTCCTGTGCTTGACATGAATGCTAAACCAGTTCAGTCCCTTTCTGTAGGATGGGACCCAAGCATCGTTAGGACTTTTAAAACTCACCAGGGGAACCCCAAGGGCAACAAGGGTAGAAAGCCCTGTGCAAAATGCCTAATCGTGACTACCCTTAGAATCGATCACCTACTGTTGTTAATGTTTGTTATTGTTGTTAAGTGCCGTCGAGTCGATTCTGACCCATAGTGACCTTGTATAGGGTTTCCAAGGAGCAACTGGTGAGCTTGAACCACCGACCTTGTAGTTCATATGGCTTTGCAGTCTGATGCACTAACCCACAACACCACACCAGGATTTGGTATTGTTAGTTGCTGTCAAATTGCCTCTAACTCTTGGTGACCCCTTGCTCAGTGGGGTGAAATGCTACCTGGTCGGTCCTTTATAGTGTCTCCAAGATCTATTCAGAATCAGCTGAGTCAAGGCCCACCGTGATCCATGGGATTGTTGTGCGCCGACTTACAGAAACAGGTCACCAGGCCTTTCTTCCTAGTCCAGCTTACTCTGAACACCTATCTGTTGTTGTTGTGTGCCGTAGAGTCAGTTCTGACTCATGGCCACCTTGCATACAGTGTTTGAGAGCAGTTGTGTGGCTAGCAGAGTTCATTTTACAGAACTACACCAGTCCTCCTGTATAGCATTCTACTAACACACTCCCTGCTGACCGAAGGGTGGTAGCTACACAGGAAGTGAAGTCCTGGTGTGGAGCTCTGGGTTAAAGTGCTGGATTGCAAAGTTTGACCCGTAAGATCGGCAGTTCAAGCTCGCCAGTTGCTCCTTGGAAACCCTATACAGGGTCGCTATGGTTCGAAACTGACATGACAGCACTTAATAACAACATACAGGAAGTACATTAGCTAGAATCACTTGGGGCAGTGATTACAAAGACCAAAAGACAGGCCCCCAACCAACCCTGAAGATTCTGACTTAATGATTTCAGGCAGAGCCTGGGTATTGGCCTTTAAAAAACTCCCCAAGAAATTCTCATCCTGTGAATCCACCGTGAAGAACTGCTGGTCTGGTGGAAAGGGATTGGGAAGGCATAAGGAATGGGCTGGAATCAAGGATTGGTCAGGTAAATGTTTCTGGATCACTGCAGAAGATATCAATGATAAGGCAAATCACACAGCATGAAACAATGTCTTTAACTGTGATCCAGAACAAATCCCTTCTCCTAATACCCCAAACTGCAAACACAAACCCTCACCCTCGCTGGCTTGGGTGAGCTCTGGCTGTTGGGGAAGGAGGTCAGAAATACCTTCTGAGGGTGCCAGGACTGCCTCCTCCTGGGGTTACACCGAGTGATGGAGTGACCAAACCACAAATCAAGTGCTGGCCATTGGATTTCTACAGCTTTGCAGGGGCCAAGGAGAAAGGCTTGCTATAACCACTGTCTCACCTGAGGTGTTTGTTAAAATGCAGATTTCTGGGTACTGCTGCGGCCTTTTAATTCTGAAGTTAGCAGGACTTTAGAATCTACACAGATTTTCCATGTCATTCTAATGTACCTTATAATCAGAGGGCCAACTGGCAAAAAGGTTGTAGCTACCTGAGAAAGAGCAGTGGTCTAGAATGATGTAACCAGAGAACAAAAAGGATACTTCTTTGCTGTCTTTGGTTTCTCTGCTGGGCACAGGATCCTCAGAAAGCAGTTTTCCCCAAAATTAAGAGCCGGACCAAGGCACAGAATTTACATCTGGGTCCAATAAATGGAGCTGCCTTTCCTCATGGGAGGCTGTTACTCTCAGTTTTCCCTTCCTTCCTTCCTTCCTTCCTTCCTTCCTTCCTTCCTTCCTTCCTTCCTTCCTTCCTT
>NW_006408808.1:2289323-2305935 GCF_000296735.1 Chrysochloris asiatica | reverse complement strand
GATCTTTCTAATAGCATGAGCTAGCTTGCTGGCAAAGAAATGGATCTTTTTCTTTCTCTGGAGAATTATAAATGTTCTCACTGGAGATTTAGGCTGGTTGTTTCCCCCATTTTCAACAATGATGAATGTTTAATGACCCAGCTTTGGCCAATGGTCCTGTCCTATCCTGTCTGGTCATAATAAATACTTCCCTTGTGATCTTACTCGAATCACCAGAGATTTCAAACTGGGAGGGAAGAGGAAAGGGGTCAGGGGAGAGGGGAAGAGAGACAGGAGGGAGGAAAAGGGGAGAGAAATAGCAGGGAGGGAGAGAGAGTCATAGAAGGAGAGAGAGAACATGAACTATGAAGGAGCTTTGGTAGCATATTGATTACGAATCGGGCTGCGAACCTCAAGGTCAGCATTTCAAAACTAACAGCAGTTCCACAGGGAGAAAGATGAGGTTTTCTGCTCCTGTAAATATTTATAAACCTTAGAAACCCTGTGCAGGGTCACTATGAGTGGGAACCGACTCCACGGCACATAACAACAACAACAACAAGACCTTGGGAGGTCCATGAGCTACAATGCGCTCGATGACATTGGGTTTTGTATTTTTGTTTGGTTTAAGACGTTGGCAAACTTACAAATTAACTCTGAATGTTTGTGAAGGATCTAGAGGCCTGCCATCCACACACAGCCATTTGTCAATGCGATGAGGTACAGATTTGATCTGTGTCGTCACAGGCTGTTGTGGGAGAGTGGGTTTCCTAGGTGGAGAAGCAACAGAGGTAACTACCAAGCTTCCTACCTCTATGGAACCTCTGATGATGTGGTGGAACACAATCATTCTCTTGTGATGTGAGAATAGCACTAAATCTCCTGACTTTTGGGGAGAAAACTCATGACTCTCTGTCATCATTTAGAATGTCTTGAGTCCAGGATTCCTGAGGTCTCAGAATTGATCCTCCCAAGTATCATTGGATTTTGATGATGTTGTGGTCCTGGTAGAGTGTTAATAAATGTGCACATTTATTGAGTGTTTATTGTGTGCTAAGTCACATGATAGGATTTAACCCAGACTTCTATGATCGCCTTCTTCTAGATGTAGAAATTGAAGCATTGAGAAATTAGCCAGGGTATTTGACGTCAGGCAGTTGGACTTTGGTATGTGCACTCTTGGAGTCCCTGAGTAGTACAAATGATTCATGTACTTTCCTTGTAACTATTGAAGGTTGAAGGTTCAGGTCCACCCAGAGATGCCATAAAAGAAAGCCCTGCCAATATGTTTCCACAAAATGAGCCATTGAAAACCTTATAAATCACAGTTCTGCATTGATATATATGGGGTTCTGCTTACATACAGTTATACTCCGGTACACACTATGAGCTGGAATCCGCTTGATGACCACTGGTACCCAAGCTCTTAATCGTTACACTGTACCGCCAGAGAAACATTATCCAGAAGAACTACAGTGGAATTCAGGAAGGTCAATTTAAATTTTCTATTAGCAACATTAGAAAAGAAAAAAGCAAGCAGTTAAATAAATAAAATTAAAAATATATTTAATTGAGCCTAATCTGGTAGCGTAGTGGTTACGAATCGGGCTGCGAACCTTAGGGTCAGCGGTTCGAAACTACCAGCCGCTCCGCGGGAGAAAGATGAGGCTTTCTACTCCCGTAAAGATTTACACCCTCGGAAACCCTGTACAGGGTCGCTATGGGTCGGAACCGACTTGATGGCACTTAACAACAACAACAACAATGTGTCTTTAATATCATTTCAACATCTAGTCAATATTGAAATATGACTGAGATATATCACATTCTCTATTTCATGTTTAGTCTGTGATAACCAGTTTATATTTGGCGCTTTCAACATGTCTCAGTGAGGACCGCCCACATTTCAAGTGGTCAGTAGCCACAGGCGGCAAGTGGTTACCGTCCTGGGCCATGTGGGATGCTGAAGTTGCAAGATTGCTCAGCGAAGAGTGCCTGGAGTTGCGGGGCTTCTGAGAGGATAGTTGTCAGCTGTTTCTGACTCATGGCCACTTCATGTGTAAAGAAAAAAAATGCTGCCTGATTGACCAGGAAAAAACAAACCGTACCAAACCAAAAACCCACTGCTTATTCCTGCACCATCTCCATGATCTGTTGTGAACTGGACCTGTCATCCAGAGATTTATTTCAAAATGTTTTAAAATGATTTTACTTTGGTTTTGAAAATGTACACAGAAGAGCAAACACCTGTTGAAAACTTTCTGCCTGTACATTTCACCGACATTGCTCACGTTCTGCAAGCTGTGCACATCTTCTTAACCGCCTTCTCCAAACTTTTCCTCCCCCATTAGCACAATTCATAGGGTGTTTTATTGGCTGGTTTTGGGAAGTAGATCTCCAAGCCTTTCTTCCTAGTCTCTCTTAGTCTGGAAGCAGCACTGAAGGTTGTTCAACACCATAGCAGCATGTAAGCTCACCTCCACTGATGGGGGCGGTGGCTCTGCATGAGACACATTGACCGGGAGTCGAAGTGAGGTCTCCCTGCATGGAAGGGAAGAATTCTACAATTGACCGTGGTGACTACCCTCTTCTTTCATCAAACGCTTACTGTGTACCACGTACTGTGAACCAACAAGGAACCCATGACTCAGCTTCCGTAAGCATTTGCCGTCATGTTGGAGTTGGAATTTGAACCAAGAAACTTGGAGAGGAGACCCACACAAGAAACGCTGCCATAGGCATGGGGTCGTCTCCTTGGGGACATCCTGTAGTGGCATGGCCATATCCCAACCCTGCCTCCTGAGTGGGATCAGCATCCTCCTCATGAAGTGTTCCCACCATCAGGTTGCCATGGTTACTGTTGGCATCGTCACTCTCTGAATAATGGAGGCCAGCGGTGGTAACAGCAACCACTACCACTGTCTCTATTAGAGAGTCCCCGCCCCCTCTTCAGTTCCTCATCAAAGAGAGCTGAAGTGGGAAGGGGGGAGGGGAGGTCTTGTTGCCATGAGAACAAGGGGAGCAGCTCTCTATGACCTCATCTCTAGGAATCAAGGGGACTTCTCTCTGGTGCCTGAGTTTTCACTGCCCCACCCCCTCTGTCCTTCCCCTCCCTGTTTTGTTTTCCCCACCCTGCACACCAGCAAGCACCTGCCTTCCAGATCTGCATCCTGTTGGGCACACTCTTGCTGCTTTTTTAAAGATGATTATTCTAAACCCTCAGTCCTACCTGTCTGTCTACCTCCCTGCTTGTCTGTCTTCCACCCTCACAGAAGCACACTGCTTTATGTAGGATGTGGATTCTCACCTAGTAACCAATAGAGCTTTATGATTAGGAAAGAGGCCTATAGCATCCTAGTTTGCGGTTCTGAGCCCAGAGAGTTTAAGGGATTCTTCCAGTCTCCTCATCTGTAAAATGGGAACAGTATGTGTTGTGAGATTGAACGCAACGTTAAGAGCAGGATCCTTGAAATCAGACACACCTTCTTTTGATCCGGATTCTCCAGCTGTACAGCTTCAGGCAAGTTAACTTTCAGAGCCTTCATTCCCTCATCTGTGTACTGGGGACAGAGTCTCTGGGTGGTGCAAAACCTTACCATGCTCGCTGCTCACCAAGAGGTTAGGTTGGAGGTTTGAGCCTACCTAGAAGTTCTTTGGAGTCCTGGTGTGGCGCTGTAGGATAAGCACTGAACCAAAAGTTCCTTGGTTCACACTCATGACGCCCTCCTCAGAAACCCTATACGGGGTCACTGTGAGTTGGAACCAATTTGACGGTGCTTGGTAACAAAAACAACAGAAGTTCTTTGGAAGAAAAGCCTGGTGAACTGTTTGCTAAAATCCAGCCATTGAAAATCCTATGGAACGCAATTCCACTCTGACCCACATTGGATCACCATGAATTGGACATGGTTACTGGTTAATTAGTACCATGAGGTACATGCAGGTATATGCAGTTTGCTAGGAGAGCAGGACCAGACTTCATCCAGATCTCTCAGGCTGGTTTCTTCAAGTAGAGTCTCTGCCAGAACAATATTTTTTTACATCTCACAGAAATTCATTGGTACTGTAGGATAAGCACTGGACTGCTGCTAACCACAAGGTCGATGGTTCATATCCACCAGCCACTCTTTATAAACTCTATGTTGTGTTGTTAAGTGCTGTTGAGTCGGTTCTGACATGTAGTGACCCTGTGTAAGGTTTCCAAGTAGCAGCTGGTAGGTTTGAGCCGTCTACCTTGCGGTTAGCAGTCCATTGCTTTCAGTTGGAAATTGCTTGACTTATGTATCAAAAGTGATTCTGAAACACAGAGCATGCTCCTATTCCCATATCCTGCCGAGTCAAGATCCTCTTAGGCTTTGAGTCCACGCAGACCAGCAATCTTGTTCTCTCCTGTTCCCAATCAAGGGCAGCAACAGCAGTCTCCACTCTTTGCTGAAAGGGGCTGTCTGCTTTCCAGCCCCATGCAGGGAAGGAAGGGAGATAAGACATCCCCACTTCCTCTCTTGACTCTCTGAGGCTGTCACCAGCTTCGGATAAGATAGTCCCAGCTGGATGGGCCCAAGAGCTCAGAGGGAGATTAAGAACTTGGAACTGACAGGAATGCTGTGACTCTCCAAACCCGTGGTGGTAGCACCTTCATCAGGCATGGGGCAAGGGTGCTACAGAGCTGGGAAGAATTTGCAATGTGCCTTTCCCTGAACAATATGAATACTTCTTGATCTCCTTCCCACCCACCCCCAGGATATTTTCAGAGAGCAAGAGGGATCCCTCTAAAGTCCATGATAGAAAGTTTCCAAGAATATGGGGAAATTTTGCAGGTATATGCAGTTTGCTAGGAGAGCAGGACCAGACTTCATCCAGATCTCTCAGGCTGGTTTCTTCAAGTAGAGTCTCTGCCAGGATGTACTGAGACTGCCCTGCACTGACTTGCAAGTGCCAGTTGTTACGTTTTCAGGAATTTTTGTGTTCACGTGTAATGCTGCTAAACACAAATCTATTAAACTGTGTAATGCTTACAATTAAATTATGTTAAAAACAGAGATAACAGATATACAAAGCTCATCTCTTCGTAATTATTTGTCTTACTTTTATCGATGCTTTTAAGGCTGTATGCATCTACTGTAGCAGGAATACTACTTAACAGTGGGGTACTGAGTGTCTCATCCTGACTCTCCAGCCCATGATGTCAAGTTAATAGCTTGAAATTGGCTATCGAGGGAGTATTTATACCACAGGAATTGGCAAGGACTACAAAAAAACCCAGCCCTTCCCACTTCTCAGAGCCCTTGTGAAACATTTATGAGCTTCTCACTGTCCCCACACAAATCACAACAGAAAGAATGGTTACAAATATAGATTCCAGACCCATTGGATCAAAATGTTGCTTTGGAGTTCTGAGAATCTATGTTTCAGGAGAGCTCCTCAGAGGATTGAGAAGCACACTGAAACCCAGGAGCTATTGGGAGGGAGTAAGGGAAGGAAAGAAAATGGTGATGTGCAGGGGAAAGTACTGGAAGGAATAGTAGGGTTCCCAGGTCTCCGTGGCCAGTCAGACACAATCGCAAAGTGGGTGACTGCTGAATTCCAGTACCTAACACCTTTAAAAATTATTATTGTACTATCAGAAATATTTATGGAATGATCAGAGCACATTGCTAAGTGTTGTAAGTGTTTTATTTATGTCTTACGTTGATGCAAGAACTAGCTCTAACTCCATTTTACAGGGGAGGAACTTGAGAGGGGACAAACCTGCTAGTCATGGTCTTCCCCCCTCTCCTCACCCTGCTAGCATCTTTAGGCTTTGGAACAATCCACCTACCCCCTGGAACCTGGTAAGCAACAAGGTTAAAGTACCCCATTCCTGGAGCATAAACCTGGCTGGGCACAAGCTAGTGCCTCACTTCCAGTGCAAAGTGAGGCAGGCGTAGAAGACTTTATCGTCTCTGCCCTCACAGACAGCTTTCTGAGCCAGGGACACCACTCCTCATGGAACTGTTCTCTGACATTTGCTGCCTGTTGTCTGTGAAGAATTAAAACAGCTTTCATTTGCCAACACTTTGTGAGTGTCTGGTGTGTACAGCTCCATTTGATGGAATGGATGTAGCCCCCGTGGAGTGGTTGATGCTATGGGGTGGAACCTCCATCCTAGCAGTCCTATCTGATTGGAGTTTTGAGGCAACGCGTGTGTATAATACAGAAACGGAGACTCAGGCTAAAATGCATTGCCCAAGGTCCATACCCCGCAAGAGCTAGAGACGAAATTCAAACCACAGATGTGGCCTGGCTTCAGAAGCCACGATCTTATGTGACTCCAAGTGCCTGATACATAAAAGAGCTCCAGTTGAGGTTTGCTGCTGACTCATCTTGAAGTCATCACTCTGTCAGAGCATTATTTTCTCTGGAATGGGTTTTAAGATTCAATTAAAAAATTTTTTTTTTTTTTTCTGGCAAAAGCATACACAACAAAACATGTACCATTCAGCAATTTTTATATATCCAGTCATTGTCAGTGGCTACATACCTCCCTGTTTCTGTCCGTATTGTCTCGCCACCGTTAATTTAGACTCTCAGCCTTTACCATTCTCCTCTGTGTTTCAGAGTCACTGTGGCCCACTTAATCTCCTACAGATAATTCTCTCAAAGATGCTCAAGGTGAACGCTCTTTATTAAGAGAGCTCAGTTGTGCAGATTAAATATGACTTCATGGGATAGTTCTGCTTCAAGACTGAAAAGTTGCTACCAAGAAATAGATTGGCAGGTTTTTCCGCTCGCAGTATAAGTCTGGTTTCCAATAAAAATCGGAAACTTTGTTCCACATTTCTCCTCCTTTTGATCAAGATTCAATATTATGTCTTGAAGCCTTTCATGAATTTCATTAACATAAGCTGGAAGAATGGGGGCTGGTTTTGAGATGTGAGTGGGGAAGATGCCGTCTGCACTGCAGAGGTGTCCCATGATGTGGTTTACAGGACCTAGCTCTGCTTAGTGGCTTTCAGGACCCTACCTTCCCTGGTTTTCTTCCTGCCTAACTGCCTCATCCATGTCAGTAACTTTACTGGGTCCAATAACTACATTCGGTAAATACTGGTGGGAAGGATAGTAAGGAGGATCATGATCATGGGGTTCCAACCTGGTTGGGCAGATCCAAACAAACCCATGAAAACTTAGAAGCACTACAGGAGTCAAACGAAAACGCAGTGTTCAGTACAGTGAATTACTCAGTATGGCCTTTCTAGCTATAGTCTTCCCACAAATGACTGGGTAGGATTAAGTAGATGAGGTGCTTGTGGCCCACCAAGGGGATTGGATACTGTCAGTTAGGACATGGCACACTTGTGGGGGTGAGACTGTGCAAATAAGATGTGTGGCGCCCAAAGCAGGACTTGGTCAGTCTTGCTATCATGCTAGGTGTCAAATGAGCTATTCCAGAGGTAAAGGGACATGGGGGCACTACCACCAAGACGAAGAGATGGGAGCGGAGCTTGTCTTTGAACCCAGGAGTCCCATACTGTGATAGTGAGAATTACTAGCAGGGAACTGGCAGCAGAACTAGGGGACTGGCAAGAGATGGCACTATGGGCTTCCCCACCACAGGGTAAGAGCAGAGCTCCTCCAGACAGGAGACGTTCTGGTGGAGGGCTGCCTCTGGGAACTTACTGGCTGAGGTAAAGAAGTAGCACTTGTCTGTGCAGGACAGAGGTCAAGCTGAGTGAGGCCTTACAGGTATGGCTGGGAAGAGGCCGTCCTGATCATAGAACTGAATCCTGAGGTTTTTTTCTGCTTCTGAATTATAACCTACTACTTTCCTGAGATGCTGGGTTCTATGAAGAAAAACGTGGCATCAGGATTGGAGGGAGACTCATTAACAACCTGTGATATGCAGATTGATACAACCTTGCTTGCTGAAAGGGAAGAGGACTTAAAATATTTACTGATGAAGGTCAAAGAGCACAGCCTTTTCGGTATGGATTACATCTCAATGTCAAGAAAACAAAAATCCTCACCACTGGACCAATAAACAGCATTCTTATCAATGGAGAAAAGATTGAAGTTGTCAAGGACTTCATTCTTCTTGGATCAACTATCAACACTCACGGAAGCAGCAGTCAAGAGATCAGACGACGTATTGCATTAGGCAAATCTGCTGCACAGGAACTTTTTAAAGTGTTGAAGAGCAAAGATGTCAGCTTGAGGACTAAGGTGCGCCTGACCCAAGCCATGGTATTTTCAGTAACGTCATATGGATGTGAAAACTGGACAGTGAATAAGGAAGACCATAGAAGAATTGATGCCTTTGAGTTGTGGTGTTGGAAGAGAATACTGAAAGTTCCATGGACTGCCAAAAGAACCAACAGATCTGTTTTGGAAAAGTGCAGCCCGAGTGCTCCTTAGAGGCCAAGATGGCTAAACTTCGTCTCTCATACTTTGGACATATTATCAGGAGGGAACAGTCGCTGGAGAAGGATCTCATGCTTGGTAAGGTGGAGGGTCAGAGAAAAAGTGGAAGATCCCCAACGAGATGGATTGGCCAGGTGGCAGCATTGATGGACTGAAGTGTGGCGGCGGTAGTGAGGTTGGCCCAGGATCGGACATTGTTTCGTTCTGCTGTGCATGGGGTGGCTCGCTGTAAGTCGGTTCCGACTCGATGGCACCTGACAACAACAACAACTTCCCTGATAAACCCCATAATCATGAGTATTATCTGTGAGTTCTGTGTGGCCCTGGTAATGAATTATCAAACCCAGTTGAGCAGTAGAGGCTGTCTTGGGAGGCACAGTTGGTGTCAGAATTGATGAAAAGAGTGGAGAGACGGGATACGTCTGACATCCACCTCATAGGAACCAACCTTGGGCTCTTGCTAATAATGATCTTGCTTCTCTTTGTGAAGCTAGAATAGGAGAGGTGCCTCCATCACACTGCTCTTACACTAAGTCACTAATTATTTGTATGTTTTGTAGGGTTCCCAGACCAAATTACCATGACCGTGGTGGTTTAAAATCGAGAAATCTATTCCCTCACAGTTTTGGAAGTTGTTGTTGTTGTTATGTGCCATGGTGTCGGTTCCAACTCGTAGTGACTCTGTACAGGGTTTCTGAGGCTCTTTATTGGAGCAGAAAGCCTCATCTTTGTCCCGTGGAACAGCTAGTAGTTTCAAGCTGTTGACCTTGCAGTTCACAGCCCAATTTGTAACCACTGCACCACCAGAGCTCCTGGAGGTTAGAACCCTAAAATCCAGATGTCAGCAGGGCCATACTCCCTCTGAAGGCTCTAGGAGAAGATCCTTCTTTGCCTCTCTCAGCTGCTCATGGCCACTAGCACTCCTTAGCTTGTGGCAGCATTGTTCTAATATCTCTAGGACTTTGTGTCGTATTCTTCTCCATATACGTGTCTGAGTTTCCTCTGCTTGTTATCAAGACCCAGTGGTTGGATTTAGGGCCCAACCTAATCCAGGGTGACTTCGTCTTGAGATCCTGAACTAGAACTTTATTTCAAATTAAGGTCACATTCTGAGTTGTCAGGTAGATGTGATTTCGAGGAGAACGCCATTCAACCCATTACAGCAGCGGTGGGGAACATGCCGCCATGGGTTGTATAAGACCGTGAAATCATTTGATCTGGCCTTGCTGAGGGAACCACATTTTCCAGCCATCAAATTTTGTTATTGTTAAGTGCTGTTGGGTCAGTCCTGACTCATAGTGACCTGTATATAGTTTTCCAAGGAGTGACTACTGAGTTTGAACTGCCCACCTTGTGGTTCAAACTGAACTTCGTGGTCCAGTGCATTAGGCCACAGCGCCATACCAGCACTCCAGATCCATCACGTTGTCGTTGTTGTTGTATAGTGCTGTCAAGTTGGATCCAACCCATAGCGACCCTGAATAGGGTTTCCAAGGAGCAGCTGGTGAACTTGAACCGCCAACCTAGCAGTTCATATGGCTTTGTAGTCTGGCGCATTAACCCACCATGCCACACCAGGCAGCGTAATTTAAATATTTGCCCAAATATAGCAGGCTAAGTTTTAAGTTAATAATTTTTCCAATCCACAAATGATGTTATAAATTTTGGCAGAAAAAGGTTCCTCATCCCTGCCCTACGGTGTTATAACAAACTTAGCTTACAAACATATTTAGTTCAGAAGAGGGTAGGTAAATCTTGGTGGGGTAGTGGGGTGGTGATTCAGGAGGTGCAAAACACAGTAGTGAGGGACAGAAGTGGAGAGTTAAGTTGAAGTCACGTTGAGAAAGATCAAGATGGGTGAGTTTGGAAGTCAAAGAAGGATGCTGTCGCCTCTAAGAATGAGAAGTTTGAAAGGGCTGCCCCTGGGAAGCCCTCAGGGGTACTGGAGGATCCTTGCTGTGAAGAAGGGGCACTGTGGAATGGGTTCTGTGGTCCCCTACAGTGAACTTGCAATGTGGGATCCAAGAGGCTGTGTGGGTGGAGTGTCCCAGGGCTTCTAAAGACAGCAGTCACATGAGCCCAAGAGAAACCCTTACCTGCTCTCTCCTCCCGTGCAAGCCACTAAGATTAGTGTTTCCCAAAACTGGGATCTGTAGAACTCCAGAAAAACAGAGTCTCGAGGTCGTCAGATGGGTGGGGGGACTGCTACATACCATATTAGTATCATATACTACTATATAGACTAATTTGGTATGTAGTAGTTTACCATGTTAGTACCATCATGGTGGTACAGTTAAGGTGCTGGTCACGAATTCAAAAGGTTAGATGTTAGAGGTTTGAGTCTACTGTCAGACGCCTTGGGGAAAAGGTCTCGTGATCTACTTCCAAAACATCTGAAAACCCTATGGAATGATGGACCTCAGTACCACGAAAGAAGAGCTGGAAGTGGACCATGTCCTTTGGACCCTGGGTCTCTTTGCTGAGAAATTCCTTGACTCAGGGGAAGCCCTAGACACATGGAGATCTCCAAGGAATACCAGGCTTGCCGATGTTGAAAGGAGACAAGAACCTTTACACAGAACCAACAGAGAGACAAAGTCTTCACCGAGAAGGAATATCTACATTTGAACTTCCAGCCACTAAACTGTGAGGAAATAAATTTTTGTTTGTTAAAAAGAAAGAAGAGAGAGAGGAAGGAAGGAAGAGAAAAATAGAGCCCTACGGAATGCACTTCTACTCTGCACACATTCAGAATGGACTGGGTGGCAACTGGTCTGGTTATATCCTTTTCCATACAGATTACGATGTATGTGATCACATGAAAAGCTCTGAAAAGATTTGCAGACAAGATACATTTTTAACTTTGTAAAACATTCAGAGTTGGCTGCTGTCCCTGAGAGTAACCCAACTCTACCCAGTGTTACTGCACTTTCACCTCCAATGCCAGCACCCATGGTTCTTCTCCTGAGGGCATCCAAGGTCACAAGCAGAGCAGGAAGTGCCTTTGGTTTTACTTCTTCCTGGGGCAGCCCTTGGCCAATGAACAAATTGTCCTACATGGGCAATTCTTGAGGTCCCCTAAAGGAGCTAGCTAAAACTGTCCAGAGGGCTTTATCGGATTTCCTCCCCTTCTCTGTCCGGATCATGCTCTCCCTTACCATGAATAAATTGCTTACATGTTGTTGTTGTTAAGTGCCATCGAGTTTATTCCGACCCATAGCGACCCTATATAGGGTTTCCAAGAAGCAGCTGGTGAGCTTGAACCAACGACCGTGCAGTTCAAATGACATTGCTATCTGGCACATTAACTCACACATGTTGTTGTTGTTGTTAGGTGCCATCTAGTAGGTACTGGCTTATAGCAACCTTATGCACAGCCGAACGAAACACTGCCTAATTCTGGGCCAACCTCACTACTGAGGCCATGCTTGAGTCTATCGATGCTGCCACTTGGTCAGTCCATCTGGTTGGGGGTCTTCCTCTTTTTCTCTAACTCTCTACTTTACCAAACATAATATCCTTCTCCAGCGACTGGTCCCTCCTGACAATATGTCCGAAGTATAAGAGACCAAGTTTTGCCATCTTGGTCTCCAAGGCTGCACTTCTTCCAAAATTGATTTATTGGTTCTTTTGGCAGCCCATGGCACTTTCAATATTCTCCTCCAATACCATAACTCAAAAGCATCAATTCTTCTACGATCTTCCTTATTCACTGTGCAGCTTTCACATGCATATGAGGTTATTGAAAATACCATGGCTCGGGTCAGGCTCACATTAGTCCTCAAGCTGACATCTTTGCTCTTCAATACTTTAAAAAGGTCTTGGGCAGTAGATTTGCTTAATGCAACATGTCGTTTGATGTCTTGACTGCTGCTTCCATGAGAGTTGATAGTAGATCCAAGAAGAATGAAGTCCTTGACAACTTCAATCTTTTCTCCATTGATAAGAATGTTGTTTATTGGTCCAGTGGTGAGGATTTTTGTTTTCTTTACATTGAGATTTAATCTATATTGAAGGCTGTGCTCTTTGATCTTCATCAGTAAATGTTTTAAGTCCTCTTCACTTTCAGCAAGCAAGATTGTGTCATCTTCATATCACAGGTTGTTAATGAGTCTTTCTCCAATCCTGATGCCACATTTTTCTTCATATAACCCAGCTTCTCAGATTATTTGCTCAGCGTACAATTTGAATAAGTATGGCAAAAGAATACAACCTTGTTGCACATCATGATTAATTTTAAACCATTCAGTGTTCCCATGCTCTGTTTCAACAACTGCCTCTTGGTCCAGGTACAGATTCCTCATGAGCACAATTAAGTGTTCTGGAATACTCATACTTCACAATGTTGTCCATAGTTTGTCATGATCCACACAATCAAAAGCCTTTGCATAGTCAATAAAGCACAGGTAAACATCTTTCTGATAATCTCTGCTTTCAGCCAAGACCCATCAGCAATAATATCCCTCATTCCATGGCCTCTTCTGAATCTGGCTTGAACCTCTGGAAGTTCTATGTCAATGTATGCTTGCAGCCGTTTCTGTATTACCTTTAGTAAAACTTTACTCGCATAGGATATCGAAGAGCTTGTCTGATGACTTCCTCATTCAGTTGGGTCACCTCTCTTTGGAATGGGCACAAATATGGATCTCTTCTAATCAGTCAGCCAGATAGTTGTCTTCCAAATTTCTTGGCTTAGATGAGTGAGTACCTCCTCTGCTGCCTCACTTTCTTGAAAGATTTCAATTTTTATTCCATCAATTCGTGGTGCCTTGTTTTCACCAGTTCCTTCAATGTTCCTTGGACTTCCTCCTTCAGTATCATTGGCTCTTGGTCATATGCTACCTCTTGAAACAGTTGAACATGATGCATTTCCTTTTGGTACAGTGATTCTGTATATTCCTTCCATTTTCTCTTGATGCTTTCTGCATCATTCACTAATTCGCCCAGAGAATCTTTTAATAATGAAAGTTGAGGCTTGAATTTTTTCTTCAGTTTCCTCAGCTTGAGAAATGCTGAGCGTGTTCTTCCTTTTTGGTTTTCTGATTCCAGATCATTGCACATTTTGTTGTAATATTTGGCTTTAACTTCTCGAGTTGATCTTTGAATTTTTCTGTTCAGCTCTTGGACTGCCTCGTTTCTTCCTTTTGCTTTAGCATCTGGTAGTGTAGTGGTTACAAATCAGGCTGTGAATCACAAGGTCAGCAGTTCAAAACTACCAGCTGTTCCGCGAGAGAAAGATGAGGCGTTCTGCTCCCGTAAAGATTTACAGCCTTGGAAACCCTGTACAGGGTCGCTATGAGTCGGAACCGACTCCACGGCACAGAATCACCACCACCATCAATCCTGGTTCAGCCCCTCTTCAGGTTAATCTCCCTCTGGCTTCCTTAGTCTTGTAACTTTCAATAGTTAACGTACCTTTACTTTTTCATTTTCCTTCATAATTATGCCTCTGTCACACCACCATTTTGGAGCATTTGATTTCACTTTGTGAGATCAGACGTGCCCCAGGTTCAAACTGTTTTGAACTTTCAATAAATCTCTTTACTTTTATTTTAACAGAGTACTTAGTCTGTTCTTACTCGTTGGCACTGCAAATCACTGAATTGATTTTCTGTAAAGGAAGAGCCCTTATTTGATGAGGGGAAAAAAAGCCTCCTTTGGGTCCTTATCTCTAGCTCAGCCCTCTTCTTTCAAGCTGTTTGCAGTCCTTAAGTACCTGCAGTTTCTGCAAGCTTCCCTCTCATTCTTTTAAATTCAACTTCCTCGTGGCCCCCCAGGCTATGGTGCACCTCCCAGAGCCCCTGGGCTCCCTTCTCATCACACTCATATTGTTTATAATTAGTTGTTTAAGCTCCATCTTCCCACAGTTCTTGCAAATTCCATAAAGACGAGAATGGTATCTGGCCGATTCCCTGATTCCCAGAACCTGGCATGTTGTTATTGTTGTTATGTGCCATGGAATCGGATCTGAATCACAGCAACTCTGTACAGGGTTTCCGAGGCTATAAATCTTTATGGGAGCAGAAAGCCAAATCTTTCTCCCGCTGGTAATTTCGAACTGCTGACTGTGAGATTAGCAGCCTGATTCATAGCCATGCTTTATATATGGATAAGCACTCACAATGTTTCAAC
Organism: Chrysochloris asiatica; assembly: GCF_000296735.1. NCBI lineage: Eukaryota > Metazoa > Chordata > Mammalia > Afrosoricida > Chrysochloridae > Chrysochloris > Chrysochloris asiatica. The sequence continues at coordinate 2,291,427 of NW_006408808.1, read as the reverse complement.
AAACTGATGCAGCACTGGAGGCACTCACTCATCTATGTGAAGATATTTGGAAGGCAGCTACCTGATCAACTAATTGGAAAAGATCCACATTTGTGCTCATTCCAAAGCAAGGTGACTCAATGGATTGCAGAAATCATCTAACGATATCCATCATATCACATGCAAGTAGAATTCTGCTGAAGAGAATTCAAAAATCGTAGTAGCAGTACATCTGCTGGGAGCTGCCAGAAATTCCAGCTGAATTCAAAAGAGGACGTGGAATGAAAGATATTGTTGCTGAAAGCAGATGGATCTTGGCTGAAAACAGAGAATGCCAGCAAATGTTTACTTGTGCTTATTGACTATGCAAAGGCTTTCACTGTGTGGGTAACATTGCCAAGAATGGGTATTCCAGAACACTTAATAGTATTTGTGAGGAACCTGTTCTTAGACCAAGAGGCAGTAGTTCAAACAGAATAAGGGGTTACTGAACGATTTAAAGATCAGAAAAGGTGTGTGCCAGGGTTGTATTCTTTCATCATAGTTGTATTCTTTCACCATACTTATTTAATCTGTATGCTGAACAAATAATCCAAGAAGCTGGATTATATGAAGAAGAATATGGCATTAGGATTGAAGGAAGACTCAATAACAGCCTATGATAAGCAAAGGACACAACTTTGCTTGCTGAAAACAAAGAGGACTTGAGATGCTTACTGATGAAGACCAAAGATCACAGCCTTCAGTAAGGATTGTACCTCAAACATAAAGAAAACCAAAAAGACAAATGCATCATTTTTCGACATAATCTCCTTGCTTTTCAATACACTCTATCAACAAACTTTCATGTTCCCTTACTGAAAAATGTTGTAGGCTGAGCTTCAAGTCACAAACGCACCACCATCTACATGTCATCATCAGAGGTGAATTTTCGTCCTTGACAGGTGTTTTCAGGGAACCAAACAGGTCAATGTCTGATGGAGCAAGTTCAGGAGTATAGGGAGGTTGTCTTAACACCTTGAAATGTAATTTATGCCGTGTCAACAATGTGGGCAGAGGTGTGTGGACATCCGTTGTCATTCAAGATCACAGTACCCTTGGATTGTGGTCTTCTATGCTTAATCTGAAGCTTAGACTTCAGGTTTTCAGTGAGGAGCACTGTTGACTGTTGAACCATTTTCCTGTTACTGTTCCAGTATTGGCCTTTGAGAATCCCCAAACATTGCTAGTATCAGTTTCCAGCTGATGGTTGACTTGTTAACTTTTTTTAGGTCGGAGATTGAGAATATGTCCATTCCATGCTCTGCTGTTTACTCTCTGGCTCATAGTGATAAATTTATGTCTTGTCACCTGTAATAATTTTTTTTTTTTTTTAAAGACCTTGTACCTTCTTTCGAGTATGGGTCCAGATTTTGTTTGTGGATTTCCAAATACTTCTGTTTAAGCTGTTTCATGACTTGTTTCAGGACCCACTTTGCATAAACTTTCGAAGCCCAAGTCTTTTGTGGAACATTTCATAGGCAGAGCCATGGCCGATGTGCAAATAATTAGCCACATAATCCCCTGTCATTCATCTGTTTGACAGAATTATTTCACATACATGCTCAATGTTGTCATCAGCCATGGATGTGGATGGGCATTTTAATAGAACTGGAGCATGGATAATTTTTGACTCTGCCATATATAATCATCCTCATGGTGTGATCTGATGTGAGCATCTCTGATCTGATGTAATTATCTCTGTGTTGTAAATCCTCACTTTTGTGATGTTTGTTTTAGGGAGTCCTCGTGTATATGTACTGCTGATAAGCACCGGACTGCTAACCACCAGGTCAGTGATTCAAAACCATCAGCTGCTCCATGGCAACCATATACATGATAGCTATCAGTGACATTTAACAAGAAGATATTAATGAGGTCAGATTCAATCTACAGGATTAGGTTGTGTCTTCAGTCAATCTTTGCTGAACTACAAAAGAGATTAAACAAGCAAGCAGCATTGCTTGTTTAATTGCTACTACAGTCCTAGCGTAGTGGTTACGAATTGGGCTGCGAACCTTAAGGTCAGCAGTTCGAAACTACCAGCTGTTCTGTGGGAGAAAGATGAGGCTTTCTGTTCCTGTAA
>NW_006408808.1:2286417-2288675 GCF_000296735.1 Chrysochloris asiatica | reverse complement strand
TGCATGCTCCCTTTTGATAGGAAGAGTGTCAAAAAGATTGTGGGAGTGTTTTAAAACCTCCACAGCTATAATTCACTGAGGATGAGCCTTTGGAACTTGCCACACAGAGAGCCTTATCCGTGTGAGGCCGGAACTAATGACACAGGAAGAGAAAGCAGACGACAACCTCAGCCCAGCTGCTGTGGAGGGGAACAGGAAGTTGCCTTCCTTAACCAGATGGGTGTGTTAATGAGAACATCTTCACCACTCCCAGATCTGGAAAAGGGCAGACAAGTTTTTAAATCAAATACGGGATTCTAGTTTTAAACGAACAGTACTGTATCTTCAGATCTGACATGAGACTGTCTTAATGATTAGAAATCATGGACAAGTCCCAGAATGAGATTTATAGTCAGTTAGTAATCCTTTACCAGTGGGATAAGCCACAGAGATGAGGATGGAGTGTCCACTGTACACTGTTAGGAGCAAGAATTGAAAAATAAAAATGGTTCTTGGTGTGGTGCTGTGGGCTAATGCGTCAGACTACGAAGTCATATGAACTACAAGGTCGGTGGTTCAAGCTCAGCAGCTGCTCCTTGTAAACCCTATACAGGGTCGATATGCATTGGAATCGACTTGAGGGCACTTAACAACAACAACAAATTTTTACCCCAATATTAAGTGCCGTCAGGCTGGTTCCTACTCATAATGACCTTGCGTAGGGTTTCTGAGGTGTGTGTGAACCACCAACCTTGCGGGTGAAGCTGACCTGATGACCCACTGCTTACTTATCCTAATGATTCCATACCTCAGTATGGATGGGCTGAAATACCTCTTCAAAGCAGCTTCATTTGAAATGCTTTCATCAGTAGTCTGATGCTCCTTAAGCTTGCTTTTCTGGTCCTGCATTTGGGGGAAAATGAACAGGTTGGATAAATTGATCTCTAGGAGTAGCTCCAAAGAATAAGCACTGGGCTGGGAACTACAAGTTCAGCAGTTTGAGCCCACCAACCACTCCTTGGGAGAAAGATGACACTTTCTGCTCCCACACAGATTTACAACCTTGGAGAAAACACTTAACAACAACAACGAGGGGTCTTTCAGGACGAACACTCATCAGTTCTCTTGCTGACACTACACTAGGGCTGGGTGCTGACAAGTAACTTAGGAAATGGCTTACAGGAATGCGTTTACTAATTAAAGCATCTCTCACTAAAGAAGTTAGAATAGATACTGGAGAAATGAGATACTCCGATTTCACTGAAAATAAGTTCTGACTCAACATCTTTCTCAGTTTCTCTCTCTGGCCCAGACAACTTACCCTGACATCTTACCGGAAGTCATTGGTTAATGTTCATGATGTTGTTGTTGTCAAGTGCCGTTGAGTAGATTCCGACTCATAGCAACCCTGTATAGGGTTTCCATGGAGCAGCTGGTGAGCTTGAACTGCTGACCTTGCAGTTCAAAGGGCTTTGCAGTCTGGCGCATTTAACCCACAGCGCCACACGTTCTGTAAAATAGAATGTTATGTAATTTGGATGTTGTCCTTGTTGCCTCTGCTGCTACAGCTACAGAACTGGGTGGCTTCGGGTGTGGCTTCAGGAGCTGAGCCCAGCACTGCCTGATGTTCTGCCATCCTGCACAGAGGACAAAGCCCAAGAGTCTGTGCCCAGAGTCACATACTGTACTTCAGCTGCCTATACCCTACCTGTGGTCCGGTGCTGCAGGATGCTGAGTGTGGGGCCTTTAAAGCTATTGTTCTTATTAAGTGTCATGGAGTCGATTTCAATATGGGTTTCCAAGGCCTGAAAGTCTCATCTTTCTCCTGCAGAGTGACTGGTGGGCTCAAACAGCTGATCTGTGGTTCACAGTCCAGTGCTTATCCTATGGAGCCACTGTGCTTCCCTTAAAGCCATTAAGGGGAAATAAATACAAGGAGAACTACTTTCCCTTGAAACCAAAAAAAAGAAGCTTTATGGGACCACGTTTGTGGTCCCATTCACAGTTGTACAATTTGCCTGAACCAAATGTTAAACAATGTTGTTGTTGTCACATGCCATCGAGTTTGCTTCTACTCATAGTGACCTTGTCTAGAGTTTCCGAGGAGCAGCTGGTGGATTTGAACCATTGAGCTTGTGGTTTGAAGTCCACTGTCGATCCTACAGCACCACTTTTTTTTTTTAAGGTTTTTATTGTGAATTGAGTGAACGTTTACAGGGCAGATCATCAGTTTTACATTCTACAAACCATACACCTTGTTTCATTACAATGATTATAAT
>NW_006408808.1:2266281-2278516 GCF_000296735.1 Chrysochloris asiatica | reverse complement strand
CCAGGAAGCAATGATTTTACTTGCTTCTGCCACAAACTCCCCAGCTGTAAGTCTTCCAACCTTCTAAATATTCCTTTATATGTGGTTCAGAGTACGGGTACCATTCCCTGAGTCTTCTTAGTCCTGTAGTCTGTGTTGTTCTCAGCAGAGCTCGTCACTACACTTCCACCCAATCCGCCATCTTTTTCCAACTCCTCCCGCCGTTTGGTTTTAAGCGTAAACGATCACTTTAAATTTGGAGGAGATCTGTACGCATGCATAGAAGAACCCCCTGGAGTCTGGGTGGGGTGTCCATTCACTCAGGCACCCCTTCTAGTTACCAGAATGGAGGTTTGCAGCCAGCGAAAGACCAATGAACAGATACAAAGAAATACGTGTATCCACACCTTTATCTCTATGTTTCTGTCATGGGTCCGTGGCTGTTCTGATCCTTCCCTTGGTTGTTCTCAACCAAGATGGTGGCTCTGGGAGTAGCTGAGCATCTTGAATTAGAAAGCAATGGATTCCTTGCTTCTGCTACAAATTCCCCTAGCTGTAAGCCTTTCAGTCTTCTAAATACTCCTTTATATGTGGTTCAGAGTTCTGGCACCATCCCCTGAGCCTGCTTGGTCAGGTATTCTGTGTTGTTGCTGATGGAGCTCCACACTGTTCTGCTATCCAATCCGCCATCTTGTTTGTTCCCCTACAGCACCACTTTTGAAGTCAGTTTTACAGCTTCTTGTTAGAATCTGAAGCTTTGCTACTCAAAGGATTTTCTAGGAATTTTACGCATTCCCTGGAGACTTGCTAGAAATTTTGAATCTCAGGGCCCATCCCTGACTCACTGACTCCAAGTCTGCATTTTAACAAGAGTCCCAGATGATTTGAATTTGTTTTCATGTTTGAGGAGCGTCTGGATCCTAGTTTCCTGACTCTTTGGTTTCTGTCTTTAATCTCTTTCAAGACATCTCCATGTTGTTGTTGTCCTGTGATCAGGACCCCTTAAACTCTCTGGAAGACACCCTCATGGCCCAGTGGTAAAAGCACTCAGCTGCTAGTTCAAAGGTGGCCAGTTGGACTCCGTCAGTCACCCCACTTCTGTGAAGGTGATGGCCTCAGAAACCCTGTGCAACTCATGTTCCCTATCCTGTAGTGTGGCTGTGAGTTGAAATGGTCTCAATGGTAATGGGGTTGATTTGGGTTTTAGAGCATCCTTTAGAGCTGGACCTTTAGCAATGGCGTCAGAGAGTGTAGACATAGCTCCCCATCAATCAGTATGCAACAGGAGTGACCCCCCCCCCTCAAACGTTAGAATTTAAAATATTCTTGATCCTGTAGCAGGATCTAAAGGTTTCTATTCAAATGGCCATGTTGTTGGAAACCCTCATCATTTCTCTCCAGCTCAGTCTGACTCTGATGTAGCAACAGGAAGGATTCCTAGCGCCCTGGCACCGCTCCCAATGCACTGTGTTCTCACTGCAGATCTCAAAAACATTTCTGCTGCAAGGGCTCTGGCCTGTTATATTTGTATGGAAGCTGGATGAGCATTGGAATAGGCACACTGCTCACACACACATCACGGTGTCAGGCTGCTGCTGTACAGACTGTCCCTTAGAGTGAGGATGGGAACACCAACAGGGGGAGGGGTTTGAATTTGTTACTGCCTTATGCCCTCGGACCAGTTCTGACCCATGGTGGTACTATGTGACAGAACAGAACTCCCCTAGAGGGTTTTCTAGACTGTCGTCTTTATGGAATGAAGTCTGGTGATAAAGTGGTTTAAGCACTCAACGGCTCATTTTAATGCTGGCCATTCAAACCCACCAGTCTCTTTGTGGGGGAAAGATAGGACAGTCTGCTTGCATAAAGATTACAGTTTTGGAAACCCCATAGGGCTGTTTTGTCCTGTCCTATTGGGCTGCTAAGAGTCAGAATGGACTTTACTGCAATGAGTTTGGTTTGGTGTTTGGGTAATCATTATGAAACAGATCACCTTTCAGATAGCAGGCGAGCAGAGCACTTAACCCCTGCTCCGCCAGGGCTCCTTGCCCCCTACCTCCTGCCCCATCCCCCATGAAAAAAAGTCAACCCCTCTGCTCTCAGGCTGATTCGGACTCATCGTAACTTGTATAGGGTCTCTAAGAAGGTAATCTCCATGAGATTACACAGTTTCATCTTTTTGTCCACAGAGCAGCTGCTGGGTTTGAATCCCTGACCTTGCATTTACTAGTCTAGTGCTACCCTTCAGTGCCAACTGTGCTCCTTGTTGGTAGGTGCTGTCGAATCAGTTCCAACACATAGCAACCATGTCTAGGGTTTCTGAGGAGCGGTTGGTGGGTTTGAACATACAAACACAAACATTGAAAATACAAAGACTGTGGAGAACTTTGTGGTTCAAACCAAACTTGGGGTCCAGCACACTATCCTGCAGCACCACACCATTAAACATGCTTGTGAAGGTCAAACAGTCCCATCTGACATGATGAAATAGCTTGGTATTTCCCAGGCATTTCCATTGTTAACAAACTGTGTCTTAGCCAATTGGCATCAGTTGCAGATGGACTAAATCCATGTTTAAGGGCTGCCGTTAAAAGCATATCCATCTCAAATGGTTGACTATTCTAAGGTATGCTTCATTGTCCCCACTGTAAATCTAAGTGGTGCTTACTATAAGGATAAGCATTTAACTTCAGTTCCAACCCACCACTGCTCTTCAGAAACCCATTACAGGGTTACTATAAGTTGGAACCAACTGAACGGCAGTCACCACCACCTGTATATTGTTTGGCTGAAAATTGAGGCATGTGTGGGGGGATGAGGAGGTAGGGTGTGAGTTCGCTTCAGACCTGAAGATTGGATTGACTAACAGCCATAGTCTCGAGATTCTACCAGTCTCTATCCAACCAGTAAGCCTGGTGATGTTTATGATTTTTCACCCACTCTGCCTAGAACCTTCTAATGTGATCCCTTTCAGAGCACCTGTAAAACTGATGATCTTCTCTGTAAATATATATATATTGAGAAAAAAGCCAGCTCCCTGAGATGGCCCACCTCAAAATCAAACTTTCTCAGGACCTGCAATATCCAGACCTCCAAAAATTAATGATAAAAGTGAGCATTTTGAAATACATCTTTAATATTCACTAGGTCTGCTTCTAATTTTGAATTCTCCTGTCTAAAATTTGGGTATCCCTGTAAGCAGAAAGGATTTGGGTGCAGGGTTGTTTTTGAAGTTGTGATTCCAGGAAGCAGGAGAGAGGATGTGGGATGGGGGAGCCTGAGAGAGAAGGAGACAAGGCCGATACAAGGGAGTATTCAAGTTTGTTGCTGGAATCCACAAGGCTGAATCGCAGTGGGGCATCTGAGAAACCTAGAAAATATCTCTGAGAAATGTCTCCCAAGGCCAAGGAAGTTACAGCAGTTGTCTACTTTTTTCAAGCCCACTCCATAGAATAATGCCTCCAGGGGCATTAGCTCCTCTGCTCTTCTGGCCTGTGGTTTCGTGTTGGCCAAGCAAGTTCAGGCAGCATCTTAGAAAACCCTGGAACATAATACACAGAGAAGCATGTCTTTATTTGATTCAGGTCATGCGATGTGAATTTGAACTAGACAGGGTTGCCCAGCACGGGCACAACCAGAAGTCGCTGCCACACCTCTCTATACTTCTGTTGTTGGTGTTAGCTGCTGTCATGTTGGCCCTCAACTCATGGCAACTCCACGCACAACGGAATGAAACGCTGCCCGTTGCTGTGCCATCCCATGATTCATTGCGGATCGGAACTCTCTGAGCCAAGGGGGTTTCTGGCAGTAGGTTGCCAGGTGTTTCTCCTAGTCTTTCTTAGCCTGGAGGTTCTGCTGAAACCTGTTCAACCAAAGAGGGATAATGACAATACATGGTGTGCATGGGTTAGGAATGAAACCCTGGTCTTCTTGTATGAACAGTGAACTCCACCATGGGTCCACCAATGTTCTCGACACACTGCCTTTAATAGTATCTTCATTGCTGAGCAGGAAACAGAATCTTAGAGGTTAAGTAGTTTGCCCAGATATGAAACAGGGACTTTGGGGCCTGAGCACAGGCTGCCCTATTTCAGAGTTGCTTCTCTGGTGCCATGGAGCTTTCCTACAGAAGAAAATAGGAAGACTGGAGTAGTGTGGCAGCCACGTCTTTGCTCTGTTCAGCATGTCCCTTGGGGACCCTCTTCTCCACATCATTGTTGTTGTTAAGTGCTGTCGAGATGATTCCAACTCATAGTGACCCTATATAGGGTTTCCAAGGAGTGGATGGTGAGTTTTAACTGCTGACCTTGTGGTTCAAGCTGAGCTTGTGGTCCAGTGCTTATCCTACAGCGCCACACTAGGACTCCACCTCATGGGCCCCACTGAAATTGACCTCATGTGCCTGTTCCCTCACTATAAGGCTGAGCTTGTATCTCAGGGTGCAGTTTATCCTACATGGCCAGTGTGATAGGTTTAGTGATGAGAAACAGGGCAGGCGATTCTTCCAGAGGAGTGACGTGTGTTTTGGGGTGCTAAGTTCTATTTTCCACTGGATTTGCTAAACTGGGGTTCTGGGTAGACGGCACTCATTGTCCCAAACTGCATTGAAGACAACGTATAGAAAGGGACAGAATGAGACCGTACTCATGCAAAGACCTGAGAAGGAGGGAGGGCATGAATGAAGTGACAATATTGTTGGAGACCCTAGATCCAACCATGTTTGAAATTTATGTCTGACTTCCATCTATATGAGGCACTACCATCAGGACTAGATTACCCAGTAAGCAAAGTATACGTGGCTTCAATCATGCATTTGCACCAATGTGCAGTGTACAATTTCACCTTTGCCCTGCCATAGCAAAGATCTGTGAAAGCCATGTGAAATTTCTCATCACAGATTAGCAAGTCAATACAATTAAAGGCATGCATACGTCGCTTAGCACAGTACCATGGTGGTAGTGATGGTACCCATATGCTGTCTAGTTAATTCCAGTTTAGAGCAACCCGGGTGTACAGGGTTTCCAAGCAGCAGCTTGTGGGTTTGAACTGCCAACATTGTGGTTTGCAATCTAGTGCTGATTATACAGTGTCACACCAGAAGTCCAAACTACAGAACTATCAGCTTATAAATTTGTACATTTTCAGTTACTGTGTTTAGTTTGCAGCAATTTGTTACAAACTCAGTGGGAAGCTGATCCAGTAGGAAGGGAACGCCATAGATGGTAATTAAGAAGCAGAAGAATAAAAAGTTATATCCATGGGCTTCACAGCCAAATCAACCAGGATTTGAAAACCAGTGCTGCCATCTTCAAGCTTGACAAGTTCCTCACACTCTCTGAGCCTCACAGTTTTCCCCACTGTAATATGCCTATGCTAATGTGTGGCGCTGTTGGTTAATGCGCTAGTCTGCAAAATCAGTTTGATCTACAAGGTTGGTGGTTCAAGCTTATCAGTCACTCCTTGGAAACCCTCTACAGGGTCAGTATGGGTCGAAACTGACTCGACGGCACTTAACAACAACAACAATGCACACCTCACTCTAGAGCTGGAAAGATCAAATGAAATCATATATGCGCTGTAGCCTCAGCACTGGATTGCAAACCACAAGGTTAGTGGTTCAAACCCACCAGCAGCTCCTTGGAAACCCTATACAGGGTCACTTTTGCATGTGTGTGTATATATATGTGGTGGTTATATACTGTGGAGGCAGTTCCGACTCATAGTGACCCTGTTCAGTGTTCCCAAGGCTGTAAATCTTTCCGGGAGCAGAAAGCCTCATCTTTCTCCCGTAGAACAGCTTATAGATTTGAATTGCTGACCTTGATGTTAGCAGCCCGATTTGTAACCAGCTCCCAGAAACCTATATATATATATATGATACCATTTCCTCTTACTTTTAGATGTTTACCTTACAAGTTCTTTTCCCTGGGGTACTTTGTGATGTTATTTCTTAAATGAAACAAGAGAACTATGAAGGAGGTTTTATGGATACTTTTAATAGCAATTTTCAAATTTATATGGTGTTTCATGGGCTATGTCTAAACATATAAATTGATATAAAAACAAACCAAGGACAAAACAGAATTATGTTAAGCACAACCAAACAATTTATTTTTATAAGAGATAGTCATAAAGCAGTACAGTTAGCTAGAAAAAGGTAATCGGTTATTTCAAATTACCTACCTTTGGATGCAGAAACAAGGGCTGTCTTTCCATGAATGGAGCAATGCCTGATGGCCCATGTACTTTCCCAGACTTGTTTCCATTTTGCAGATGAGGAAACTGAGGTTTTGAAGGGTTCGTGTCTTTGTTTTAGAGTTGGTACATGTTGGAGTGCATCAAGACTTTGTTCTTCATGTCTCTTTTCACCCCCCCACTTCCTTCTATGTCATTCCCTTCACTTGAACTCTCCACAGTTGATCTCATCCTGTTTCATGACCTTCAGTATCATTCATGTGCTCATGAATCCAGAATTATACCTTCAGCCCTGATTTTGCCCCTGACTACTGTCTTAGCGCTCTGACCTCTCCCTTTGGTTATCTGCTAACCAGTACCAGTTACCATTGAGTCAATTCTGCCTAATTGAACCCCATGTGTGTCAGAGTAGAACTGTGCGTTTTCAATGGCTGAGTTTTCAGAAGATCCCAGGCCTGTCTTCCCAGGCACCTCTGGAAAGACTGAAACCTCCAAACTTTTGTTTAGTAGCTGTGTATGTTGCACCAACTTCAGAAATTCCTGGATGCTTGGGTGTTTTTGTTTTTAAGTGCCATTGAGTTAGTTCCGATACATAGTCACCCTGTATAGGGTTTCCAAGGAACAGCTGGTGAGTTTGAACCACCAACCTTGCAGTTTCAGCTGACCTTTTGGTCCAGTGCTAATCCTACAGCATCACACTAGGATTCTGGATGCCTGGTAGGTACTGTGAAGTCATCTAGAAAAGAACATTTTCCTTCCATTGGTGTGTTCCTTCCCCAGGTAGCCCTCTTTCAATGAATGACACTCCCATAAAAATTCTTCCGGCCTTTTTGATCACTCCTCATTTGACCACGTCCCCGGAAATGTGTCAGCACATTCTACTGGATTTATACCCATAATTTGACTGAAGATCAACTGCTTCTCAGAGTTTCTGTTAATACCCCTATACTGCAGTATTGCAATTGCTTCTGTATTTCTCTGTGGAGTTGCCATGAGTTGAAATCTACTTGACAGTAGCTTTCAATAACGGCTTTATGTTTGTTTTGCTGCATTCTATTCTCCACAGATTAGCCACAGTTTCCTTTTAAAACTGTGGATTTTATCATGTTCTCATGTGTAGAACTCCACAGTGGTCTCCCACTAAACCATAAGACTAAACTCTTCCTGGGCTGACTTGCAGTTCCCTGACATATGTTCTATCATTCTTCTTTGGTAAGCACAACCTTGATTTTTGTTGAGCATAAAGATTATTTTCAAGTTTTCCTTGCTGCCAGATGTGGTCATGTGACTAAATAATGGGCAACGTGAAGGTTGTGTAAAATTCTGGGAAGCGTCATTGAACAGAAGAGGTATGAGCTTCTTCATCCCTTTTCCTGATTCCTGCTAGTTGCAATGTGGATGTTATGGCTGTCGCTCTAGCAGCCATTTTGAATCATGAAGGGGTCTGGGATTAAAAGACACACAGTAGAACAAGAATGAAGATGGCTTAGTGATTTTGAGATGTACCCTACCAGACCTTGACTGGTAACCTGCACATTTTCACACTTTTATTTTGAGTTTCTTACAACAGGAATTCAGGCTTGCTAATGTGAGAGAGGGGCAGGACAAGAGTAAAAACTAAAGCCAAACTAATTGGCATTAGGAGCTCTAGTAGCATAGTGGTTACGAATCGGGCTATTAACCTCAAGGTCAGCAGTTCAAAACTACCAGCTGTTACCTGGGAGAAAGATGCGGCTTTCTGCTCCCGTAGAGATTTGCAGCCTCGGAAACCCTGTATAGGGTCGCTATGAGTAGGAACCGACTCCAGGGTACTTAACAACAACAACAATTGCCATCAAATCAAATCAACTGATGGTAATGCACCCATGAAAGTTGAATTGCTACTGAGGGTTTTCTCTGCTGTAGACTTTATGAGCCCTGGTGTGGCAGTGTGGGTTAATGCTCTGGACTGCAACATTGGTTAGAATCACAATGTTGGTGAAACAAGCTCACCAGCAGCCGCTCCTTAGAAACCCTATACAGAGTTGCTATGAGTCAGAACCAATTTGATGGCACTTAACAATAGCAATCTTTATGAAAGCAGATTGACAGGTCTTTCTTTCACAGCCCCACTTGGTGGGTTCAAATAATCAACCTTTAGGATAGTAATACAGTACAAACCTATTTACCCATCCAGGGACCAAGGCAAGAGTTAAATGCCATCAAGGTGGCTCTAACTCATACCTAATTTGTCCAGGGTTTCTGAGGCTGTAAATCCTTGTGGTATCAGAAAACCTTGTCTTTCTCCTTTGGAGCAGCTGGTGGGCTCAAACCATTGACCATGTGGTTTGAAGTCCAGTGCTGATCCTACAGAGCCACCATGTTCGCCAAAGCAAGAGTTAATGTTGTTGTTGTTTAGTCCTGTTGAGTTGATTCCAATGCATAACAACCCTGTATAGGGTTTCCAAGGCTATATGTCTTTGCAGGAATAGAAAGGAGTAGCTAGTGGGCTGGCACCATTGACTTTGTGGTCATAAAGAAGCACCGTGCTCCCAAAGCCAGAGGAGAATCAAGGAAGACCGTGTGGTTGTACCTGAAGCTCTGGATGAGAGGCCCAAGTGGGGCGATGGGGATAGAGAGAGGCGGAAAGTGTTGAGAAGTAGTTTTCAGGGTACAGAAGACTGCATGAGAAACTAACAACAGACCAGGAGTGTGCACATGACAAGTGTGGAGGATGTTGCCCAGGTTTTTGGCCGGAGCGCTGGCATTTCAAGTGCCAGTTACCGAGTTAAGGAACTGGAGAGAACATGATTAATATTTCTGTGGAAGAGGTTTGTAATGCTGTTTATGTCTGGCATTTTGTCATTTGAATCAGTGTATTTATGTCACAAATTTGCAGTGAAATGACCCACTGTTTGAATCAATGCAAATGATATGGTTATTGTGTAAATTTCAATGCTTTTCCAAATATCTCGTTAATTTCCATTTCTCAGGAAGAGAAATGTCCTCGTTGCAGTCCATTTTAGGGGGCTGATTTCTCAGTTAACGATGTTCTTCTCCTTTGGAGCTCTGGGTTGGTACGATCTATGACACTCCACTCATGGGACTCTGGGCCCTTGGGAAGTAAAAGGAACACCTTGAAATGTAACTTCCCAGTCTCTTATTCACAGGCCTTACTTACAAGGGCTTTAGGATTTGGTGTGGTGAGGGGTAGTTCTATAATCTCGGCGCTTTAAGTCATTTGGCCTTCTTACTTAGTTGGTTTGGCAGAAAACTCATCTTCTTTATAAAAGCTTGGCACTGTTGAGGATGGTATTTTATATATATTTTTTATGTTAAGCTGGAATTTCCGGATTGGGTTCTGCAGCATATGGCTCTGTTTTTATTAGATTCTAGTGAGTTTACAAAGGAATTTTTCCTCCTTTTGTTTATTTCATGCTGGGGTTTAGAATCCCTTCACTGTGGAGGGGGAGGTGAAGAACTGGCAAGGGAGAGATTGTCTATCCGAACACAAGGCTATTCAGCACAAGTCCTATTTTGGTTCTAATTCAGGAAACCTATGCTTACTAGATTCATAAGTAAAAGTAAAGCAAACTACATTAATGCCCTTATTTACACAAAATCATATGGCCACTTATGGAACTATTACCCTAAGGCATCTAGTGTGGATAAAAGTGGAGTGGGGGTCCCTGATCCCCTCCACAGTAGAAATGTTGTTGTTGTTTTTACAGAGACTTTCAAAATAGTTGAATAATTTAGGTGAAAATGGGTGTCATGATAACTAGCCTCTAAAATGATCCCCAATATCCTTCACATCCTTGCATTTATGGTTCTAAGTAATCCTTTGCCACTTTCAGAAGGGCTAACTTGCATGAACGTTAGGATTCTGAGGAAACGAACAACTTGACTTCTGAAGCTAAAACATAAACAGCTGTACAGCACCTAGCTTCCTGTTTCTCCTGAACCACTCACTTGGGGCAGCCAGGCTGTCATGAAGCTAGTCCAGCAGTCCTCAGGCAGATTGGCCTGTGTGATGAGGATCTGCGTCCATGTGAGAGCGTGATATTAGAAACAGGTTCTCAAGTCTTCAAACACCTGTCCCCCAGCTGCCTTCTTGCCTCACGAGAGACCCCAAGCCAAAATCATTCAACGAAGTCATTTCCAAATTCCTGACCTACAGAAACTGTGAGGTAATAAATGTGAGGTACACTACATTGTGAGGTAATATTTTACACAACAGTTGTTGTTGTTGTTAAATGCTATCAAGTCGCTTCCAACTAATAGCAACCCTGTATAGAGTTTCTGAGGAGCAGCTGGTGGGTTTGAACTGCTGACTTTGTGGTTCTCTACAGAACAACAGGTAGCTAATAACGGTGTGCTTCCAAAAGAAGTGATAACACAATTTGAGGATCATATTCTATTAAGCGACCATGTATAGGGCTTCTGAGAAACAGCTGGTAGGTTTGAACCACCAACCTTGGCATTAGCAGTCAGTACTTATCCTATAGCTCCACACTGGGACTCCATTAACAACAACAACACTTTGAGGTAATATTTTATATAACAATCGATAACCAATACAGGTGTACTTTCAAAAGAAATGAAAATACAATTTGAGAATCATAGTCTATTAGTCTGAAAATGAAGTGCAGAATAAAAGCTTTTACTAGGGAGCACCTCCTATAATTTGTTTTTTTTCCTTTTTAAAAATCTAAATTTTTTTTTTTCTTCTGTAATTGTTAATTGTCTAGAGATTGTCAATTGTGGCTGTTCATCAGCTTCATAGCAGCCTGTTTTCATTGTCAAGATATCTTAGTTTGGAGACCCTAAAAGTAGACCTTGATAAAGTGATTTAGATATAAGTAGATTGTTTGGGAGATGATCCCAGTAAGTTTGGGAGGGAAATGAGGAAGCTGCTATCCTACGTTGGCATTAATGTGCAGGTCATGGCTTTGAGTAACTCAGACCAGTTTTTCTGGGGTCCTCTCTGAAAGACTCCATGGAAGGCACTCCAGAATTACCTTCTTGAGAGGCGAAGAAGCTAGATTACTGAACTTCCGAATCCTGCCCCTCAGTGGTTGAGAGCATCTGGTGTGGGTGGATTGAATTGTGTCCCCTCCAAATCAGGGTTGTCAACTCTTTACTTGTGGTTATAATCCCACGGGGAATGGCGTTTCTTTGTTATATTTATGAGACAGTATTAATGCAGAGTGTGTTGTGAATCAGTCTCTTTATATTTATATTGGGACTGTCTATAAATGCAGTCCCACCTCATAAAGTTCTGGATGGGACTCAGGATTCCACCTAACGTCCTATCTTCTGCAAAGTCTCTGTCGGAGGCCTATTTGACTGCACAAGTTCTAGAACCCCTTTTAGGTATTCCAATCAGTTATAGGCTGAAAATGGGCTTACAAACTTTCTGTAATCATGTTCCCTGATATTCCTTTCTATCCAACTCTTGTCGATTTTACAATAGTAGGCAAGGGAAACCAACATTCATAAGACAGTCAAGCATCTTAGTGTTATTTCCCCTCTTTAAACTATGCCTTGATCCTTGTATCACAGAGCTCTGTTGTTCCAAGGTTGAGCATGCATCACTATTTACTTCTATCCCATTTAGCCCATGCAAACCTGTCTCAATGTTCCCCTATCTACCTTGTTCTTCTACCCTCCCCCTTCTTGTGCACTGCCCTCCCCAACACATGAACTGTGATGTGTCTGACCCTACCCTGTGCTCTATCGTCATTTCCTTCCCTCTTCCCTAAACAAACCCCCACACATACACTCCAACCCCACCAGAAACCAATAAAGAATTTTTTTTCTTTCCATTTTAGTATGGGTATCTTTTCTTAAGCTTTTACAATAATGGTCTTATGCAATATTTGTCCTTTTGTGATTGATTAATTTCACTCAGCATAATGTCCTCAAGGTTCATCCATGTTATGTGGTGGTTTGCAGCTTCCTTGTTATTCTTCAAGGTAGCATAATATCCCATTGTGTGTATGTACCACAGTTTGTTTATCCATTCTTCAGTTGATGGGCACTTAGGCTGTCTCCATCTTTTTGCTATTGTAAATATTGC
>NW_006408808.1:2251452-2258729 GCF_000296735.1 Chrysochloris asiatica | reverse complement strand
TTCCATTGTCTTTCAATTAAATGTTTCCACAAACTTTTTTAAGTCCCCTCTTGAATGGTCACTATGAATCACAGCTAACTTTATGGCACGTAAAAGTAATCATGGAGTCCTGGTGTCACACTCTGGGCTAATGCGTCAGCTAGGAAGTCATTTGAACTGTAAGGTTGGTGGTTTAAGCTCACCACCTGCTCCTTGGAAGCCCTATACAGGGTTGCTATGGGTCTGAATCAACTTAACAGCACTTAACAACAATAACAAAAGTAATTATGTACAGGTAGTACCTGACTTGCAGTAGACAGATGAGGCTTTCTGCTCCTACAATGATTTAAAAAGCCTGGGATGTCCTGTACGGAGTCGCTATGAGTCGAAACCGACTGGAAGATACTTAACAATGAGTTCCTGACTTACAATGTATTTGAGGTATTATAGAACCCACTAATGGCCCTCCATTTGTTTTGTTTTATTTTGTACATCTTATATATCTTCCCGGGAGGGAGTTATGGGAAAAGGCATGCAGGAGATAGGGACAAAATTGCTGAGTTGTCTGAACACACTCCAAGCATTTGTTCAGGATAACATGATACACGACATCGGTGATGTATCATCCATTTGGCAAGAACACTGAATTTAGAACTTGATGTCACCAATGTGGATCTTAGGCCATAAAGAGTGTAAACTAACAGATCATGACTTAATGGATTCTGAAGAGGAAAAAAAGTGTAGAGCCTAAAGAAATAGTAAGGAAGGGAAGTAGAGAAACTGTTAAAAATTTACAATGAAAGTATTAGCTGGTGTTTTTTTCAAGATTAAATTAGGGACTTCAATAACTTGATAATATGGACCCAAACACTGATATCTGCTAAAGCTGACAGTCAGATTCTGGAAGCAGGAATATATTAACTATGAAATACATGAAGAGAAAAAGTAAATGCCCATACAGCCAGCGCTCACTGACTTTCTTATTAGAAACGCCATTCCCATTCCCAGGGGGTAATCCAGATGGTAACCTGTCACCAGGGGAGTTATTACTGCAGCTGACAAAATGCCAACTTCCTCCAAGTCTTCATCATCAGAATGCATTTTTATGATTTGTTTATGTTTTTATGTATGTGTGTATCTAAAAGGAGCTCTGGTGGCACCCTGGGTCAAGCACAGGACTCACTGCAAGGTCTATGGTTCAAACCCAGCAGCTACTCTGTGAGAGAAGGATGAAGCTAACTGCTCCTGTCTCAGAAATCCTCTGTAGCAGTTCTACTGTGTTCTCTAGGGTTGCTATGAGTCAAAATTGACTTGAAGGCAGTGAGTTTGGTTTGGTTTTAGGTACTAAAATGTATCTGTAAGCTTATATGTAAAGTTTCCAAGCCCCAAAGACAAGTAACGACTGGCTTTATAAAGATATAGATAATAAAAGGCAATCATGAAAACTAAAAAAAAAAAAAGTCTTCACTTTACAATCAGAATCTATTTTTGACAGATTGTCAGACAGGACCGCATCGTAAGTTGAGAACTACCTTTTTTACGCTATGTCCCAGTATTAGTTTTCTATTGCTAGTATAACATATGGCCACACATTACACAGATTGATAACTTACTATTCTGGAGGTCAGAAGCCATAAAACGGCACCATTCCTTTCTGCAGGCTCTTGTTAAGTGCTGTCAAGTCAGTCCTGACTCATGTTGTGGTTATGTGCTGTAGAGTCGGTTTCGACCCATAGCGACCCTGTAACTCTTCACGGGAGAAGAAAGCCTCATCTTTCTCCCACAGAACGGCTGGTAGTTTCGAACTAGCTGACCTTGAGGTTAGCAGCCCAACTGGTAATCACTATATTACCAGAGCTCCTTTCCCAACTCACAGCAACCCTGAATAGGGTTTCCAAAGAGTGACTGGTGGGTTTGAACCAGCAACCTTGCAATTAGCAGTCCAGTGCTTATCCAGTATGTTTCCTCGCCTTTTCCAAATTCTAGAGGCCTTCAACAGTCCTTAGCTTGTTGCTTCTTCCTCCATTTTTAAGACATAGTATCTTCATATCACCATGTCTCTCTTTCTCTAAGACTCATTTCCTTTATCACATCTCCTTCTGCATTCCTCCTATAAGAAACTCTGTGATTATATTAAACCCAACCAGAAAATTCAGGCCAGTTTCCTCTGCATGCTAATTTAATGACGTGTACATAGTCCCTTTTGTCATCTAATGTAAAGTATTTACAGGTTTCAGGAATTAGGACATATAACCTTTGGGACCACTATTCTATCGCCCATAACCCAGGGCTCATCACTTGATTACTGGAATCATTAAGATTTCTGCAGCAAAATGTATGAATATTCACAGTGATCATTATACATCAGGTTGCAACAAACTATAGCATGTGGACCAATCCCTACTTATTTTTGAAAATCCAACTTTATTGGTATATGTGCATGCCCATTTGTTCTCTCTGCTTTTGTGATACAACAGCAGAATTGAGTCATTCTGATAGAGACTATGTGGTCTGCTAAGCCAAAACACTTAAGATCTTGTCCTTTATAGACAAAACTAATTGCTATCCTCTGGTATAAATGACAGCTTTAAACACTTCAGGTCAGTTTTTGCTATCAAAGGATTTTTTTCATAAAAAATGAATGTTTGTAAACACATGCTATGTGTTTACTTGGTTAAGCTATGATTTTTTAGTGGCTTGGTAGACATTGGACTGGTTGTACTTCCATAAGTAATATAATGTAATTACCATCCAAGATGTGTTCTGATGGGATCAGCCAACCAGCTAAAAGGAGAACTTCCTTGGGGATGTGACCTGCCTCCAGTGTTTAAACAGATATTCTGGCAGAACTCAATCTCTCTCTCTCAACCCTGCTGGCTTACACTCTTCTCATTGCCTGACTTCCAGTTCCAGCCTACCACCTGACCTGCAGATTTTGGGTTGGCCAGCCCTCATAATTGTGTGTGCCATTTCTTGGAAGTAAATCTCCTTCTCTCTTTGTGTGTGTGTGCGTGTGTGTGTGTATGTTGTTGTTGTTAGATGCCATCTAGTCGGTACCGACTCATTGTGACCCTATGCACATCAGAATGAAACACCACCTGGTCCTGGGCCAACCTCACAATTGTTGCCACGCTTGACCCCATTGATGCTGCCATTTTGCCATTCCACCTTGCTGGGGGTCTTCCTCCTTTTCTCTGACTCTCCACCTTACCAAACATGATATCCTTCTCCAGCAACTGGTCCCTTCTGACAATATGTCCAAAGTATGACAGACGAAGTTTGGCCATCCTGCCCTTCAAAGAGCACTCTGGCTGTACTTCTTCCAACACAGATCTGTTTGTTCTTTGGGCAGCGCATGGTACTTTAAAAGCATCAATTCTTCTACAGTCTTCCTTATTTACTGTCCAGGTTTTGCGTATTTATGAGGTTATTGTAACTATCATGGGTTGGGTCAGGCACACCTTTGTCCTCAAGCTGACATCTTTGTTTTTCAATACGTTAAAAAGGTCTTGTGCAGCAGATTTACCTAATGTAATACATCATTTGACTTCTTATTGCTGCTTCTGTGAGTGTTGATGGTTGATCCAAGAAGAATGAAGTCCTTGACAAATTCAATCTTCTCTCCGTTGATAAGAATGTTGTTCATTGGTCCAATGGTGAGGATTTTTGTTTTCTTTACATTGAGTTGCATTCTATACCGAAGGCTGTGCTCTTTGATCTTCATCAGTAAGTATTTCAAGTCGCTTCACTTTCAGCAAGCAAGGTTGGACCATCTGCATATCACAGGTTGTTAATCAGTTTTCCTCCGACTGTTGTGGCACTGTAGGATAAGCACTGGTGTGCCTGAAGGGCAGAACTGCTGACCTTGTAATTCACAGTCCAGTGCTTACTCTAAAGTACCACACCAGGAGCCTAAATACAGATTACATATACTTATGTATAGGTATGTATGTTGTTATTTTTTTTAAGTGCCATTTGGTGGGTTCCAACCCATAGCGACCTTGTATAGGGTTTCTGAAGAGCAGCTGGTGACCTTGAACCACCAACCTTGCACATCAAACGGCTTTGTAGTCTGGTGCATTAACGCACAGTTCTAACTCATAGTAACACCAGTTCTAACTCATAGTAACCCTATTTAGAAGGCCTGCAAAATCATTTGGTCTGGCCCTACCAAAGAAACTGCAGTTTCAGCCCTCATGTTGTTGCTTTTCTTGTTAAGGGCCATTGTGTTGGTTCCAAATCATAGAGACCCTGTATAGGGTTTCTGAGAAGTGGATGGTGAGCTTGAACTGCCGACATTGTAGTTCAGCCTGGCCATACAGTCCTGTGCATTGATCCACAGCGCCATACCAGGGCTCCCTAACCATCACTTTTTGTTGTTATTATGTGCCGTGGAGTCGGTTCCAACTCATAGCGACCTTGCATAGGATTTCTGAGGCTGTAAGTCTTTACAGGAGCAGAAAGCCTCATCTTTCTACCGTGGAATAGCGGGTAGTTTCGAAGTGCTGACCTTGCGGCTCGCAGCTCGATTCGTAACCACTATGCTACCAGAGCTCCATTACTTTAGTGGTGAATTAATCAAATGTGTGAGCAAATATAGCTGGCTGCTTTTTAAGCTGATAATTTTGTATTGCCCGCGAATGAGCTTATAAATGTCCAAATGGCCCCTGCCAGAAAAAAAATGTTTCCCACTCCTGCAGTATAGGGTTTCTGAGGAATGCATGGTGAATTTGAACAGCCAACCTGCAGGTTTATCTTAGTAAGCCACACCAGGACTTGGTATGTCTCACCCTTGTATTCTAGGATTCCTGGTATGGCACCGTAGGATAAGTACTGAAATGCTAAACACAAGGTTGACATTAAAACCTACCAGCCACTCCTCAGAGCCCTATACAGATTCACTATGAGTCATAACAAACTCAGCAGCACTTAACAACAACATACATATGCACACACACATGCACCTGTAATCAATAAGTCCAGTGGACTAATGAAATGTGAACATCAGTCTCCATGACTCTGAGACCAGAAGAACTAGATGGTGCCCAGCTTCCGCTACCAGCTACTCAGAAAGGGATCACATTAGAAAGTCCTGGATAGAGTGGGAGAAAATGCGGAACAAAACTCACAATATAAAAAAGACCAGACTTACTGACTCTGGTCAGACAGAGATTTGTGGAACCCCGAGATGATGGCTGTTGGTCTTCCCTCAGGTCTGGAACTGAACTCATTCCTGTGGCCAATTTTCAGTCAAGCTATAGATAGGTATGACAAATGCGGTAGCTCCATAGGATAAGCACTGGGCTGTGAGCCACATGCTCAGCTGTTCGAGCCCACCAGATGCTCCATGGGAGAAAGATGAGGCTTTCTGTTCCCACAAAAATGGACTGCCTCAAAAAACCTACATGGGGCCATTATTTTGAGTCAGAACAGACTTGATAGCACTAACCAACAACAATAGATAGGTGTATCTGGTGGAGGGCAGCAACACTAGTGAGGTATGTATACCATGGAACCGTTAACCATTCAAGATCATAAAAGTAGCTTTTAGCTAAGGACTAAGTTCAGAAGGGTTGGGCAAGAAGGTGGACTGGAAATGGAATTACAGAGAGGAAGTGGGATAACTGATAGCATATTGAGATTGAAATCATTGAGGTGAAATGAAGTATATGATTTGTTAACTGTGAAACTGACCATCTTCTCTGTAAACCGTCATGCAATTCACAATAAGAAGTGAAAAAGAAATTAAAAACAAATGTTCGTGAAAGCCTTTAGCGAGGACCACGTTTCGTACCCAGTCACCCACATTTCCTGTGTGTGTTACCCAAGCTCCTTCACACATTGGAATGTCTCGCCTGGTCTCTGAAGACAGTAGAGATTTGACTCCTCACTTAATCCCTTCCTTTCCTTATTCTATTAGGAAGAAAGCAAGATCCAGAGTAGTGACTCATATAAGGTCACTTCAAAAATGAGCGACACAGTGGGACCAGAACTCAGTCTCCTGCCCTCTCTGCCAGATTCCTTTTTTAAAAAACTATCAGATACATGGTCTTGGCACCAGACCAGTTCAGATTCATACAAACAGCTTCTCCCGGTTTCTTGTCCAGGCCGCCTCAGTCCCCTGTCTCTACTTGACTTTGTTTTCCTCACAGGTCACGAGTAAATCACTTGTCCGAACAATCATCACCTTCAAATGTTCAGCAGTGTTCCCAGATGTTGTCATCTCTCTTGGCTTCCTTGGATGCTCTGGAGCCAAGTTGCCTTGGAGACCATCCAGATTTCGGGATGGAAATGTATTGCTTGGATTTAAGACTACACCAGACGTCAGCATTCACATTCACCAGAGTTCCTGTTTCCTCTCACTCTGGATGGAATTGTGGCTTGTGTACCAAGACACCCAAGTCTTCGCTGCTCAGATCTAGGTGGGGTCCTGGGGTCTGGTTAGAAAGAAGAACCGCTGGCCCGGGGATGATGATCCACTGACATCATTCTCCCTGAAGTCTTTCCTGAAGGAATTCCAGAAAGGGGAGAAAAAAGTCTACCTTAACGAGAAAGGGTATAAAATCTCTTCCAGCTGTTGTTTTTTTGTCATGGCAATAAAGTTTCCTTTATTGAATACCTTTTGAGCTTAGCTCAACCTCTTCCATAAAGTATCCACAATAGGGATACAAATCACTTTTTAATTAGAATTGCTAACCATGAATTCAGGGATAGGGGCCAAGAAAACTATATATAGTAGACTCCGTTACGTCTTCCTTTTAGAGATACTGCAGAGAGCAGGGTCTCTAAAATGTTTCGTGAAGTTGAGTGTCTCTTTCTTCTGCATTTGAATGTAGTGGCACTGTGTTAATGCGCTGGACTGCAAGGTAAGTTTGAACCGCAAGGTCGGTGGTTCATCGTTACCAGCTGCTTCTCAGAAACCCCTTACAGGATCACTAAGTGTCAGAACAGACTCAACGTCTCTTAACAATACCACCATTATTTGAATATTGAAAGTAACATGGGCTGCCAAAAGAACAAACCAATCTGTGTCGGAAGAAGTCCAGTCATAATGTTCTTCAGAAGCAAGGATGGCCAGACTTGGCCTCTCATACATTGGACATATTATCGGAAAGGACCAGTCCCTGAAGAAGGACATCATGCTTGGTAAAGTAGAGAACTGGAGAAAAAGAGGAAGACTCCTAAGGAGATGGATTGGCACAGTGGCACTAGTGCTGGGCTCAAGTGTAGCAATGATTGTGAGGTTGGCACAGGACAGGGCAGTGTTTTGTTCTGTTGTGCATAGGGTCACTACAAGT
>NW_006408808.1:2231767-2247812 GCF_000296735.1 Chrysochloris asiatica | reverse complement strand
ACAGACAGACGAGTGGTGGCCGTCATCATTGATACAGATGGAAAGTTGTGCCCAGGGCACGTTTCACTATAGGCGTAAATTTTAGTTCCCCATAATTGTCATCCCCGAGTCCTCCTCATCTACTAGCCAAAGTGTGGAGGTTTGAGTCCATCTGAACCACCATGGGAGAAAAAGTCCTGGTAAGCTACTTCTGAAACATTGACATTGAAAAGCCTCTGAAGCACATCTCTAACAGACACACATGGAGTTGCCATAAGCCAGAGTCGATTCAACGGCAACTCTCCTCCAGTCATTACAAATGAACATGATATCTAAGTACAAAAAATGAACTTCTCTGAACACACAGTTCCATACCAAGGTTCCAGACTAGCTCCTTTCCTTCTGTCATATTCTCTGGAAGCACCTCTGTCTAAGAATTGTGGAAGAGTCCCTGGTTGGAATTCAGACAATCTTTCTGAAACTTTGAGATTTGCTTTCTGGAGTAATTAGCAGACACTCAACTGCTGTTTCATCCATTGTTAGTTTTTTTGGATATGTTTGCAGGAACTTCTACCCACAGGCCACAGTTGGGGAAGCCCCATGATGTGCAATAACCCCTGAACTATCTCCTCCAGATTCTTCACTGTGATGGAGATTTCATCATATCAAGCTTTCATTTGGGTTAGTCCAAAGGTTCTGCAGAGTCCTGTGAGTACTGCTTAATTTCTTAATCTGTTCACAAGTATGTGATCAGTCCTGTGAGGAATTTGTGAAACCCAAGGACCCAATTTGAGCCAGTCAGCCGCTCCACTGGAGAAAGATGAAACTTTCTGCTCCCACGAAGATTTAAGGCCTCAGAAACCCTATACAGGGTCACTATGAGTCGGAACCAGCTCAATGGTGCTAACCAACAACATTAACTGCTCCAACTACTCCTGGCATTTAAAGCTGATGTTTTCATTGCTCCCTATATGCTTGGCTCTATTTTAAGTATTTTATAAGCATTAAACTATTGTATTGAATCATCAGAAGAATCCTATAAATTGGGTACTAAAATGCTCTTTTCATTTTACAGAAGAAACTGAATAATAGAGAGGTTAGATGACTTGTCAAAACTCATGCAGCCAGTAGGCATCCTCCTTAAGCAGCTTGGGTCCAAACACCATGTTATTATTGGTAGCTGTCACACCATACCAAACCAAACGAAACCAAACCAAATGAAACTTAGTGCCATGTGCAGAGTAGAACTTCTCCATCGGGTTTTCCTGGCTTTATGGAACAGATCACGAGGTCTTTCTACAGCAGCACCACTAACTGAGCTACCAAACTTGTGGTTACTAACTCAGCACCATGTGTCACCTAGAGACTCTTCACACTGTCTTGTTATTATGATGTGCTATGGAGTCATTCTGACTCAGCAACCCTGTACAGGGTTTCCGAGGCTGTAAATCTTTACGGGAGCAGAAAGCCTCATCTTTCTCCCGTGGGACAGCTGGTAGTTTCAAACTGCTGACCTTGCGGTTTGCAGGCCGATTGGTACCCACAATGCTACCATACTGTTTAAAGAGTAATAAAAGATGTTTTCTGCCCTCAAAGATTTTAGTCCAGGGTTACAATCACTAAGGCTGAAAGAGACCAAGAACAATGCATAAAGGAGCAAAACAGGCCAGGGGGGTGTTGGGGTGAAATGGAGAGCTTGTTCCCCTTTTCAGGGAGAATTAACTGCTTTACAAATCCAGCGTATTCTAACGACCACAGGAGACGGGCCCCATATTGCTAGGCTTCCTACTATTTTGAGAGAAGCTAGGAATAACAGAGTTTCAAAATCTGGAATTTCTCACTTAAAAAATTAAAACTCTTCAGGTGTGGCAAAATGTGTCACAGATTGAGTTAACTCTGTGGGCTGCCAGTTTGCAACCCTAGGTTGTAGTCCTTGTTCTTGTTAAGTGCCGTCGAGTAGGTTCTGACACATAACAACTCTGTAAACGGTTTCTAAGGAGTGGCTGGTGGGTTTGAACCGCCCACCAGTGCTTACCCTACAGTGCCACACCATTCCTTCAGGTTATAGTTGTTGTTGATGTTGTTAAGTGCCATCAAGTCGGTTCCGACCCATAGCGACCCTGTACAGGGTTTCCGAGGGTGTAAATCCTTACGGGAGTACAAAGCCTCATCTTTCTCCCGTGGAGCGGCTGGTAGTTTCGAACCGCTGACCTTAAGGTTTGCAGCCTGATTCGTAACCACCACGCTACCAGAGCTCCTTTAGGAGACTGCAGATCTTAGGCTCCACCCCCAGGTTATAGTTAGGAGGAGAAAAAACATTTATATGCTGATAGTCCTGGCGTGGCCCTGTGGGCTAATGCGTCAGACTGCAAAGTTGTTTGAACTGCAAGGTCTGTGGTTCAAGCTCAGCAGCTGCTCCATGGAAACCCTATACAGGGTTGCTATGGGTTGGAATCGACTCGACGGCATTTAACTACCACAACAGCAGTGTGGCACTATAGGATAAGCGCTTGACCGAAAAGTCTGTCAGTTTGAAACACAAGGTCAATGATTCAAATTCATCAACTGCTTCTTGGAAACCCTATACAGAGTCCCTAAACAACTCGATGGCACTTAACAACAACAAAATCTGTAATGGTAAGAGGTTGTGCTAACAGAGGCAAATTGGGAAAATGCTATGGGAATTCAGAATGATAAAGAACAGTGACTTCCATATGGCACTTACTGGAAAAAGTGGCGATTAAGATTGTCATAAAAACAGACTGGATTTTGTAAATGTCGAAAGACTTGCTTAGGGCATGCTTGAGAATAGTAAGTTTTTCTGTTTGACCACAGTGAGGTCTGATGTTCATTTGGTGATGAGATATGCTTTACTGGGCAGGAACCCCCCCCCCCCCCCCAAGTATCTTAAACTAGATGTTTCCCTGAACCAGAAACTAAAGGCTTCATGCCTGGTACTGATGACATCATGTCTTGTTGGTCGAAGTCTATGGCTGATCAGCAAATCTTTGAACACCACCCTTAACCACTGGGCATGCAAAGGTTAGTGGGGTTAACGATGTCAAGCTCAGGTGTTTGGACTTCTGCCTTGAACCTCCGTGGAATGTGTTTCATACAGGAAGTGACGTGGCCCCTGTTGAATCTCACAACTTTGCACTGCATTAGTTGGAAAGAGGAGATGAGTTAGGAAATGGCCAAATGTTGTTGTTAAATACCATTGAGTGGGTACTGAGTCATAGTGACCCTGTACTGGGTTTCTGAGGAGCAGTTGGTGGGTTTGACCCATCAACTTTTCGGTTAGCAGTCCAGTGCTTATCCTGTAGCGCCACACCAGGACTCCTAGGACTCGAGGTTCCTGGGGGCAGCTAACTTAGGTCTGAATGAGACAGAGGCATTGGTATGAAGAGGAAAGGCACATACAGAGCAAAGGAGCAGGACCGTGGCCAACGGTGAGGACTGAATGGTCAAAGACAACTTCCAGATTCACTCCTGGGTGAGTGATGGGGTTAACTAGGTCTGGAATGGCAAGGTGAGGTGGAAGACTATGACTTATCTTTGGAAATTATCTTTTATAAATTCTTTTGACTTTGACGCATTGGTGGAACTTTCAGGTGGTGATGGTGTGGTGGTGGTTATGTGTCGTGAAGTCGGTTCCACTACCAGTGAGCCAGTTCAGGGTTTCTGAGGTTGTAAATCTTTCTGGGAGCAGAAATCCTCATCTTTCTCTTGCAGAACAGCTGGTAGTTTTGAATTGCTGACCTTGTGGTTAGCAAACCGCCTCATAACCACTAAGCTTTCAGGTGTTGTTTGTCGTTGTTAAGTACTATAGATTCTGTAGGGTTTCCTAGGAACATCTGGAGAGCTTGAACCTTGGACCTTGTGGTTGAAACTGACTTTGCAATCCAGTGCATTAACCCACAGCGCCACACCAGGGCACTTTCAGGGACTTGTGTCTAATTAAATATGTTCCCTGAGAAGAGCATATGCTTCTCAAACAACTAGTGAACATTTGTCCCTCCTCTAGTCCCTTCCCGGAATAACTAAGGAGAGCGGATCAGAGCTTTGAGAGAAGGGAACACAGGACTGATCAAAGTTTGTTTATCAAAGAAGCAAAATGACTAAATTTGAGAGAATTTTTTTATGTAAAACAAGTCCAAGTGGGCATTGCCTTGTGCCCCTCGGGGTCAAAGGAGATGACATTCATTTAGCATGGACTACTTTCCAGGCACAAAGCGTTATCACCTTTCATCTTCAGAATGTTTATGTAAATCATTTCGTTTAATCGCCAGAAGAGCCCTGTGAGGTACACTCTCTCATCTTCCCCCATTTGACAAATGAGGGAACTGAGGCACAGGAAGAAGTGTTAAGCTCATTTGTGGAAACTGTAAGAAGAAAAGATGAGAACCTTTAGGGCAAACTTTATTTAGGATTTTCTACAGACAGCTATGACTGTATCCTTTACTATATACGGGTTCTGATGGGTCAGTTTGATTAGTATGTAGTCTTAGAGCCGTGTTTATTGAGTAAGTACGTTGGTTTTCTTAGAGGTAAAGGTGCACTTATTAGTCCAAAAACTTCCATATTAAAGAATATTTTTATTAAACTTGAATCATTAAATAGATTGTTTTGGAATCATCTGTTGGTAACAATAATCCAGTTACCGTTTATTTGATTTTGACTCATGGTGATTCCCTATGTGTCCAAGTAGAACTGTGCCCACAGGATTTTTTTTTTTTTTTTTAACTTTTTATTGTGAATCGGTGAAGGTTTACAGACAAGATCATTGGCTCTACATTCAGCAAACATTTCACTTTGTTTCATCTCAGTGATTGCAATCCCCTCCCTGCAACAACAGGGATCCTATTTCCTCCTTGTAGCACTCTGTTTACACATGATATTTCACAAATGAACAAGGCAAAAATATTTGATGTACACTTAAAAACAAAATTTTGAAAAATGTATTATTTGAATGTCCAAAGGACACATTCTGCCAGCCAGTCTCCTGCCCGCAGGCACACAGACACCGATTCTGCTGTTTTAGATAGGATCTCACACTCTACCTGTGTTCTTCCTTTTTGATGTTCTCGGGTTTGTCTCTTTCTAAAATGAAATTTACCTATTCCCTCCTTATAGTTACACATCTTCTATACTTACAGTTATGACGATCATAATTAATTCCACTAACAATTATTCACAGTCAAGTCGTAACATCCTATCCCCATCCTTCTCCATCCCTTTTACTAGATTGATCTGGGAAAGAAGAAATCTATTCTACCTTACCTTCCTCATTCTGCAACTAAGTGCTCTCACAAAAGCTTGTAAACCAGCCGCTTCGTGCTTTTGCAGCCCCCAGCCCCCACTTTTGATACCCAATGTCTAAATTTCTCCTCCCTGTCAACCGCGTACATTGAAGAAACAAGGTTGTTCCTTCATATGAAGAATCCTTCCATTTCAATTAGAATTTTGAGGCACTGAATTCATCAGCAAAAGTCTAGTTTGTCAAACTATAGCAATTTACACTTTGTTCTTAGTATTAAATATCTTTATTTTCTTTAATTCGGGTTCTGGTCAACTAGCCATCCAAGCTCAGTCAAATGAGTACTAGCTGCAAGTTTGAGAGTTCATGGACACCTCTCTGCACTTCTGACCAGCTGGCTTCTTCACTCTCAGCTCTAGATCTGTGCCCAGCCCATAGGATTTTTAATGGTTAACTTTTTGGAAGTAGGTTGTGAGGCTTTTCTTTTGAGTTGCCTTTGGATGGACTTGAACCACCAACCTTTTGGCTAGCAGTAAGTGTGTTGACCATATCACCACCCACGGACTGTTGGTAATACAAGCTGTTGAGTCAGATTCCAACACATAGTGACCTTTTAGGATTGAGTAGAACAGATCCACGTAGTCTCTAAGACTGTCATCTTTACAGAAGAAGACTGGTACATCTTTCTCCTGACCCTTCGGATTTTAGCTGAAAGTTTAACCGGCACATCACCAAGGTTTCAAGTAACACTTGTTGTTATTGTTGTTGCTAAGTACCGTCAAGTTGATTCCAACTTATAACAACACTGTACCAGCTTTCTGAACAGCTTCAGGTGAGTTTGAACCGCTGACCTTAGGTGCTGTCAAGTTGGTTCCCACTCATAGTGACCCCATGAACAACAGAATGAAATACTGCCCGGTCCTAGGCCATCCTCAGAATTGTTATGTTTGAGCCCATTGCTGCTGCCTCTGTGTCACTGCATCTCCTTGGGAATCTTAATGTCTTACCCTCCACTTTACCAAGCATGATGGCCTTCTCCAGGCACTGGTCTCTCCTGATTATATGTCTGAAGTATGAGAGATGAAGTCTAACCATCCTGACTTCTGAAAAGCATTCTGGCTGTAGTTCTTCCATTACACATTTGTTTGTTCTGTTGACAGACTGGTATTTAGAGTATTCTCCTCCAACACCGTAACTTAAGTGCATCAGTTCTTCTATGGTCTTCGTTATTCACTGTCCAACCTTCACATGTGTATGAGGCAGTTGAAAATACCATGGCTTGGGTCAGGCTCACTGTAGTCCTCGGATGTATATCTTTGTTCTTGAACACTTTAAAGAAATGTTTTGCAGCAGATTTCCCTAATGAAATACACTGTTTGATTTCCTGACTGTTGCTTCAATAAGTGTTGACTGTGGATTCAAGCAAAATGAAGTCTTTGACAATTTCAATCTTTAATCCATTTATCATGATTTTATTTATTGGTCTGGTGTGAGGATTTTTGTTTTCTTTATATTGAGGTGCAATCCACACTAAAGGCTGTAGGCCTTAATTTTTGTCAGTAAATATTTTAAATTCTCTTTGTTTCTAGCAAGCAAGGTTATGCTATCTGCATATTGCAGGTTGTTAATGAGTCTTCTTTCCTTGCTGTTGTCGTGTTATTCTTGATATAATCCAGTTTCTCAGGTTATTTGTTCAGCATACAGATTGAACAAGTATGGTACAAGAATACAGCCCCTACACACACCTTTCCTGGTTTTAAACCATTCAAAGTCCCCTTGTTCTGTTTTAACAACTGCCACTTGGTCTATGTGTAGGTTCCTCAGGAGCACCATTTTGTGTCCTGGAATATCAATTCTTCAAAATGTTACACATATCTTGTCATGGTCCACACAGTCAAAAGCCTTTGCATAGTCAATAAGGCACAAGTAAATATCTTCCTGATATTCTCTACTTTCAGCCAAGATTCATCTGACATCAATGATATCCCTAGTTTCATGTCGTCCTATGAATCCCCCTTAAATTTCTGGCTGTTCCCTGTTGATGAACTATTGCAACCATTTAAAATTATCTTCAGCTAATAGCTTCTGTAAATGTCATAAAGTTGAAAATCCTGAGCTTTGGTGTTAAAAAGTCCTGAGTTCATATCCTAGCTCCATTATTTACTAACTGTTTGGCCTTTGGGTCATTTCTCTCTCTGCCTCAGTTTCTGTAAGTTTAATGACAGACTTATTGGATCACTGTGAGGGTTAAATCGTCTATTAAATATAAAGACAGATATTCTCTCCTTTTGAAAGTTTTGTTGTGAATTAAGTGAAGGTTTACAGAGTAGAAAATTAGTTTTGCATCCAACAAAACTTATACTTTGCTTCATTATAATAATTGCAATCCTCTCCATGTACTATCAGTTAACAGTATTGATTTCTAGTTCCTTTAGCTCTTACATTCCTCCTACGTCTTCCACTATCTTCGTCTTTCCTCTGCCAACCCCCCTCTTGTTGTATATTGCCTATCCTATCACCCATGTTAACATGTGTCTACCCTCTAGTCCATGAATGATTTTCCCATCCCCTGCCCTAACCCTCACTAGCAATCATAGAATGTTTCTTTTTTCAAGAAAACCTTTTCTGAACTTTTTTTCAACAGTGGTCTCATACACTATTTGTCCTTTTGTGATTGATTAATTTCACTCAGTGCAGTGTCCTCCAGGTTTATCCAGGTTGTGAGGTGTTTCGCAGATGGATCATAATTCCTCAATCTTGTGCAGTTTTCTAGTGTAATTGTCCACGGGTATGAGTTAATTGCTGTCATTTTGCTGTATATATATATATATATATTTTTTTTTTTTTTGTGATACTGCTGATTTCTTTTTTACACATAATTTTCTGTGCTAAGTTCATTTTATTTGCGGGTTTTCTTTGTCATTTCTGTTGTGAAATGTTTACTAAATCTTGATTTTTATTTTGATTTGAAGGTGTATCCATTTTCTTTGAGGTCACCCTGAAATGTATTAATGTCCTCCTATTTAGAACAGTCTCCTTTATCTTGAAATCTACTTGACTTCCTTGCCATTTGGAAGTTCTGTATCTACACTATTCCTTCTTTTTGCTTTGTAAATGACTTTCTCACCAGTTGATAGCTCTGTTTCCCTATTTTCACTCTTGTAGGCTAGTTTTATTTTAAATACTTCTACATCTGGATTCCTGGTGTGGTGCTGTAGGATAAAGCACTGGACTGCTAACCAAAAGGTTAATAATTCAAACCACAGAAACCCTATATATACAGTGTCACTATGAGTCGGAATTAGTTCAACAACGCTTAACAATAACAAGGTATCTAGATTGAGTCCTGGGTGGTGTTGTCAGGTATGTTAATAACAGGTTGTCTGCTGTGTTCATTTTCAGTCCAAAGAAGACCCTTTGTTAGTTTTTGCAAAGTTGGTCTGGTTATCACAAATTCGTTTCATTTCTCTGTCTGGAAATGTCTTAATTTTCCTGTTGTGTTTGAAGGACAACAGTGCTGAGTATATGATTCTTGCCTGCATGGTTTCTGCTGAGAAATCAGAGCTTAGTCTTATTGGTCCTGCTTTGTAGGGGATTTTCATTTTTCCCAATCTACTCTCAGGATTCTTTCCTGGTCTTTGATTTTTGGAAAGTTTGATTATGATATGTCTTGGTGATTTTCTTTTGGGATGTATCCTGTTTTGTGTTCATGCAGTTTCTTGTATGCTTATCTTCTTGTCTTTCATGACATTAGGGAAGTTTTCTTCTAACAACTCTTTGACAATTTTCTCTGTGCTTTGTATTGTCTCTTCCTATTCTGGTATTGTGATCCACCCATAAGTTATTCTTCTTCATGGTGTCCTGCAGCAGAACTCTTAAACTTTCTTTGGATTTTTTCACTCTTTTTTCTGATTGTTCTGGGATACTAGCATTGAGAGGTTGTCTTTAAGCTCACTAACTGGGCTTCCATTGCTTTGATCCAGGTCTTTTCCCCTTTCAGTGTATTTTGCATTTCCGAAATCTTAGTATCAACCTTTGGATTTCTAATCACGAGTTTTGTATCACTTCAAAACTTGCATTTATTTTCCCTGTTTGTTCATGCAGTGTTTTCCTGAATTCTTCCATTGTTTTCTGTCTTCTTGCTTTCCTCAGTCTTTCTGTCAGCCTTTGAAGATACCTAAATTACAGTCTTAGGAATTCTTTTTCAGTTATTTCCATTGACTTCTCATCCTCAGAAATGTTTTCTGGCTCTGCATCGTGGTCATTTGTTTGAGCCATTCTCTCTTGTTTCTTCATGTGAGCAAAAGTTTTCTGTTGACTCTGGTGGTGTTGTAATTGGATTTAATTGATGATTGCATGTTGATGTGTTCTTAGGCTTTCACTAACTGTCTCCTACAGGTGTAATTAGAGAATGGAGCGTGCATAGCATTCTTGGTTTATGTACCTTAGTGTAGGTGAGTATGTCTCTGTGTTGGCTGCTGTCTGGTGTTGATCAGGTGGTAGGGGAGTTGATCTTAGCTCTTACTCAGTGGGTGGAGCTGTAGTGGATACAGCTGGAACCTAGGCTGTGTGAGCACAGTTGCTGTCTCTTGTCGGGTGGAAAATGGCAGGAAAGCCTCCCCCGAGCCACCACATGCACGAAATCAAAACAGAATAAACAAACAAGCAGCCAACAATGTATAGAGAAAATAATAAAGAAGAAAAAAAAAGAATAACAACAGGCAGCAGCTGGAACAAAAGAATATAATAACTAAAAAGATAAAAGAACAGGAAAACGGAGCTGCACAAGGGAAAATAAGAGGGAAAAGGAAGAAATTGACAAACAAAACTAAACAGAAAAGCCAGAGAGAATGAAGATGGAAAGAGGGAGTTGAGAGTGTTAAAGTAAGATCAACTGGAAAAAAATGAAGAGGGAAAATGAGAAACAGAAGAAGGAAAAACAAAAGTGGAGATAGAAAGACTAAAATTAAGGAAATGGGAAGAAAAGAGAGAATAAGCAAACAAAGATATTGAAGCAACGAAGGGACTAAAACAGAAAACAAAAAGAGTGTAGTTGTAGGACCTGAAGAGGAGAAAACTTTGGGGGCACCCACCAGCCAAGGAGCTCACACGGTGGGTGTGGGAGGGATGTGCCAGCAGAGTTCCTGGCCCTACGTGAAGTTCCTATAGCCCTAGGTGTATCTATGTTCAGAACATTCAATCCAGAAATATTTTGTGGAGGCTCTTGACGGAGATGGTTTCAGTGTCTGTTAGGACCATAGGGCAGCTGGTGATTGGGTGGCTGGCTGTGGGATTTCTTAATGTTGGTCTAGTGGATCCACAGATTCTATAGAGTTGGAGCCCAGCCCACCTGTATCCAGGCCCCCACCTCACACTGGTATGGCTTCCAACCATGTGTCTCTAAAGTTCTGGAGAATAGGAACTGTGCTAGGGGTGGATGACAGTAGAAGCTGGTCCCACCTCTGGTCCCTAGAGAACCATGGGAAAAAAGAAGGAATTACACTTTCCCCATTGCCTGTGAAGGTGCTAAGCCACCTTCTTTCTGTCTCCATAGCTGTTCACAAATGTTCAAGATGGTCACATCCTATCTGGCCAGTCGCTGACCGGTTTTCCTCTTTCTCTGTTCCTGGTCAATTTCTCTTCCCAGCAAATGTTCAATTCACTTCTCTAACCTTTCCTCTGAAGTTCCGGGCCCTAGGATTTTCATCTGTGTCTATTTCTTTGGTCTCTTGTATCTTTGTTGTCTAGGCATAGATATTCTTCTCTCTGTTTAGAGCTGCCGTTTGGAAACATTTTAGGCCAGCGCTTGTCAAACATGTTCTTAAAAGGCCACATAGTAAGTATTCCAAGGTTCATGGGTCATTCATCCTCTGTTGTAACTACTCAGCGCTGGCATTGTCCTGCACAAGCATCCCTAGACAATATATAAACAAATGAGCCTGGCTGTGTTCCAATAAAACACCATTTATAAAAGCAGGCGGAGAACAGGATTTGACCCATGAGCCCTTGTTTGCCAACTCCTGGTCTTGGTTCTCAGAGGGATGACAGGACCGTCTTGGCAGGTTAGAGGAGGTGAGATGCTCTGAGGACAGAAAGCACAAACTTCCTAATAAGCGGGAAGTCATTTTCTTAATGTCCTCCACTTACTTTTATCAAACAATGGTAAGTCCTAATTTCTAAGGACATGCACAAAAAGGCATCAGGGATTTCTACAACAACTTCTAGAAGATGAGATTTTAATCACTTTTAATGGTTCTGAGATTAAACAGATCAAATTTACTTTCAAATGTACGTTGATCTAAGAGGTGCCCATGGAAAACACAGAGGATTTTTAGGGACACTTTGAATGTGCTCTTCGTTATGGCTTGAAGAGGGGGAGTTGTGGATCTCAAACAGGGCTGCGCTCGTTGCCAACTTTCCACCAACAGACCAGAATACCTCCCTGTTGCTCCCCCACCCCCACCCCAGCATCTTCGATGTCACAAATGTCTGTGGTTCATGGGGCATGAAACCACTGGGTCCTGTGAGGCTTTTTAATTTTTTAAAGACTTCGTTTTACTGGATATTCTCTTATACGATCCCCACAATAAGCTTTCAGGGGATCAGAAAGGTAAGGGAAAGCAAGTTCGTTCCCAGAATTCATGGGCATTCTTTACTAGTGGGTGGGGTGACTGTGAGAAGGTGCCGCTCAGGTTATAGCGATCAGGACTGGCAGAGAACTGGGCTACTGCTCTCTGGGTTCCATTCCTGCATTTGCATCCAAGGCAAGCTTCCCACAGGCTGTTTCCAAGGACTAAGCAGGAATGCTAAGGCAAACTCATCTCTGGGATGTGCAGGACTCCTCTGATGGCTGATTTTGGCCTTAGTCCTTCCTGAACTTTCCTTGTTGTTGTTAAGTGCCATCGAGTCGTTTGACTCATAGCAACCCTGTATAGGATTTCTGAAGAGTGGCTGGTGGGTTTGAACTGCCCACCCTGAGGTTAGGAGTTCAGTGCTTATCCTACAGTGCCGCATCAGGACTCCATTATTTTCCTAGATCTGCCATAAAAACACTACAAGCTAAGTCCCTTATAAGAAGAGAAGTGTGGGATCTCATATTTCTGGTGGCTGAGAGTCTGAATTTACAGTATTAGCCAAGCTGAGTTC
This sequence comes from Chrysochloris asiatica, assembly GCF_000296735.1. Classification (NCBI taxonomy): domain Eukaryota; kingdom Metazoa; phylum Chordata; class Mammalia; order Afrosoricida; family Chrysochloridae; genus Chrysochloris; species Chrysochloris asiatica. The sequence goes on along the minus strand of NW_006408808.1, from coordinate 2,235,430 downwards.
TTCTGAAGGCTTTATAATCGATTTCATATCTATTCCACTATCTGTCTCCTAGTGCCTGCTGATGGCCGCTAACCCTAGGCTTACAGATCTCTCCAACCTCTGTCTCCATATTCAAATTGCCTTGTGTGTCTCTTTTTGTCTCTTCTGTCTCTTTATTTGAAAAATAAGAACACCTCTCAGGTTGTATTGTTGTTGAGTCTGTTCCGACACATAGCAACCCTGTGAAGGGTTTCCAAGGAGCGACTGGTGGATTTGAACTGCCTACATTTCGGTTCAAATCGACCTTGCAGTCCAGTGCTTATCCTACAGTGCCACACCAGGACTCCCAGATTGGATTAGGACCCACTCTTCTACAGTATGTTGTTGTTGTTGAGTAACCGACTCTATAGGATTTACAGGGTTTGAATCACTCACCTTGTGGTGAGCCATCCAGTGCTTATCCAACAGCGCCACACTAGAACTACAGTGTGAGCTCATGCTAAATGATAACCTCTCCCCAAACCCTATTTCCAAACAGGGTCCCATTCACAAATGCTGAGGATTAGGTCTTGAACTTAACCTTTCGGGGAAACACCATTCAATTCATAGCACCTTCACCTGTCCTACTGTAGGGAAGATCTTGAAGTATGGGCTTGGAAAGGGAGAAGAGCTGCTTCCCTTACTGTGGAATTTTGTGTTTTCATTGACAAGATTCATCCACAGGGGACACTGCTTAACCAGCAAGACAGAAATTGTTTCTGCTCTCGTTTATGGGAGCTTTTGAAAGACAGCATTAGCCACATATCTTGGAAGGACGTTTTGAAAAGTTCATTCTTCTTTAGTGAAACATTCACAGAAACCTACAATGAAAGCTCTCCAGCTCATCATTTGAAATAGTCAATAGCCATAAAGCATATGAGCACCCGAGGGCTAGATTTTCAGGCAGCCATGCCACAGCTCTGTGTTGAGAAGCTACTGGAATCTCCACTAACAACTTTTTGTTTCCTGTCTTGGTGAAGACGTCTCTGAATTTGACCATTTGCTGATACCGATTCTCTCTTAAAAAGCATGGATTTAGCTTCATAACTAAGGCCTATGGCTACTTGTTTTTAGTGTGAGCTCTTGACTTTGCAATGGAGTGGTTTTCTGTTGTGAGTGGAATTGAGTTCTCCAAAAGGATATGATGAAGTTCTAGTCTCTGGTACTCGTATGCTTGATCTTGTTTGAAAATGCGTTCATGTTTATCAATTAACCTGAGCTTCTTCTGTCATAGCATGGGTCCTAATTCAATATTAATGTGTCCTTATAAGAGGAGCGACACAGACAGACACAGAGGGAAGATGACTGTGTGAAGACAGATCCAAAGCTAGGAGTGATGTATCTACCTGTCAACACCTAGGAATCAACAGAAGCTAGGAAGGGGCAAGAAAGGACCTTCTGAGATGGTATGAGCTACCAACAATGTGATTCCAGGCTTCTGGCCTCCAGAATGGTGGGATAGTATATTTCTGTGGTTTTAAGTCACCCAGTTTGTGGTATTTTGTTAAAGCAGTCCTAGAAAATGAATATTCTTTCCTTTCTGCAGGGTTCACATAGGTACTAAGCCGACCTCCCAGTGAAGCTAAAAGGAAAGTTGGTCTCACTCTAGCTGGGCATTGAATGACTTCAGAAGGAGCTATACTGTACCACCCCCAATGTACAACCAGAGCAAAGCCTCATCTGATGACCATAGTCACATGGTCAGTTACGGGATGCAGAGAGCTTTGGACCTGAAATTGTCTGCCACGATTTCTCAGTTGAGTGGCTAAGGGTATTGGTCGTGGAGTAATTCTTTGTGTGAGATTGTCATATGTATTACAGGATATTTACAAAATGTAGGCCCTGCCCTCTAAATCCCAGTGGTGTCTCCCAGTTATTGGGGTAACCAGAAATGCCTCCCCACATTTCCCAGTATCCCTGTAGTGAGGGTATGGTACTTCTACTCCTAGTGGAAATCCACTCTAACTCCCCAGATCCACAGGTGACCAGCTCGCTTCATGACCATTCTACACCTGACACATTTAAAGCTTGCTCAGTGGTCAGAGCTGCCTAGTGAGGTGCAGGCAGAACATGTCACTGGGCTTGGTACCTGGAAAGCAGTTATCCTTGTACTGTTTGTTGTTGTTGTTAAGTGCCATTGAGTAAATTCCAACCCATAGCGACCCTGTATAGAATTTCTGAGGAGCAGCTGGTGAACTTGAACCGCTGACCTTGAAGTTCAAATGGCTTTGCAGTCTGGTGCATTAACCCACAGCGCCACACCAGGATTCCATCCTTGTACTGTAGGGCCAGCTAAATACTGTAACTTGTCTGAACTCCAGGCCCCAGAGAGACAGGATGGCATGTGTCCAATGAGTGTGCAGCCAGTATTGTAGTTTTGAGAAATGACTTAATTGACTTCTTGCCTCCAGATAGAACACATTAAACTTATGGAGGGCGTTACCATTTCCCCGGCGAACCCTTTCCCATTTGTCTTAGTCTCTGCTGTCAGTAAAACTTCTGTAACCAGCCTTGCTATAGAATATACCAGTGTTGTTGTTGTTGTTATGTGCTGTGGAGTCGGTTCCGACCCATAGCGACCCTGTACAGGGTTTCTGAGGCTGTAAATCTTTATGGGAGCAGAAAGCCTCATCTTTCTCCCACAAAACAGCTGGTAGTTTCGAGCAGCTGACCCTGAGGTTCGCAGCCCGATTCATAACCACTACACTCTCAGAGTTCCTTAGCACATACCAGTAGAATCTCATAAATAAAAGACGGGAGTAATGCACCTTCAAGTCAAGGACCACCAAGGACCACCTTAAGACACAATATAGTGGCTAAGAACATCAGCATTGGGGTTGGATAAGTCCAAGTTGAAATCCTGACTCTGCCCTTTATTCACTGTGTGATTAAGTGAACTTTTTCATCTATCCATAAAATGCAAGTGACAATAATCGTGAGTTAAAGCGCTGGACGGCAAAGTTTCTTTTGGTTCAAGCTTACCAGCTGCTCCTTGGAAACCCTGTACATGGTTGCTACAGGTCGGAACCTATTTGATGGCATTTAACGACAACAAATTTGTTGACTACTAAAGGATAAAGTATAATTTCTGATATTTAGGGAGAGGAAAAAGCAGGAACTTTATAAAAGTCTCCTGACATAATAGCTTCCTTCACTTGACCAAGATGCAAGAAATTTATTTTTTTTTCCTTTTTGGGTTAAATTTTTTAAGGTTCCAGTTTAAAATGCAAATATCTAAGAATTCATGGAGGCAGAGATTGTGTGTTAAATATCTTTGTATCCCTAATGTTTAGTCCCCAGAAGGTGTCTACATAGTGGTTGCTGAATGTCTGTATTAAATCTCTGTGATATAACAGTTACAGCTGTAATCGCATCAGCAGCTTTGTGCTAGAAAAGGAGATCATTTTGATAAAACAGAAGGTCAGTGAAAACTAGGGACCCTTCAGTGACACAGATGAACACAGGAATCACAATAATGGGCTCAGACATCAATGATAATAGAGATGGCACAGAACTTGAAGAAGGTTTTTACTGTTTTGAATCTGACATCCACATGGTTTACTATGCTGGGAATGACAAATTGAAGAGGAACAGTGTTGCATTCATTGTCAAAAAGAACATATCCAGATCAGTCATGAGGTACAA
>NW_006408808.1:2216318-2229267 GCF_000296735.1 Chrysochloris asiatica | reverse complement strand
CCTAACAGCATCAATAATGTCCTTATAAATCAGAGTCAGGATAACGGCCATGAACAACGAGACCCCTACAGAATATTTGCTAAATGTCAGGCTCTGTTCTAAGTGCTTTACATTTATAATTCAAATAGTATATTATACATTGTAAAATATGCCTGTGAAAGTTGGACACGTGAATAAGGTAGACTGTAGAAGAATCGATGCGTTCGAGTTACGGTGTTGGAGGAGAATATTAAAGTACCGTGCGCTGCCAGAAGAGCAAACAAATCTGTGTGGGATGAAGTACAGTCAGAATGAACCTGAGAAGCCAGGATGGTGAGAGTTTATCTAAGTTTTTTTTTTAAACAGTGATGTTCGTGATGATCTTTATTCCAAGGGTCTCCCTCAGTTTATGCACTTTGGAAGTTAAGAAAGGAGAAAGCCTGTGGAGTGGAGGGGCAGAAAACAGACTCACTTTATGCCCTTTGCCATATGGTTCAGAACTTTTTGCTAATGTTGAAGTCCCCTTTTAATGTTTGCTGTTCATATTTGGAGAGTTGGTTTCAAGCTTGTTTTGACAACTTCTTTAATCTGAGCAAAGGAGAGACAGCTAGGGATGAGATCAAAAGCTGGAATGCCATAGCCTTGGCCAAGGCTGGCTTTGCTAAAAGAAATCATTGCAGTTTATTTCTGGTATCTTCTTAGGTTTCCTACTCGTAAGGCTGTGGGGCAGATGAGGAACTTGTAAAAGCCATGGAAGGGGAGAGAGACAGACTTGTCAATAGGTCCCCAAATGAAGTCTTGGAGAGATTTTTTTTGGAAAGGTAGGCCCCAGAACCCTCCACCTCCAAAGTTCTGAACAGCTGGAGGTACACAAACCACGGTCTAGAACGTTGGTAAGGCTCTGTGAGTACCAGCATCCAGAGAAACTGTTACATTAGGGTGGGGGTAGAGGGGCAAATGAGTTCTGCCTGAGGCAGAAAGATGAGAGAAAAGAAAGAACAAAGAAATTGATCTGAGAACAAGGTCTAGGGGAAAATGGCACTGGATAGAAGTGAGCAGACATGTAAAAAAAAGGAACCATAAAAGTCGCCAACATGGGCACGGTGCTGGGTGGAACAGCAGTAACCACGTGTCCCATGGCACCGGACCTCAGTGATGGCACGATGCTTCAGAGATTCCAGCTCTTTTTGGAGTTTTTGCTTCCAGAAAACACCAAGCTAGTTGAACAAAATGCTCCAAAAAAATCCAGAATATCAAGCTAGTCAAATGGGCCAACATACAGTAAGAGAATGGCTTGACGAGAAGAGACCAGTCCTCCAATACCCTTTTCCTGGGGATGCAGCAGTTCTGTGGAGGGGTCTCAAGATTATCAGTGGGGCTTGGCATCCTCAAATTAGGAGTAAGCTCTTTCGAGTGCAGTAAACCTAACCTAGAGTGTGTATGTGCAGGTGGGTCAGCGCTGGCTCTGTTGTTTTGCCATCTCTTCCTGGATGTGCAAGTTGAGGGCCTCTCATGAGTGGATCCAAAGGTGTGTGTGCTGATGCCTCCTCACTCACCCTTCCTGGGTCATCGTCCTGACACAACGATCACTGATGTGACCTCTCCACTGTCTGCCTCATATTCTAAGCCAAAGAGCTGATGGCCAGGAGTCTCCAGCTCAGAGCCACCACTGCTGCTGCTTTTACCGGACTCCTCACAGTGTGGGTGGCTTGGGTGGGTAGAACCTCCTCGGCGTCGTGGCAGGTACACCGGCAGATCAGGCTTGCATCGGCACAGGCATGTGCCGCCTCCTCGCCTTCTCTTTGGCTGCCTGCTTCACCTTCTTTTTGTTGTCGTCATCCCGAGTGAGTTGGTTCTGTCAGATGTGATGCACAAAGCCGTGGATCATGTCTAGTCACCCGCCAGGTTTGCAGCAGAGCCTGGGCCAGGAATCACGCGCCAACTCCATCTGGAGCTTTGTTTACAGAGCAGCCAAAACACCAAGGGCCTCCCTCCAGTCAGAAGAGGTCCGCCTCTTCCCTCCTAGCTCACTAACTTTTGACATATTATCAAGAGGAACAAGTCCCTAAAGAAGGACATTATACTTGGTAAAGTGGAAGGTCAGCCAAAAAGAGGAAGACTTCCAACGAGATGGATTGTCCCCATGGCAGCCGCAGTAGGCTCAAGCGTAACAACAACTGTGAGGATGGTGCAGGACGGGGTAGTGTTTCGTTCTTTTGTGCATGGGGTTACTAAAAGTCAGGACTAACTTTACGGCACCAAATAATAACAACACATATATATGCACACACAGCTGAGTCAAGAGTATTGCCTTTAGGATTCCCATTCATACATACACCGGTTTCTTCCAAACAAGACATGTTTCGATACATCTCTCTGGTCAGTAGAAGGCTGCAGACAAGTTCTCTCGGTTATACATTTGTCTTAGTCTCTTTGTTGTTGGATAGTGCTGTGGAGTTTGTTTTGACTCATAGCGACCATGCATAAGGTTTCTCAAGAGAGGCTGGTGGGTTTGAGCTGACCTTCTGGTTGGCATTTCAGTGAGTCCAATCACAACCGTAGCTTTTGAGGGGAATCTGTTGGGCCAGTTCAAGGCAAAGAGGTCATTTCAGAAGGTCACAGTGACAGTATTTTTGGATTTTCTTGAAGGACACAGGACAATTATGGGGGCTTATTGGGAAGCAGTTTTAAGAAAATGGAAAACTACATGGGTGAGCTACGGAACAGGAAAGTGAAATCAAGAATGACAGTGTTCCTACCTGTTCATTCTTTAAGGGAACTATACTGTGAGGATTTCATTGGGAAGCCTTACCCCAGCTACCCCACAGTCCTTACGTTTCCCCCTCCAACTTTTTTGTTCCTCATCTCAAAGAACATTGAAATGGAACATGATTTCAATTTCTCAAGGGCACCAAATGGCCCTTTTGACACGATATAACTCAAATCATACAGAATCCTTTGAGGAAAGATGAGAGAGATGGAAAAACTGACTTCAGAAATATGAGGGTGAGTGGCAGATTATCCACACTCTGGCTATAAAATTTATTTTAATCAACTTTTAGAAAAGACAAGCACATAATTTTTCAACATAATCTCTTTGGCTTTCAATATACGTTGTCCATCTGTCAACAAGCTTTCATATTCCCTTATTAAAAAATGTCGTAGACTCAGCCGCAAGCCATGAATGTAGCGCTGTCTTCACTTCTTCACCAGAGGTCCATCTTCATCCTCAAAGGGCTGTTTTCAGGGGACCAAAGATGAAAGTCCACAGGAGCATGATCAGAACTATACGGAGGATGCTTTAATATCTCACAATGAAGGTTTACAGATTGTCAGTTGTGTAGGAAGAGGTGTGTGGATGTACATGCAAGATTACAAAATCCTCGGATAGCAGTCTTCTGCATTTAGTCTGAAGTTCAGGCTACAGCTGTTCAGTGAACATCTCACTGTGACAAGCACTGTTGATTGTTGAACCTTTTTCCTGATAGTGTTCCTATATTGACCCTTGAGAATCCCAGAAAATGGCAAACATCGATTTTCCAGCTGACTGTTGACTTTTGAACTTTTTCTCAGTTGGTGATTGAAGTTGTTTCCATTCCATGTCCCATCACTAGTAACAATATATATGTTGTTGTTGTTGTTAAGTGCTGTTGAGTAGGTTCCGACCTATAGCCACCTTCTGTAGGGTTTTCAAGGAACAGCTGGTGAGCTTGAACCATATATATATATATATATATATATATATATATATATTGTTTGTTTGTTTGTTTTAAGTTTTATTGTGAATTGAGAGAAAGTTTACATGGCAGATCATCAGTTCTACATTCAACAGATCATATGCTTTGTTTCATTACAATGGCTATAATCCCTTTCATGTGCCATTGTTGTTGTTATTGTTGTGAAGTGCCGTCAAGTCGGTTCCGACCCATTAGTTAACAGTATTTCTCTCTATTCATTTTAGCTCCTTTTTTTTTTTTTTTTTAAAACACTCTGGCATATATAATAATTTAAATCAACAAAGGGCACATTCTGCAAATATGCCTCCTAGTCGCCAGCTCTCAGTCCCTCTCTTTCTTTCTATGAATCTAGAATCCTCAACTGCTCCCTCTCTCCGTGTCCCCATCTCTGCCTCCATCTCTGGTGTCGCTGCTTCTCTGGATAAGGTCCTGCATTCCACTCATACTGTTCTCCCTTGTGATCCTAGGGTCCGTTGGTTATGGACTGTAAGATTAACTACTCCCCCATTTTTGTTACAAAACTTCTACCTTTACAATTGTGACAGTTGCAATTAATCATGATAATAATTACTCACTATTGGATCATAAGAATCTTATCCCCATCTCTTTTTACCAGACCCATCTAGACAAGATGAAAACTATTCAGTAGGCACTCTACGCCACAAACTCTTAAACTAAACTCCCTCTTGAAATCTTGTAAGCCAGTCACTTTGAGCCTTTCTCACCCCCTGATTTTAGGTAGCCAATGTCTAAGTTGCCAGTCCCTATTTTCATTGTATACAGAGGGGATAGCATTGATAGTTGCTGTGAAGACTCCCTCCCTCTCTGTTGGTATTTAGAGTTACTACCTCCATGAGTATAGGTCAAGTTAGTAACAATATTTTAAAAGAAACTTTTACTTTCCTTTAAGTATCAGTGTAAATTTTTTTTGCAGGTGTCCAAACACTTCTTTGTATGTTCTTCTGTGAGGTGTTTCGGTTCCCATCTCACACAAACTTTTTTAAACCTAAGTCTGCCTATTTCATAGGCAGAGCCGTGGCTGATTTGTAAATGATTGGCCACCTAATCTTCTGTTACTTGTCTATCTAACAGAATCATTTCACGTGCATGCTCAGTGTGGACAGGCGTTTGAATATAACTGTAGTGCGGATGATTTTTGACTCACGTTTGTCTATGAGGATATGTTGAGAAACCATAGCTTCACATTTTGATAATTTTGTTTAATAAAGATTTCTTGAATTTTGTAGCAATGCTTGTAAACTTACCCTTGTGTATTTCATACTCACGGCCACCCTGTAAGATACGTAGTTTTGTCATTTCCATTCAGCTCCGAGGAAACTGAGGCTTCAGAAAGATTAATTTGCCAAAGTTCACACAGCTTATAAATGTGACAAGGTCACTTGAGAGGGGAAACGGCTGTGTCCCCAGAGCTCTTGCCTGACATCACCAGCCGGGACTGGGGCTCAGGAGGTGGGCAGTGGGAGTGGAGTGTTGGTGGTTGCCTCCAAGAACAACACAGGATGTCATCTGTTCTCAATTTCCACTCCCTGACACTTCTTCAGCCAACACACAGGCTTCGGCTGCTGGCCAGGCACTCCATTTATTTGTGTGTCCAGGGTTCAAACAGGTACATAAATAACGTGTATACAGCCTCATTCCTCAGTTCTCCTTGACAGAGTCGAGCACCCATCAGGGTTTTATGGGCTATTCTGTCAGTCCTGAGATGTTTGGTTTTGTCTGGTTGCCCACAGCTACCCCTCTAACCTCTCACGGCAGGCACCTTATAAAAGACACCCTCAGGTCCATTTCCATGCTGTTCTCGAAGGCTTACTTCTGAACTGTGTGGCCAGCTTTGTCCCTGCCCTCTACTCTGTCTGGTTCTCGTCTTCTGACCTCCCTAACCATCCACCTCACACTGTGTAATGCCTTTTCATTGCCCCTCAAGTGATTTACAAGGTATTTCCAGTCTGATCCCCCCTCCCCTCTTCAGACAACCTCCCACTTGCCCCCTCTAGCATGTTATTAGTTCTTGCTTATAAATGAACAGGCTGACTTTGCTGGTTATCCCTGCACATTGCAGCAAAGACGGGGCAGAGATTTTTCCTGAACTATTAATGAACACCCTATAATGATGGAAAAGGTTGTGTCTACCAATATCATCCTTAAATTTTGCTTATTTTGTTAGCTGCGAACATGTTGGCACTAAATCATGGCAATCCCATGCACAAAGGAACAAAACCCCACCCAGTCCAGCAGCATCTCACACTCTGCTGAGGAATAAGCCATTGTGACCCAGGGGATTTTCTCTGGCTGACTTTCAGAACTTGATTTCCAGGCCTTTCTTCCTAGTCTGCTGTCATCTGGAAGTTCACTGTAAATTGTCTAGCATCATAATAACATGTAACACCCTGCAGTAGACACCTGTGGAGGTGAGCATTCTCTCATGGTACCACCAGTGCCGCTGGATACATATCAGCAAATCGCTCGCAATTTAAATACTTTGCTATGATGTTCTCAACCACTGAATTGAATTCTGCCTTTATGCTTACTCCGCTTGCATTTTTGCCTTGCAGAGGGAACTTTAGGGAGGCCTACATGACAGGAGTCCTGGAGTGGCACTGTGGGGTAATGCACCAGACTACAAAGCCATTTGAATTGCAAGGTTGATGGTTCAAGCTCACCAGCTGCTCCTTGGAAACCCTATACAGGGTCACTATGGGTCAGAATCAACTCTTCAGCACTTAACAACAACAACATGACAGAAATCCCATAGATTCCTTGAACAGATTTGAGAAGAGACCTAATCTTACCACTATGATATTTTCTGGGAGGTAAAAAAGTCCAGTAGACTGAACATGAGAACAGGCCTTTATTTCTGCATCTTCTGCAAAACTGGACATTTGTTAAATTGAACTGAAGGGAGTAGAAACTGATCAGAGCATCTTAAGGAACAAGAAGGGAGAGGGGGAAAACATACAAGCTAACATTTACTACAAGTATACAATCATCCTGGCTACTAGAGTGGTGTGCACTTTTTATCCTTTAATCTTGACAACAGTTCTACTGAGACAGATTGTTATCCTCATTTTATAAGAGAGCAAATTAGATCCAGAGAGGTTAAGCAAGCTGCTTAGGGTCACACAGCTAGTAGTGTGTCTCACTTTTTCGGTAATACTGACTTCAGATTCAAGTCGGTTAAAGCAGTGTTCTGCTTCAACCTCAGCAGTTCTGTGAGGCTGGTCCTATTCCCATTGGTTATTATTGGTAGCTACAGTCAAGTTGGCCCTCAACTCACATCTCCCCTTATGCAGAATGGAACAAAATGCTGCCCAATTCCGTGTTAGTCCCATGATTGGTTGGGAATCAAACCCTTGTGACCCACATTTCCATTGCCTCATTTTCAGAGGTAGACTGCCACACCTTTTTTTCTAATGTGTCTTCATTCCACTAAAACCCATTCAGCATCAGTACACACGCCTTCCCTGATAGATGGAGGATGGCAGCAAATCCATCCTGGGTCTCAAGTATAGAGAGCAAGAAATCTGGTACCGGATATCCTGTTCTCATTGTTGTTAAGTGCTGTCAAGTTGGTTCTGACTCATGGCGACCCTATACAGGGTTTCTGAGAAGCAGCTGGCGAGTTTGAACCACCAACCTTGCAGTTCAAACCACCCTTGTCACCCAGTGCTTATCCTACAGTGCCAGACCCTGTTTTGTGTTTTTCACAAACCTCAACAATTCTGTGAGGCTTGTCCTATCCCCATTGGTTGTTGTTGTTGGTTTGAACCTCTAGATGCTGCTCTTTATATCTCAGGAACCTTCAACTCGATCACATTTGAAGTTTTATCGAAATTCCTAAGTTTTGGAAAGTTGGTTGACATACAGATTTTAATAAACGGAGCAGCAGGGTTAGCCGGTGTTTGGACATTCAGAAGATCATTTACAAGCTTCGGTCAAATGTGCCTACCTCACGCATTTACCATGTTTTTGCTTTTTCAGTGATGAAAGATATTTGGGCTGTTGAGCTGTTTCTAACTAGGAACATTTATTTATTTTTTAAAAGGAACTGAATTTTTTGCTAAATACTTAAATATATTTGGGGAATCTAATTGCTGTCGATATGGAAATAGGACCACTTGGGTGATATGTTACCAGTTGCCAATTTTTCATGCACTTAAACAATCTGTCTCCCTTCAAAGTATGACAGTTGGCAGATATCCTTGGGCATATGAGAGATGGTGATTGTTTTCAGACATTAAAAATCAGCCTTCGGAGCTTCCTTCATTGTGCACGGGCAAGCTTCATCCTCGGTTTGCCTTTTATCCAAAGCTCCAGCATCCTCTCACATAGAATAGACTCACTTGGGTATGCAGACAAACTCACGGTGACTCCCTGCGTGCTGATTTTAAAAAGGTAAATCACCAGGCCTTTCTTCTAAGGTACTTGTGGGTGGATTCAAGATGATAACCTTTTGGTTAGCACTTAAGAACACTTAACCATTTGTATCACCCAACACAACAACAATTAGAACAACAACAACAACAAAAACAACCTGAAATCTGTTCCTATTGAGTTGATTGTTACCCCTGTGTTGCACCATAGCATTGCTCCATAAGGTTTTCTTGGCTGTGATCGTTATGGATGTAGAACGTCTGGTCTTAGTTCTGAAATACCACTGAGTGGGTTTAAATCTTCAGCTTTTAGGAGTAGTCAAGTGTGTTAGGAAGACTGTAGAAGAATTGATGCATTTGAATTGTGGTGTTGCCAAAGAGTACTGAAAGTAACACGGACTGCCAGAAGAATAAACAGATCTGTGTTGGGAGAAGTAAAGCCAGAATGGTCCTTAGGAGCCAGGACGATGAGGCTTTGTCTCTCATACTGGACATACCATCAGGATGGACCAGTTCCTGGAGAAGGACCTCATGTTTGGTAAAGTGGAGGGTCAGTGAAAAAGAGCAAGATTGACACAGTGGCAGCAACAGAGGGCTCAAACATCTTGTGAAGATGGTGCAGAACCCAACAGTGTTTTGTTCTGTTGTACCTAGAGCTGTTGTGGGTCAGAACCGCACAACAGCGGTCAAATGCAAAACCTTCAAATGTCTTCAAGGCACTTTGCATCACACAGAGGCAGAAGACCACTTGCCATCAAGTTTATTCAGATGCATGATGAGCCCCCATGTGCAGAGTTGTCATAGCTGTGACCTTTTCCCAGGTGCCTCCAGGTAGGTTTGAACCTCCAGTTTCTGGGCTAGTAGCCACACTTAACTGCATCACCCAAGGGCTCCCTTGGGTGTGCGTTCTGGGGGGAATTGGATTTGAGGTTCTCTGACTTCACTTAGTGGTGACTCGATTGTTCTCCCATCTTGTTGAGAATCTGTCAGCTGCTGGAAGAAGGCAGTGGGGCACGTGAGGCCCAGGAACTAACTTCTTTCCTAGCAACCAAGGAAAACCATTTCTCCTGTCAGCAGGAATGCACAGATTTATGGACGTTACAAATGCCCGTTATCACCATAATAAACCATATATTTAAAGGCGGTATTTACAGCCAGCTAATCGTGGCACTCCATCCTGGCAGCCCCCAAGCTGGTGAGTGTCCCATTTGGAGCCCCCAAAATGCGATTAGGCGGATGTTGAGTACTAATTTAGTTAACAGCAGTGTCTAACAAAGCTACTAACCACCTAATTATGAGGGAAGATTACTGATACCATTAATTGAGTCGTTGTAAAACTCGGGTAAAGTCAGATGGTAGTAAAGTCCGTTTTCAATTTACTCGGCTATTAAAAGTACTTCCGGCCATAAAATAAACAGACACGAAGCATACTAAACAGACTAATATGCAAACATAAAAGAAAAGGGAGAAGCTTGTCGCAGCAATTAGCGGTTGTGATGAGCTGCACCGCAGACCCAGCGGTGGAAATTAAAGATTAATTTATGACAGTGCTCTGGCGAAGGAGGTTTGCTGGCAACGGTTCTGCCTACAGGTGGGCTAGGCGCTTGTCATTTTACCTGCCAAAAATCGTCTTCAGGCTTCGGCTGAGCTTCAGGCTGCTTTGGGACTGTTGTTACTTTTGCCTGTATCTGAGACAGGCTTAATTGATACATCTCTTTCCTGGTGTGAAGCTTTAGGATAAGCACTGGACTGCAAAATCAGTTTGAAGCGAAAGGTCAGAGGTTCAAATGCACCAGCCGCTCCACAGAAACACTACACAGGGTCACTATGAGTCGGAAGTGACTCAAAGGCAATTTACAACAGCAACCTTACTGAGAACGTCAATTTCCCTGTCTCTCCTGGGGGCGGGGGAGGGGGGGAGGACTTGTTAATTTCCCTATCTCTCCTGGGGGGGTGGAGGGGGAGGACTTGTTTGGTGGTGGTGGCGGTGGCTGTGTGCTGTACTGTTAGTTCCAATCATAGTGGCCCTGTGTGAATTTCTAAGACTCTAAATCTTTATGGGAGCAGAAAGCCTCATCTTTCTCCCAGGGAGCAGCTGGTGGATTCCAATGACTGACCTTGCAGTGAGTAGCCCATTCCATAACCCCGTATGCTAAGAGGGCTCTTGGAGTTTGTTTAGGGGCCTTTGCTAAAAAAAAACACCCTATGATGAACTGTTCTAACATCACATCTGTAGGATGAAGAAATAATTAGCCAAAAAAATTTGTCTTTGTCTTGGATGCCTAGTAGGTAACATCTGTCTTTGTTATTCACGGAGGGCACCAGATAACATCAATGAGAGGGCTCAGTGTAGGGACTGGCCCCCACTTGTTGTCAGCCTGCGTCCTGGAAAGGGATGAATTCAATTACATGACTAATGATTCCATCCATCATGCCCATGGAATGAAGCCCCAGTGAAAACTCTGGGCACTCAAGCTCAGGTGAGCTTCTTGGCTCTGGAAACTTAACATGTTCCTCAGGCCATGCAAGCTCTGAACTTGGGATCCTCCCAGACTCTGCCCCCTGCATCTCTCCTTTTGTGCTCTTTTTTGCTAGAATAAAGCAGTATTGTTGCTCCGTACTATGGTGTCACCTCACACTCAGACAAACTTTGTATAACAACAACACATTGTCTCAGGGTAGTAGATATGTTTGAGCACATTGTTAGAGTCTCTGTGTCAGTCCATCTCACTGAGGGTTTTATTCTTTTTTGATAGTGTGAGGATGTTCTGTTGCAGGGATTAGCCTAACTAAAGTAAATGGGATTAACTTTCACCATTTCAACTGTACCTCCTCCATAACAGACATGCTCAGTCTCTGGGTGATCCACAGTATGAGGGGTCTTTTAAAAAGTTCATGGAAAAACACAATTAGAAGATAATGGAATTATGCTAAGAACTTTTTGAAGCCTCTTCATTTATTCAATACTTTTCGCTAACACCATAATTCAAATGTGTCAGTCCTTCTATCTTCCTTTTTTCATTATTTCCAGCTTTGGCATGCATATGAAGTGACTGAAAATACCCTGGTGTATGTCAGATATTAAAATGACATCTCTGCTTACTAACCCTCTTAAGAGGTCTCTGGCAGTGGATTTCCCAGTGCTATTTGAGTTCTGCTTCCCTGGACACTGATTGTTGATCCAAATACAATGAAGTCCTTAATAAAACTCTTATTGTAGGCATGGCATTTACCTGAGCTCTGGAAGCCATTCTAGTGAGTTACTGAACTTGAGGAGCTGTGCTGATGCTGTGGACCGTCGAGTTGGGTATGACTCCTTACTACCTGGGAAATGGTTTCTGGGGCAGTTGGTCTTTACAGGAGCAGAACGCCTCATCTTTCTCTCATGCAGCGGCTAGTGGATTCGAACTTCTGACTTTGCAGTTAGCAACCCAATATGTAACCCAATACACTACCAGTGCTCCTTTGAGGGAGTGGGAACCCCCACATTTATAGGCAGTTGTTCAGAAGTGTGGATGGCCTGGGAACCTCCTTATTTGCACCTGCCATGTGGAGTGGCTGACAAAGTTGGCAGTGTGGAGGGAAGACAGTGCCCTCAGAATGTGAAGTTTGATTCTAGCGTCTCGTAACTAGGGTCAGAAGACAAATAACTGTGACATTGAATTGATATTAGAACAGCCAACAGACTTAGATCTTTGCTGACCCTTCAATAAATACAGTTTAAGGAGACTTGGTAGGGCAAACAGGTAAGCATTTGGCTGTGTAGCAGAATTTTTCGTGGTTTGAACTCATCTGGTGACTCTGATGATCTGTTCCGTAAAGCTGACAACCTAGAAAGCTCTATGGAGGAACTCGACTTTCTCATGTAGAGTTACTGTGAGTTAAAATGGACTCGATGGCACCTAGTGACAACCTAGTCGCGGTGCCCAAACTTTCACCTGGAAAACTCCTCTCCATCCGCCTTTTGGGAAGCTCTCTCTAGTCTCCAAATTCTAGAGAGTTTTCTTAAAAGAACTGACTCTCACAACTACCCATTTACAAAATCCGGAGAGCTCAACAGAACCTTTGCTTCTCCTTCACTTACTACCCACATGCTGAGGGCAGGAGCAAGTTCTGACAAACCTCATGCTCCCTACTCGCCACCACCGAGTCGGCTTCCCAGGATGCCTAGCCTGTAAATGGAAAGAAAGGAAGCCTGGAGCTACAGACAGTTTATGTCCACTAGAATTCAGATTGGAGACCCTGATGGCCTTCTGGCTGTGCCACCACCACTTTTAATACCAGGTCCCCAAGGGTCAGCACAAAGTGACAATACTATCCATGTTCTAGAACTCCATCCACTTGGTACCACACTCAAATCTCAAGGCAACTTGTTCCTGAAACCTCTTCCTTTGCAGAATTCTTTGCAAATGTCTCTCAAGGAACCTAGTGCTTGGGAACAGGGTTAACCTTCAGCACCTCAGTCTTCTTCAATGACTTCTCAGTTATATGTCAAAAAGAACCCAGACAACGTCCCTCACCTAAATTGTCTCCGTTCAGTTAGCAGCTATGGGCATTACGCCAAATACGTGTTTCATTTACTCTCCACAATAATCTTATGAGGGGAATGTTACTATCTATACCCAACTTAATAATGAGAAAACCAAACCTCAAGGTTCACATGCTTGACCAAGCCAGGATTTGACCTCAGGCCTATTTGTTTCCCAAGCTTGTGGCCTACACTGCTGGCCATGCTGTCTGCCTCAGGAGGTGTGGAGAAGCTCAAGGGGACAAGCGATGAGTCCTGTGCTTGTTCTCTGTTCCCAAGTTACTGAGTGTTAAGATAATATTAGGGGAGTATCC
>NW_006408808.1:2205459-2213303 GCF_000296735.1 Chrysochloris asiatica | reverse complement strand
ATGACTTTTTGCTTTCTTCCTGTATGATGTTCTTGATGTCATTCCACAACTCTTCTCATCTTCGGTCTTTAGTGTTTAATGTTTTAAATCTTTTCTTCAGATGATCTCTAAATTCAGGTGGGATATGTTCAGTGTCATATTTTGGCTCTCGTAGACTTGTTTTTATGGCATGAGGGAAATTTAGAGACACGGGCAGGCAGGGGAACCCCATGTGATGGCAGAGGAAGAGATTGGAGTGAAGCAACTCTAAGTCAGGGAACTCCAAGTACTGCCAACAAACACCAGAACCTAGGAAAAAGTCAGGTAGGGATCCCCTTACACATCTCACCCCCTAATCATTAAGATATACCACAGCCCTGCTGACACCTCGCATCTGGACTGCTGGCCTCCAAAACTGTAAGAGAATAAATTTCTTGATTTCAAGTCACCTGTTTGTGGTAGTTTGTTCAGGAAATTCTAAGAAACGAACACTCATCTCATGTCTCTTAATTCCTTAAATGTCACCAATGAGCCCTCATTTCCAATATTTACTAGGTTGGTCAACAGATCAATGTTTTCAACAACAATAAAATATTAATAAAATAAATTGCTTTCTGACCTCAGGCTGAGTCAGGCCCTTGTCTGCCCTGAGCCAACCAGATGACCCTCCACAATGGTCTCAACAACAATGGACTTTGCTTGATCGTGTTGCTATGTCCAGTTGAGTTGAATTTTCGACTCATGGAGACCTCAGGTGGCAGAATAGAGGGGCCTCATAAGGTTTCCTAGGCTGTAATCTTTTTTTTTTTTTTCAATATTGTGTTTAAGGTGAAAGTTCACCAGCAAAATTAGGTTCTCATTTAACAATCTCTATACAATGTATCCATACTCTCATTCATTGTGTTCTGGTTGTACCACTTCTAGTATTCTAGTTTCCCTGTTCCCTTGCTTTCTGGACTTTGCTTTAGAGTAATTGTGACCATTTGGTCTCCAATGTTGTTGTTGTTGTTGCTAAGTGCCATCCAGTCAGTATCTACTCATAGTGTCCCTATATAGGGTTTCTGAGGAGCGGCTGGTGGGTTTGAACTGCTGACCTTGTGATTTGCATTCTAAAGCTGATCCTACAGCTCCACACCAGGGTTCTCCTACAGATAATTTATTTAAAAAGCCATTTACTCCTGGGTGACATTCTTTATTTTATTAGCCAGTCTGTTACTTAGCTGTAAGATGACCTCAAGGGTTAATTTTGGTTTAAGGTTTAAAGTGTGTCTCAGGGTGATGGTCTTGGGGAGTCTTCCAGTTTCAACCAATCCAGTAAATCTGGGCTTGAGAAAAAAATGTTCATTCTGTTCCACAGTTTTCTCCCATTATAAAAGATTAAGGAACTCTGGTAGCATAGTGGTTACAAATAGGCTTGCAAACCTCAAGGTCAGCGGTTCAAAAGTACCAGCTGTTTCGTGGGAGAAAGATGAGGCTTTCTGCTCCAGTAAAGATTCACAGCCTCAGAAACCCTGTACAGGGTCACTATGAGTCAGAACCGACTCCACAGCACATAACAACAACAATGTGGTTCTGATCAGAATGGTTGGTAAAGGTAGCTGAACACCATGTAGTTCTTCTGGTTTCTGAATAGATGAAGCTGTTATTCTTATAGAGTGCTTCTCTGGGTCTTGGGTTTCCATAATTTTCTTTTGTTCTAGTTGAGTAGAGGGTGGCTCACAAGCTTCTAAGACCCCAGACACACTGATCACATTGGAATATACAATATACACTTTACGAACTATATTATGAGCTGTTCCACAGACTGTAGTCATAAACCTTCAACCCAGAAAACTAGTCTTAACTTGGTGTCTGGTTAGATTGAAATCTTTACAGATACAGATCTCCAGGTCTTTTCCCACAGAGTAGCTGGATGGGTTTGAATGGCTGAGTTAGCAACCCAGCATGTAACCAAGTATTGTGGCAGCAGGGGTCCTTGGCCTTAGCTTCCTCCCAGATAGAAATCTTTCCTCCTACATGTTTATGTGTGTGATGTGTGTCTGTGTTTTAAAAAGGATAAAGTAGAACACTAAGGTTATGAAAATAACAGTGGAAATAGCACAGCGTTATTACAGTGCTTGTAGGGAAGGTGTCAGTTACCCGGATGACAGCTGCAGGAAGGCTGGGCTCTCTAAGCCTGAAGGGAGCAGAACTAGACCACGGGCTGGTGAAATGAGGACTGCTTTGGAAGGCGATGACCCTGCACTTTGTCCCATCATCAACATCCTTTAGTAAGACATTGGCTGCTTACTACAAACATCTGTGATGCTTCTGGCCTGGCCAGGGGGTTGGTTTTCACTGGCCACAAGTATATGCCCAGCCTATCCACTGGCCAAGATAGAAGTGCCAGGAGTTCATGTCCCTGAGAGTAGTCTCAAGCAAAGATGAATGGGAATTTGTGGATAAGTACCCAAGCAACCTTCCCTCTGGGGAATGATTTGAAAGTATGTTCGCCATAGTCTTCCTCAGGTCTCCAGTGGGATTGAGCCATTATTGCCCAGAGATAACTTGGTCTCTTAGGCACTCCGTTGGCTTCCTTCTCTTCCCTGTTTCACTTGCCCATCCTCCCACAGTGTTTCCTGGGACAACCGACCAAAATAACTATGATTTATACTCAAATATTTATTATAAAATCTGCTTATATGGGATGCAAGATACCTAGTTCAAATCCCTACTGTTCCACCGACAAAACAGAAGTCTTTGGGGCACATTATTCCAGTCATCTAAAAAAAAAACCTTCATATTCCTCCACTGAGATGATAAAACTAGAGCAAATCTCACAAGGCAGTTGTGAAAGTTTCATAAAATATTATGCATAAAGAGTTTAGAACAATGTCCAGCATATGTCAGGCATTCAATAAATGCTGTCATTATTTATTATTAAAATAGATAGCTCTTAAGAACTGAGATTTCCTTGGCTGAGTCTAAATCCAGTCTGAGAGCTCTTAGCTCTTGAAACAGACTTACTGAATCTTCTTGGCTATTTAAAGGAATCCAATTCATTTATTCCTTTAACCAGTCTTAGCAAATATTGACTTAACACCTTTTATGTCGAAGACACAGTGCTAAGGTGGATATAAGGAATACGATGAGGTCACTATCTCTAGGGAGCTAAGACATACCCACACAAAGCTACTGTCTAAGGAACATTGTGATGAGTGGTCGAGCGTATATGCTAGTAAAATACGAAGGAGTCCAGAGCAGGTGAAGACCATAGTGTCTTGTGTGGAGCAGGAAGTTTTGTTTAAGATGGGGTTTGAAGGTAGGGTAGAATTTCAGAAGAGATGGAGGAGAGAGAGAGAAATGGATGGGGAACATGTGACTCCTGGTAAGAGGAGTCTGGCACCCTGGAGTCTGAGAACTCATCCATATCTTCATGGGAGAACCAACAGACTGATGGCCTTAAGAGCATCCCTTGTTGTTGTTAGGTGCTATTGAGTTGGCTCTGATGCATAGCAAGCCTATGCACAACAGAATGAAACGTTGTCTAATCCTCACAACTTGTTATGTCTGAACCAGCTGCTGCTCCCAGTGTGCCAATCCATCTTGTTAGGGATCTTCCTCATTTTCTCTGATCCTCCACTTTACCAAGCATGATGTCCTCCAGGGACACACCCCTTCTGATAACATGTCAAGTATGAGAGACAAAGTCTCATCATCCTGGCTTCTAAGGAATATTCTGGGTGTACTTCTTCCAATAAGACTTTGTTTGTTCTTCTGGCAGTCCATGGTACTTAACAACAACACCATAACTCAAATGCCTCAATTCTTCTATATAGTCTTCATTATTCATTGTCTAGCTTTCACATGCATATGAGAAAATTGAAAATACAATGGCTTGGGTCATATGTGCCTTAGTCCTCAAACAGATACCTTTGTTCTTGAACACCTTAAAGAAGTTTTGTGTAGCAGATTTGCCTAGTGCAATACATTGTTTGATTTCTAAATTGCTGCTCCCATGAGCTAGTCATAAGATTTTCAGTGGTTAAACTTTCAGTAATAGTTTGCCTCTCCTTCCTCCTAGTCTGTCGTAGTCTGGAAACTCATTTGAAACCTGCCCACCATGGGTGACCTTGCTGTTTTTGTTAAGAGCCATCGAGTTGGTTCTGAATCATAGCGACCCTGTATAAGGTTTCCAAGGAGAGACTGGTACGTTTCAACCACCCACCTTGTGGTTCAGTCCAACCTTGAGGTTGAATGGATGTCCTCTGGTGCCACCAGGCCCTGGTAGTACTTAAATACCTGTCGCATAGCTTCCAGCATCACAGCAACATACAAGCTTGACACAGTATGATCCCCTGACAGACCTGTCCTGAAAGAGCAGTGCCAATGCTGTGAACTAGTAATCACTCACATTCATATAGCACTTACTGTGTTTCCAAGGTCAGCAGTTGAAACCTACTAGCCGCTCCTCTGGAGAAAGATAAGCTTGTCTGCTCCTGTAAAGATTTACAGTTTGGAAAATCTTATATAGGGTCTGTAGTAGTCAGAACCAAGTCAGTGGCAGTGGGTTTGGTTTATGTGCTAAGAGAAGTCTTGGTGGTTTAGTCATAGCATTCTCACCTTCCCTGTGGGAGACCTGGGTTCTAATCCATTAACACACTGCATGTACAGCCACCTCTGTCTATCAGTGGAGCTTTGAGTGCTGCTATGGTGCTGAGGGTTAATGCACTAGACTGCAAGGTCAATTGGAACTGCAGGGTCGGCAGTTCAAAACCACCAGCCGCTCCTCGGAAACCCCATACAGGGTCGCTTGAGTCCAAACCAACTCAACAGCACTTAACAACAACAACAGCAGCATGATACTAAAGCTTCCAGACTTTGACAAATTAGGAAGAAAGGTCTGGCAATCTACTTCTGAAAATCAGCCAGTGACTACCTGATGACCATAATGGTCTGATCCGCACTGAGGTCATGGGAAGAATGATGCAGACCTGGACAGCTTTTCCTCCCATTTTGCATGGGATCATCATGAGTTCGGAACTGACCCCTCCATGACAGATAAACTACGTATATTAGCTCATTTAATCCTGCATTCAAGGCCAGTATATATGATTATCTCCATTTCACAGGTAAGGAAACTGAGACTTAGGGTCTTAGGTGCCTTGTCCACATTCATGCAGCTACTACGTTGAACATTGACTTGGTTCCAGTGCTCACACTCTGTACTCCTTCTTAAGAGTGGCCTCCTGTCAGTACTTAAAGTGATGATAAAACTCGAGAAGACAGATTGGAAAGAGCCCTTAGGACCCATTGAGATGGTCTCCAAAGGACATATGGTTCTGAAAGTTGTAGGTTACCATGAGAACACAATTGTACCAGTCCAGTCATGCATCCTGGTTTCAGTACCTGGCTCTGCACCTGTTCAGGGAAACATCCCTGGCTTATGATGGCTGTGGTTGGCTACTCAGGCTGACAGGCCAGGGCGTGTTTGTGCACTGGGCTCACACTCTAGAATGTCTCAAATAGGAGGAAGGGCCACTGGTTTGAGTGGAATGAAAGTCGAGCAGGGTTTTCTTTTTTTTTTTTTTAAATCTCCTCCAGAGGGGAGAGGAAAGGCATTGTGCAGCATTTGCTAATTGGATGGTGAAGTGTCTGCTTTATTGTTTTCTTATCCATGCTGAGCAGAGCTCTAAGGAAATCTCTGGGGAGCAGAGCACTGTGGGGAGCCCTTGGTCTCTCAAAGAGGGTGCTCACAAGTAGGGGCCGGAGCTGCCTGTTGACATATTTTATTTGGCCAGCTCAGTATTTAAAAACATGTTTTCAAGTAGACGCTGACATTTAACAACAGGAGATTATGTAGAAAATTCTGCTTTTCTGGCTTGTATTGAAAAATGGGAAGATCTGAGGCCACATCCCCACACCTCCACAAGTCACAAATTTTGCTCAAGTCCATACCCTGCTGGCTTTGTTGTTTGTTTTTGTTAGGTGTTGTTGACTTGGTTCTGACTAACAGCAACCCTATGTTGTTGTTGTTATGTGCCTTGGAATCGGTTCCAACTCAGAGTGACCCTGTACAGGGTTTCCAAGGCTGTAAATCTTTACGGGAGCAGAAAGCCTCATCTTTTTCCCACAGAACAGCTGGTAGTTTTGAACTGCTGACCCTGAGGTTCGCAGCCTGATTCGTAACCACCACGCTACCAGAGTTCCGTAGCAACCCTATACACAACAGAAAAGAATGCTGCCCAGTTGCATCATCCTCACAATCATTGCTGCGCTTGAGCCCATTACAGCTGGTTTACTCCCCTTGAACACTGGTTTTTGGGATCCCAGAAGAAAGACTGTCCTTCCATTTAGAGCCCCTGCCCATCTCGAGCCATACTGTATGCAGGCTCCATGATTCCACAAGTCGACCCATGGCTGGGGAGTCCAGTGAGACAGCCCCTCAGAAGTCAGTGTAATGGCAAATTAAGTCTCCCATTACGGAGCCATTAGAACACAGCGTGATGCATCACTGGGCAAATGAGAGAGGCTGAAGTTAGAGACAGGTTCCTGGAGCGCTCTGTCCAATTTAATTCTTCCCTCTCTCTCTTTTTTAAACTCCAGGCAGATGAGAGTGGAGACTGTAAATCACACTCTATGCAATGGCTCATCATAAAAGGATATGGGGAGAAATTAGAGGAGACTAGAGAAGGAAAAGCAGTGATGGGCAGGGCAGGGTAGTTACAGTGTGATTGAAGAGAGGCAGACGGTATATACAGGAGCTGCAGGAGATCCAACGTGGGCTGGTGGCTTGGGGTTGAGCATCCCAAATAGGAAGAACCACCAGCCCAGTATGTTATTGTGCATCGGCAGTGGGAGAGGGAATCTGTGGGCTGAGGATGTAGCCTAAACAGTGAGTGAGTTACCATGCCACCTTGGTGCAATTTGAAGTCAACCAGACTGTCTTTGAATCCAGGCTCTATCAGTTTTTGTCGGTGTGACTTTTGGTAAGTTACTGAACATCTCTGAGCATTTCTTTTCTATTAAATGAGGTGATCATCAGAAAGGCAAAGCATGGTGCTGGAACTCATAGCAAGGGATCATAAAGCCATGTTTTCTTCAGTGTTGGTATGTTATTGTTGTTAAGTGCCATTGGGTCTATCTTGACCCATAACAACCCTGTATAGGGTTTCCAAGGAACAGCTAATGAACTTGAGCCATCAACGCTGCAGTTCAAGGGAGTTTGCAGTCTGATGCATGAGTTAACAGTGCCACACCAGGACGCCTGTGTTGGCATAAAAGACAAATTGGATGGTGCCCATATGAGGACAGATTTCCCCACCCTCTAGCTCAGGTGAAGGAGCCCTGGTGATGCAGCATTTAAGTGCTCAGCTTCTAACTGAAAGCTAGTGGTTCAAACCCACTAGCCGCTCCATGGAAGAAAGGCATGGTGGTCTCATTCCTTAAAGGTGACAGCCATGGGAACCCTATAAAACAATTCTACTCTGTCCTATTGGATTGCTATCTTTCAGAATCAACTCTGGTCTTAGGTTTGTAATTCTGCCAAAAAGGATTGGTGGGAGTCCAACCTCTCTGGAAAGCAATATGGCGCTTCCTCAGAAGGTTGGAAATAGAAATACCTTATGATCCAGCAATTCCTATACATGGTATTTATCCACAAGAAATAGGAGGCACAACACGAGTAGATATATGCACACCAATATTCATAGCAGCACTATTTACAATAACAAAAAGATGGAGACAGCCTGATTTCCCATCAATTGAAGAATGGATAAACAAACTTTGGTACATACATACGATGGAATACTATGCTACCCTGAAGAACAACAAGGAAACTGCAAGCCACCCCATAACATGGATGAACCTTGAGGACATTATGCTGA
>NW_006408808.1:2201990-2204213 GCF_000296735.1 Chrysochloris asiatica | reverse complement strand
AAAAAAAAAAAAAGAGTAACCGCCTACAATTTGATGAACTTTACCTATACTTATGGATGTGTATAGCTCAAAAAAAACAAATATTTACAACGAGGATCACTCCCACCCCCTTGGTACACAGGATTGGCAGGGATGGGCAACATAGAGAATGGCTACCCAAAATGGGAGTGCCTATAAAGGCAAGAAGTGACTGGCTTACAAGCTTTCAAGAGGAAGCCTAGTTCCAGATGGGGCGGGGGAAGGTAGATTCACCACTGAATGATTTCCAATCTGTTGGGACAGGGCTGGTGAAAGGAAATGGGGATAAGACTCTTGTGGTACAATAGTGAATAATTGCCATCAGGACTGACTGTGAGTCTAGGAAATATAGAGGTAGATGTTTTTTGACAAAAGGAGGGGAGTGATTGATTTTGCAGCCCAGGAGCAGAGGTCCCTAGAACCATCAAGTGAGAAGAACGCAGAGTAGGACCCTACCCAGAGAGGCAGTGACACCAGGGATGGAGACAGAGAAGATGACAGATGGACAGATGGAGCGGCTGGGGACGCTGGACTCAAGGAGGGAGAGGGGCTGTGTGCTGGCAGCTGGGTGGGGAGGGGAGTGGGTCTGTGTGGTAAACCCTTTGGGGTTATATGATGATGCATGGAGGGGATTGTAATCATTGCAGTGAAACAAAATATGATAGGATGAGTGTAAAGCTGATGTTTTCCCATGTAAACCTCACAATAAAAACTAAAAAAAAAAAAGGATTGGTGGGGTCATAGCTTCCATGCAATTCTTCTATTTTATGTACCTTTCAAGGATTGGTCAGTTTAGTATGCAAATAAATGCAAATATAAAACCATCCAGTAAGAATTAAATGATCTTGCAGGAATTGGTCAGTTTATGTCTCAGCTGGGAGGCTATGCCTTGAAATTGCATATAAAGGCCAGTGCCTCAGAGGTTGAGGGGACCTTTCTATAACCCACAACATTCTAGAGTAGAGTGTGTCCTTTGGACTTGGGGTCTCTTGCTGAGAACCTTCGAGACCCAGAAGAGAGAGCTGTAATTCTGAAAATGTGAGAAGTGTTTGCAATCACAGCAAAGCCCAGAGGCAGAGAAATAGTGGTAACAGTGTATGTGGCAGGAATAGGACACTGGTGCAAAGCCTCGCTCTGACCTTGTGGGACTACAGAGAGAACAATATGATTGCAGTAGGCTTGTCGGCGCATGGTGAGGGAGGGAGAGAGAGTTGAGCATCTTCCAGCAGGTGGTTTGATGGCAGAGCTAAAGAGCTGTAACACTTGGCCAAGCAAGGCAGAGGCCAAAAGGGACCAGCAGCAGAGACTAGTAACTGGTTCAGCAGAGAGGAGAGCTTGCCTGCGGGCATGACCCAGAAGAAACTAAGACCTGTCGTGGTTGGAAGCTGTCTTGATTGGTGAACTCTCTCTTGTTCCCTGTAGACTGTTACTTTCGTAATAAACTAGGAATCATAACTATGGTTTCTGAGTTCTCTGTGGCTGTTGCAATGAATTATTGAAACCAACAGAGAAGTAGAAAGTGCCCTGAGCAGAAAGTGGGTGTACCTGCAATGAGATGTGGTGTATCTGAGCTTATTAGGAACTTCATTAACTGCATCTGCAGTGGACGTCAGAAATGGACTCCCAGAGGGTGAGGGGAGCATCCCAAAGTACCTGCTACATACAGATGCTCCAGCCAATGGAAAACACCAGCAGGAATTCAGAGAGTGGGGAGAGAGGAAGGTGGACTATGTCTTGTCTGCTTCTCCTGCTTTAGTACCAAGGCTCAGGCAGTATCTGGCCTGGATGCTAGCTCTTTCTGGGAACAGAAACACTCTTCCTTCTGTCTTCATTTCCCAGCACTGCTCTAACAAACTCCCACAGAGTGGGTGGCTTTAAACAACAGACATCTGTTGTCTCACAGTCCTGGAATCTGGGAGCCCAAGATCAGGACGTCAGCAATGTTGACTCCTTCTGAGGGCTGTGAGCGGGGAGCTGTCTAGTTTTCTCTCCTAGCTTCCCATCACTCCAGGCATTCCCTGACTTAACAGCTGCATCCCATGGTATCGTTCCTCCGTCTCTCTGTGTCTGTTCTCCTCTGTTATAAAGATGATGCTCAGATGGGCTCAGGACCCACCGAACTGCTTTATATTACCTAACTCTAACATCTTCAAACACCCACCCTATGTCCAAACATGACCGCATTCACAGATACCTGTTGTTGTT
>NW_006408808.1:2176468-2198285 GCF_000296735.1 Chrysochloris asiatica | reverse complement strand
GACAAACTGACAGACGAGTGGTGGCTGTTTGGTTTTAAATGGAAACTGTCACTTTAAATTTTGAGGAGATCTGTGCACATGTGTAGTAGAACCCTCTAGGGGAGGGGGTGGGGTATCCATTCACTCAGGCATCCCCTCTAGTCACTAGAATGGAGGTGCGCAGACAGCGGGAGACCAATGTACAGATACCATAAAAGAATGCCCACACCTGTATCTCTGTGGTTCTGTCAGGCATTCGTGGCTGTTCTGATCCTTCCACACTTGGTCTCTCTCTAGATGGTGGCTCCAGGAGTAGCTGAGTGTCTTGAATTAGAAAGCAATGGATTTCTTGATTCTACTACAAATTCCACTAGCTGTAAGCCTTCCAATCTTCTAAATAATCCTTTATATGTGGTTCAGAGTTCTAGCACCATCTCCTGAGCCTGCTTGGTCCAGTATTCTGTGTTGTTGTGGACAGAGCGCTTCACTGCACTTCCACTGGATCCGCCATCTTTTAGGTGACATAGTACGTGCTTTGAAAAATGCGTATTGAAGGAATGAAGTCTAGAAGTGTTAATAAGCCTGGGGCTGAGCAGGATTGGAAAAGAAAGGCTTCCCAGGGGACGTGACAGCTGAGTTTGATATCAGAAAGATCCATAGGCATTAACCAGACCCACAGAGGAAGGTGATTATTCTGTAAAAACACACTAGCTAACATGTGAGCAGCAACATGGTCAACTTGAGGAGCTAGGAGGAGGTTCATGGAGTTGGAGCCCAGAGGATAGGTGAGCATGTGACTCGCTCCTCAAATGCTGGGAAGGAAGTGTTAGAATCTTCCCAGTAACACAGGGAGGAAGGTACTGTAATTATGTCTGTTTTACAGATAAGGAAATCAGAACTTAAGTAGTTCATGTAACTTGACCACTCTGTAAATCTAAGCTGCAACTTAGAATTCAAGCCAGGCACTTTGATTTCAGATGGTTTGATTTTAACCTTATTGTCTTTATCCCCTAACAGGAGGGACCAGTCCACATGGAACCTTGGAGTTAAGTAGACCCCTCAGTTTGGCATCAGAGAAGAGCAGATGGCCACAGGCTGAATATCTCCCAGATGAGTCTTACAGACCTCTCAGATCTGCACTCCCCACCCCTGCCTCCCAGGTAAGGGATTAGATTGAGTGTCAAAAATTTAGCTTCTCCTTGCATTGTCCTCCTTCCAGTCCACATGGGAAAAAAAAACAGTCTAAACTCTCTCCAGGTCTGGCCATGTACCAATAAGATCCCATCACAGACTATTAGAGGCTTGTGACCTTGTTATGTTGGAGGATATGTTACTTTAAAAAGAGTGTTAACTAGATTGCTAGCAGTGTAATGTGGGTGGTTCTCAACCTTGGCTATTCAGTAGAATCACTTGAGGGAGCTTTAAAACATCTTCATGTTCAGGCCCCATTCAACCACTTATATCAGAATTTCTGGGGATGGGACAAAGGCATCAGTATATTTTCCAGAGTTCCCCAGGGAGTCCTGGTGTGACACTGTAGGATAAGCATTGAGCTGCTAATTTCCAGGTCAGTGTTTCAAACTCACAATCCGCTCCTGCTCCTCTGAAACCTACAACAGGGTGGCTGTATGCTAGAACAGACCCCTCAGCATTTAACAGCAGTAAAGGTCAATGTGAGAACCACAGCCCCTTTCTACTCCAAAACTGGATGAGAAGTCAAAAGCATCGGCATCTCCTGGCAACTGGTTAGAAACCCAGACTCTCAGGCCCCACCGTACACCGACTGCTTCAGAATCTGCATTTTAACAAGGTGATTCCTGTCCATATCAAAGTTTGAGAAGTCTTGTCCAATACTGTAGTCACTGTTGTTGTGAAGTGCTGTCGAGTCAGTTCCGACCCATAGCGACATTGTAGAGGGTTTCCAAGGAGCAGGTGGTGAGCTTGAACCGCCAACCTTGCGGTTCAAATGGCTTTACAGTCTGGCACATTAACCCACAATGCCACACCAGGACTCCACTGTAGTCACTTTGTTGTTGTTGTTAGGTGCCATCGAGTCGGTACCGACTCATAGTGACCCTGTGCACAGCAGAATGAAACACTACCCAATCCTGGGCCAACCTCACTATTGTTGCCACGCTTCAGCCCATTGATGCTGCCACTTTGCCAGTCCATCTCGCTGGGGTCTTCCTCTTTTTCTGTGACCCTCCACCTTACCAAACATGATATCCTCCTTCAGTGACTGGGGCCACTTGTTAGTAGTTGTCATTGATGAGTTGACCCTGACTTACGACAATTCGAAAGACTGCCTAGTCCTGTGCCACCCTCATGATAGTTGTGAATGGGATTCCATAGGATTTCCACTGGCTGGTGTTGGGAAGTAGATCACCAAGCCTCTCTTCCTAGTTTTCTTAGTCTGGAAGTTTCATATGTTCAGCATTACACCAACATGCAGCCTCCACTGTCTGACAGATGTTGGTGGTGCATGAGGTACTTTGAGTGGGAAGTAACCAAGGTCTTGTGCATGAGAGGTGAGAATTCTACTGCTGGACATGATTGCCTTCAATTATGTGTAGCTGTTTAGATTGAATTTAAGTTAAATAGAGTTTAGAATTCAGTTCCTCAGTCTCCCGGTCACATTTGGTTACCATACACTGGACAGTGCACATATAGAATATTTCTGTTGTAGCAGAAAGGTCTGTTGGGTAGCACTGTTCTAGAACATTTTAGAACATAAAGGGGTAGTAGTTAGTCATAGTGTTTATTGGATGCTTACAGGCATTCAGAGAGACAGACAATGCAACCCCCATTAAAGGACATTAAGTGGGCACAGAGGGGATACATGTATCTAGATCATTTCTTTTCTGTTCATTTAAGGTAACTAAATAACACAGCCATGTTCTTTCTGAGCCCTGGGTAAGAGCAGGTTGTGGAGTAGGGGGACAGATGAGTGAGAAATGTGAGAATCTAGCTCAATTTCAAGTGCTGGAACAGAACGCAGTGTAGTGAGCCCTGGTCCCCACCCTCTCCCATCAGTCTCAGCTCAGGCAGCAGAAACACACTGCTAATCACGGTGCAGAAAAGCACTTGGCAGCCAGATGTGACTGATTTGTGACTCACTTTTCCTATTTGCAAATAGGAAAAGTGGGCATTTTGTCAGCTAAATAGTAGCCATGCCGGAGTGTGACAAGGCTGTGGGTTGAGGCTGGTTTTCTTTGAGGGGTGGAGTTTGGGGGGAAGAGTTCAGCAGGCTCTTCAGTGAAATCTTCCTTCTCGTGGGGGAAGGCCAGGCGATGCTTCTGCACACCAGCTGTTGGGTGACAGACAGCAGGATACATACTGCAGGTGAGCTGAACTATATGTTAATGAGCAGCCAGACCATCTGTGGGGAATGAGACTTTGTTTCCTGGGAGCAGGATGCTGTCCATTTAGACAGCCACTCTGCCAGTTGATAGGAGGTGATGGCAACGCTCAGCAAGAGGGTCATGTGTTTGTTTACACGTTCCTGTGCATTCTCTTCTCCCAAATCACCATGAGCAGGATGGGTTAAAAGGATACTAAAGCAAGATGAGCCAACACGCCAACAAAATAATTGATGCTATTACCAGGTACCATGTGCCACTGGGTACTGCTTCCGTCTTTGGAAGATGGCACTTTGTGACTCAGTTTGTACTGTTAAATAAAAGTGCTTTGCATTTTGAGGAGATTTGTGGTTGTTTCATGAGGTTGGTTTTCATGACTGCCTCAGGAGGAAGTCAGAGCAAGTGTCAACACCTCCCTTAGAGGTGAACCAAGCACACTAGTAGTGAGTTGAAAACTCCTTAAAGCAATTATTCATTTATTCATGACTATGTGTTGAGAACCCTAGTAAGTATCCATCTCTAAGAATGCTTCTGTGTGATCTTTGCTTTCATGGAGCTGAAATTCTAGAGAGGTTGACAGATGAAAGAAAACTGAAGTAAATTATTAAAGTAGGCAATCACAAATGATGGTAAATGCTATAAAGTAAACAAAAGAAAAGCAAACCCAAAAGGCTTTAGGGAGAATAGCTGAGAGAAATATGGAGTTACTTTGCTAAGCTGACTTGCAAAGGTTTCTCTGCAGAGGAGACATACTGAGGTCCAAGGAGTGGTAGGGACTCAGCCAAGGAAGATTTGGGAGAACATTCCAGGCAGAGAGGGGCACAAGCCGGAATCACGTGAGCCATTTGCACATCTAAGGAAGACCTGGGTAGCTGGTGTCCATCCATTAGAGACAGTTATTTGAGGCTGAGCTCTGAGCTATTCCCACCTCTGCTATAGCTAAGGGAACTTATGTCTTAATCCTCAGTTTCTCTTTCTCACCGCTGTTGAATGACAGTCCATTTTGCCCGGTCCACTCCATGATTAAGAAGATGGTGTAGAGAGACTGGTCTGGAAATGTGAACAGAAGGCCAATAGGGCTTCAGATGATGTGGATTCTGAAGTCTGGGTGTTAGCAAAAGTTGGAGTACAAAGTTGATGATAATGAAAAACTGAAAATTTTTAGTTGTTCAGAGACTTCAGAGCAGCTGTCACATGTGGAGAAGAGGCAACGACACCGCAGTTTGGATTTGACTTGAACCTTTCCAGGGATGGTTCCAAGGTTACTGTGGCTTGTATCTGTGCTCCTTTTATTACCCCGAGAGTGGATTACAGTATGTCAGCTTGTGGACCCTGTGGTGGCCAGCATGTTGCTGTGATGCTGGAAACCATGCCACCACGATTTCAAATTCTAGGAGGGTCACCCATGGTGGGCACATTTCTGTGGAGTTTCTAGACTAAGGCAGACTAGGAAGGTGATCTACTCCCCAAAAATTAGCCACTGAAAACTTTTTAGATCATGACAGAACATTGTCTGACTTGCTTGCTTTGGACAAATTATTGGGTGGGATCAGTTGATGGATGAGGACTCATGTTTGGAGAATTAGAGGGGCAGTGGGGATGAGGAAGACCCCTGCTGAGATGGACTGGTACAATAGCCACTAGAAGGGCCTTGGACATGTCGGTGATCGTGGGAATGATACAGAACCAGGCAGTGTTTCATTTTGTTCTTCATATGGTCACCACGAGTTGGAGTTTGATAGTAGCTAGCTAGCTCTTTGTCTATGGACTCATGGTGTGGCACTGTAGGATGAGCACAGAACTGGAAACTACAAGGTCAACAGTTCAAACCCACCAGCTGCTCTTCAGAAACCATATACAGGGTTGCTGTGAGTCAGAACCAACTGGGAAGTCTCATCTGTTTCCCATGCTGAGGCTGGTGGTTTTGAACTGCTGACCTTGTGATTAGCAGTCCAACTTGTAACCCTCAGTGGCATGAAAAAGTTGGCATGGGAGATGGAGTTTGAACTCCTCTAACTCCATAATGGGATAGGAGGGGAATCATACTCAATAACAGCTCAAGACGAATTCCTATTGGACTGAAATCAGACATGCCTCCACCCTGCAGCCTTCTTTACCAAATTTGACACCAACTATCCTTCTTCTTCTCTCCTTCTCAGCTGGGTTCAATAATTCATTGTGGTGAGCACACAGAACTCAGACACCATGCTCAGTGATGGGGGTTTGTTAGGAAAGTTAACAGGTTACAATTCAGGATTGGAAATGCTCAGGGCACCATTCTTTCAGCTAGAACAGCCTATTCCCAATCATTCCTGTAGACACACCTCTTCTTGTCCTGGTCACTCACTCAGCCACAGGGCGCCTTGGTCTGAGTCCTGCTCCAGCAGTGTTATAGTGCTCTTTTAGCACTGCTGATAACTGCAGAGGGCATTCCACTCTGCTATACACTTCACTCTGAAAACGCTCGGCTCTAATTCCACAGTCAGCAAACCTAGCCCTCCAATTAAGTTCCTAGACGCACCCCACTACACAAGTTAGCCTCCTACCCAAAGGTGCTCCAAGAGCCAGGAAGCCCACTGTCCTGAGGCTCACTCATGGTTCCATCGCTGCTGCTGCTGCTGCAACCACAGTTGCTGTTCCCCCAGTGTCACAGATTTCTGTCTTTGGGCCAAGGGAGGTCCAATGCACATGGATCGAGGCTCCCAAAGGATACACTCCTCTCCTGGCTTTTCTCCCTTGATGGTACTGAGATCCCACAATTCTGCTGAGATGGGCTTCTTTTATATCTACATTAGTGTTCCAAGCTTTTGCAATCAAAATGAACCCTGTTAACAATCGCTTGTAGCTGAATCATTTAATCTTATCAGCATCTTCTTGTTCAAAGCTTTTGCAATCACAGTGAACCCTGTTAACAATCACTTGTAGCTGAATCATTTAATCTTATCAGCATCTTCTTGTTCAAAGCTTTTGCAATCACAGTGAACCCTGTTAACAATCACTTGTAGCTGAATCATTTAATCTTATCAACATCTTCACCTACCTTCTGTTACCCAGAGTCATCAGGAAAAAGTTGTTTGGTGGGAGTTACAAAAACTATGGCTAGAAGAAATACATTCACTATCAGCTCTGGTAGCGTAGTGGTTACGAATTGGGCTGCGAACCTTAAGGTCAGCGGTTCGAAACTACCAGCCGCTCCGCGGGAGAAAGATGAGGCTTTCTACTCCCGTAAAGATTTACACCCTCGGAAACCCTGTACAGGGTCGCTATGGGTCGGAACCGACTCGATGGCACTTAACAACAACAACATCATCTAGAAGGGAGTCCTGGTGTGGCACTGTGGGTCAATGCACCAGATTGCAAAGCTGTTTAAATTGCAAGGTCGGCAGTTTGAGCTCACCAGCTGCTCCTCGGAAACCCTGTACAGGGTCGCTATGGGTCGGAATCGACTCGACGGCACTTAACAGCAACAACCATCATCTAGAAGAGATGGATTCATATAATAATTCAGCGTACCCACAGATGGGTTGTTTTAAAGTATGACAAGCCACAAGTCAAGACTTGACTCTCAACTGAGAGCTGTTCATAGTACAGCTTCCCAAGGGTTGAAAAAAAAGGAGGGGGGGACCATTTGCATATAAAGATTTGGGCTAAAGTTACTGTAAATAATATAAGATTCTTTCTTCTTTAATCAAACACCAGTTTGCCCAGCAATAATAATATCTTCAGTGACCATTAGGTGTGGGAATCCTAACGTACTATTTGGAGCTGTGTTTATTGTGAGCTGTGTTCATTGTGAGCTGTGTTCATTGTGAGCTCATAAGGAGAAGCAGAAGGAGCAAATGATAACTATAATCCACATTTCTGGAGCACACATTGCATGGTATACACTACTCTAAGCAAATCGCATCATTGTTTCATTTATCGGTATAACAAGCCTGCAGCATTGGTGTCATTTACATCACCATTTTACAAATGAGAAAACTAAGGCAGAAGTATTAGAGCTCATAACTTGCTGTCTTGGGTTGAGTTTTTGTTGTTGCTTTTGTTGTTAAGTGCTGTCCAGTGGGTTCCAAGTCACAGCGATGTTGTATAGGGTTTCTGTGGACCAGCTGCTGGGTTTAAACTGCGAACCTTGTGACTCAAAGTCTAGTGCTGATCCTACAGCGCCACACCAGGAGTCCATGGATTGAATTATGTCTCGTCCCCAAAGATATATTGATGTCTTAAGCCCCAGTACTTGTGAAAGTGGCCTTGTTTGGAAATAGGGTCTTTGGAGATGTTCGTTGTTAACAGACAGACACAGAGAGAAGGCAGTCATTAGTGACAAAGGCAGAGTTTGGACAGGTGCCGCAAAGTCAAAGAATACCAATGATTGTCAAGAATTGTCAGAAGCTAGGAAGATGTAAGGAAGGCTCGAGAGGAAGAGCCTTCAGGGAGAGCATGACCCAGTCGATGGGTTGAATTCTGACTTCTATCATCTATGACTGGAGAGAATAAATTTCTGTTGTTACCATCCACCCAGTTTCTGGTCCTTTGTTATGGTAGCCCTAGGAAACAAATACAGTGGCACAGCCAAAATTTGAACTCTAGCAGTTTGGCTCCAGAGCTCCTGACCCCCACACCACTCCCATTGGTTGCAGGGTTTGACTCAATGTGGCCGTTGTTTCTAGAACACTTGTTCTAGAACCCTGATGGCTCATTGGTTATGAAATTGACTGTGAAGCAAAAGGTTGGAGGTTCTGAACCTAGCAGCTGCTCTGTGAGAAACAGATGTGGCAGTCTGACTCTGTAAAGATTTAGTCTTGAGTGTAGCACTGTAGGATAAGTAGTGGACCACAAGGGCAGTTTGAAGTGCAAGTTCAGTGGATCAAACCCAGCAGCCGATCCTTGGAAATCCTATACAGGGTTGCTATGAATCGGAACCAACTCTTTGGCATTTAACAACAACAAATCTTTGTTGCTAAGTGCCATCGAGTTGGTTCCGATCCATAGTAACCCTGTTTTAAGTTCTTTAAGGAGTCCTGATGTAGCATTATAGGATAGGCACTGGATCACAAGGTTGGTTTGAATCACAAGGTTGGTGGTTCAAACTCACAGGCCGCTCCTTGGAAACCCTATACAGGGTGGCTATGAGTTGAAAGGAACTCGGCAGCACTTAACAGCGCAAGTTGTTTAAAGGAGAACTCCCAGCTGCTCTGTGGGGGAATAATGAAGCTTTCCGCTCCCATACAGACTAACAGCCTCGGAAACCCAATGCAGGTTGTTATAAGTAAGAATGGACTTGAGGGCGCCTAACAACTGCCACCTCAACAAAGCTCTTTAATGTAGCATCTAATGTGGTTTAGTCCCCAAGTCATTTAGTTAGGTATTATTATTCTCCCATTTTACATGTATGAAAACTGAGGCTTAAAACAGTAAATCATTTGTCCGACCCCAAAGACTGAGTTGCAGACTGACACAGATTTCTTCTTTGAGAAGAAGATGTGGTCACTCATACCCCTCTCCCCCGCCCCCATGGAAGTGAGCCTCAGC
Source organism: Chrysochloris asiatica (assembly GCF_000296735.1). NCBI lineage: Eukaryota > Metazoa > Chordata > Mammalia > Afrosoricida > Chrysochloridae > Chrysochloris > Chrysochloris asiatica. The sequence continues at coordinate 2,189,415 of NW_006408808.1, read as the reverse complement.
CACTTCTTTTCAGTCTCTAAAGACTGTTGGAGTCCTGGTGTGGCACTGTAGGATAAGCACTGGACTGCAAGGTCAGTTTGAGCGGCAGTGGTTGACAGTTTGACTCCACTAACTGCTCCTTGAAAACCTATAGAGTCGTTATGAGTTGGAACTGGCTTGAGAGCATTAAACAAAAACAAACAAGACGTGTTGGAGATTTGGGGACAAGTTTTACTGAAACTCCCCAAGGCACTAGCTTTCATATTGGCTGGCAATTATCTACTGATGGGAGATGCCTAATTAAACAAGTCTAGGCACTCTGATTTCCTTAATTCAGGTTTCTCCCCAACCTTCTGTCTTCCGCAGCCTCCTTTCTTCCATCTCTTTACACTCTGCTTCATTGATCTCATCCACCCCTGGGCGTTAATACCCCTGTGTTTAGATGCATCCCAAACCCTCATCTTCAGTACAGTCATGGCTCCAGTCTCCGTCACCTTAGTCTCACCTGCTGCTGGGACTTAAGCACCTGGACTTTTCCTAGCATAGTACCTCACCAAGGTGCCATGGGGCTCGTTGTTTATATATTTATCTGTTTAAATCATTCCACAGCTGCCGTGTCAGCTTTAGGCTCACACATACAGCCTTCTCTAGAGTATTCCCCTCAATAAGTGGGAGCTATCCTCACTAAGAGAACCTGAGAGGGTTTATACCTATCACCTTCATCTGCCCTCAAACGGTAAAGGGATCCAGGAATATATGGATATCATACTGATAGTGTCTGTCCCCAGAATTAGTGCAAATCCCTTCAAGTAGCCATAAATACCTCCAGGACCGGATTGAAACCTCTCTCTGCTTCAACCTCTGTCCCTTTGCTCCCTCCGATTCCTCTGCCTGGAACATCACCCTCCCCCTTCCTCCAGCTGTCAAAATTTTACTCATTCTTTGAAGCCAGTGGCATTCAGAGGTGTGTCTAAGGTATGACAGGCGTGGCACGTGTCCTTGGCACCATTTGATAAGGCACCATTGAGCAGCTCCTATGAACCACTGCAGAGCTGTGAGAGGTCATTCAGCAAGTTAAAATGAATCCTGTCATAACTGAGAGTCTCCATAGGTCTAGGCAGACTGTGATCTTGCTCTGCTGAGTGTAGAAAGATGAAAAAACTGGGGGGCAAAAAAGAGACTATGAGCACATCATAGAAAGCAAGAAAGGGGCTACTGTAATTTTCATGTAGTGCCATGTTGTGTTTGACTTGTATTTTTGTGATGGTATTATGGTTGTTGTTAAGGAGCGGCTATAGGGTTTGAACTGTTGACCTTTTGGGTAGCAATCCAGTGCTTATCCTGTAGTGCCACACCAGGACTCCATTAATGAGCCTGTTGTTAAGTGCTGTTGAGTCAGTTCTAACTTATAGTGACCCTGTATAGGATTTCCAAAGAGTGGCGTTTGGGTGTGACCGTCTGCCCAGTGCTAGCGGTCCAGTTCTCATCCTACAGCTTCACACCAGGACTGTACCAGATGTTTGGGCAGGGTCACAGAATCTCAGTGCTTACCAGAAGTGCTATTTTCCATAGACATGTCTCTAGAGGATAATGCTGCTCATTTACCCATGGTGCCTTTCCAAATTGTCCTTGCCTTTGCAATGTGGGTTGTTAGGTATGCACAGCTCATTTGGCACCAAGATTTGTATTTTTTAAAGGTGGGAAATGACAGCCATGTTAGAGCCAGCTACTCTACACAACTAGTCAGGATGATACCTTCTCAATAGGAGTAATACTACCCCCAAGCAGGCAGGAATTGATTCTTAGAAGGGATTGCATGTTTTTTCTGCTCCTTTTACATATACAACCCAAACATAGGCAGGGGCTTATGAAAGCATGTGGGAAAACTTCATTCTTTTTTTTTTTTTTTAGTAGGGATCATTTTTTATTTTCTATTTTCAGTGATATATGTTAAATATTTCAAATATGGATAAGACTTTGTTGTTGTTGCTAGCTAGTGCATTGAGTTGGATCTGACTCCTAGTGATCCTAGGTGCAACAGAATGAAACATTGTCCTGTTCTACACCATATTCAAAATTCCTGTCCTATTTGAGCCCACTGCTGCTGCCGCTGTATCAGTCTACCTCATTGGGGTTTTTACTGACCCTCCACTTTCTTGCTGACCCTTCACCCTTTTGATCAGAAGTCCAAAGCATGAGACATAAAGTCTCGACATCCAGGCTTCTAGAGGGCATTCTGGCTGTACTTCCTCCAACATAGATTTGTTTGATCTTCGGGCAGTCCATGGTACTTTATTTATTTATTTTTTTAATGTTTTATTGTGAATTATATGATAGTTTACATGTTTACATGAGAGAACTTTAGTTTTATATTCATTCCATCGTATATCATTTCGTTGCCATGGTTCCAATCCCCTTCATGCATCATCAACCAACCAAAGGGTATATCCTGGAAACCCGCCCCCTACCCTCCCTCCTCCCCCCAAGTCTTCGGCCCACAGTCCCACTCCCTCTCTGGATCCAAAGTCCCCAGCCGCTTCATCACTGCACGTCATTGTCTCTGTCTCTATCTCAGGCATCTCTGGTTCTCTGGGTAGGGTCCCACTCTTGGCTCTTCTCCGTTGATGGTCCTAGAGACCTCCGCTCCTAGACTGGAGAAATAATTGCTCCCTTCCTTGCTATAAGACATCTACCTTTGTACTTCCAACCCTCATAATCAGTCCTGATAACCATTATTCACTACAGTATCACAAGTTACCCATCTGTATTTCATTTCATTAGCTCCGCCTAGACAGATTGGATAGTACTCACTGGAGATTCTGCCTTCCTCCATGCCCCCTAGCTCTAGGTTCCCTCTTGAAAGCTTGTAAGCCAGTCACTTCTTGCCTTTGTAGTCCCCCCCCTCCCCATTTGGGTATCCAATGTCCAAGTTACCCATCTCTGCCCACTCTGTGTGTGGAGGGGGTGGGAATGTTTCTTGCTGTAAGGATTTGGTCCTTCTTTTGAGTGGCTGCTCCATAGGTATAGGTCAAGTTCATCAGATTGTATCAGCTCACTTTTTTTTTTTTCCTCTTCTTTCTTCTCCTGGTTGAGCTCTGATTATCTAGTCATCTGGTCCAGGACACATGGGTACCATCTGCAAGTGGGGGTGCCCTTTCTTCACATCAGCTGGTAATTCCACTCTCCACTTGAGTCCTCCGTGGCCACACCACTAACTCTGGGCCCAAGAGTCCCCAGGTCTCCTCTCACTGCTTGCCAACCAGGTCCCCAGCTGGGTCCACAGAAGCCCACTGAACATTGTAAGGCTTAGCTTGCCGCTTCATTGCTGCCTATCGGTGATGCGTGTGGTCACCAATCAGAGCGTTTATTTCCGTTGAGTCTTAGTCTTGGAAGGGGGTTTGCGTTGAGAGGACCCGACAACTTGTCATTCTCTTTTAACTACATTTTTTCCAGAAAGTTTCTGAAGCTCCCTTGAACATACCTTCTTGTATATAAAATACATAAATAGATATACAGTGTATCTGTGGTACTGAAATTTCATGGTGAGGGGAGCAGGTGATACAAATAAAGTAGCTCTAAAAATGGTTGCAAAATGCCAGTTATAGTTTTTTTTTGGTTGTGAGTAATGAAATCTAATTCAAACTGGATTCAGAAAGACTGTGGGCTTTAGGTCTGGATTAAAATAATGTCAACAGGGCATCTTCTCTCTATTAAATCCATACTCTCTAAGCAGTGGTCTACAAAGACCCCTTTAAATGCCAATTCCTACTACCAGCTCAGCCCCCTGCTGCCCACCACCCACCCCAGTGGGGGTGGGGGAGTGCTTTCTTCTTCTTACAGAAAAGTCCTCGAAAGGACTCTCCTTGGACATAAGTCCATCCTTTGAGTGAGAGGGGCCAGGTGATACCGAGTTAAATCCTGAACCACAGGGGAGCTGGGTTGTTGTCAGAACAAGGGGGAATGGCCATAAAGAGGCAGAGACCGAAGAAGCCCATGCTGGCGACTTCTGAAACACAGGCCAGTCCTAGCAAGCCTGGAGTAGACAGCAGTGTGGGCATTAAGAAACCCAGGCATAAGAAACACAGAAAGGGAAGATGTAAGACCTTCAGTACTGTCTGAACAGGTTCCTGATTTCTCTTGGTAATATAGAATAGCAAGAAAGACAGAGTTTCATATTCTGATAGGTGTCAGGCTCTACCAACCTCTCAGAAAACTGTTCAGCCTCACACACAGAGTAGAATCGAGTGTGTAAGGCAGTACGCTGTGGGATGAAGAATGCAGTATTAGGACTGAACTTGACCTCCACTCCTTACTAGCTCTGGTCCTGGACAGGTTTCTTACCTTCTCTGAACCTCGGCTTGTAGAGAGGTTTACAAGAACCAACATACGATGGGGACCTTACCTGGTGTGTGGCTCATTTTAAGCGATCTATGAATAAAAACTATTTGGGAGGATAAACTCATTAATAGGCAACAAGTTTAGAAGATGAGATTGCTAAGGTCTCTGAGTGGCTAAACTGAGTGAATAATTTATTATGTGGATCATTGGGAGTTTTTGAACAGGAGACAGAAAAAGGAAACATCTGTGGGTAGGGGGAGAAAGAGAGTGAAGCCTGGTGTGACCTTCAACGGATGACATGAAGAATGATAGAAGAAAGCTGCTTCTGTTCGTGTTCAGTCTGCATTATGGTGGTTGATGGGAAATGTAGGTGGTACATGCAGGTGCCAAAAGTTTCGCAAGAAGAACAAACATTTACAACATTGGTATTTGGTTTCTTAGGGAAATCCATGCCCATTGAGTGGATCCCAACCCATAGCAACCCTATATGACAGATTATAATTGCCCCATTGGGTTTTCAAGGCACTAATCTATGGAAGCAGAGCTCTGCATCTTTCTGCTGTGGATCGGCTAGTGATTTCAAACTGCCAATCTTTTGGTTTGCAGCTGAGTGCTTAAGCATCCACCTCCAGGGCCCCTTTATCTAGGATGTTGTTGGTTCCGACCCACAGCAACTCTGTATAGGGTTTCTGAAGAGCAGCTGATAGATTTGAACTGCCGACCTTATGGTTCATAGGCCAATGTGATCTACAGCACCATACCAGAAGTCTGAGTTTTCTAATTAGAAACCTTGACTTAGAAAGTGAATAGATATTGGAATTAGAGAAATTGCCTTTCATGATTCCCCCAATTTATGGAATTCTTCTCAGAGATGACTATTTAGGGCCAGTTGCTAAAATGGTAGAGACTAGTTTCAAAGTGACATCATCAACAATTCTGGTTAGGTCAGCAACACCAGTTAGTCCATTCAGATGTGTGAGTGTGGACTGGAAGGAGTTAGACAGTCTATTTCTTACTTTATTTTCCTTCAGACTAAGGCGTGAACATCTGTTGCCTTTTCCATTCAGCATTCCTTTTTTACATTTGTCCCAGACCCTCCCCTCTTTTTGTTTCAGAAATCACTGGTTTCATATGACCCTTCTCAGACCATCAAACTCATTAGTCCTCCCTTCTAGCTAAGCAGGTGAGATGGCTTCCAGACCTGGCCAATTGCAGTGCCTGTCCCATCTCTCCAGTACCAGTGATTGGACCAAGTACAGCCTATCAGAATCCTTTTCTGGGGATTCAATTATGGGAGCCAGAAGAGAGAAATCTGTCTTCTGGATGTTTGTTTTTTTAAGTGCCATCTAGTCAGTTCTGACTCATAGAGACACTATATAGGGTTTCCAAGGAATTACTGGTAATGTTTGAACCACCAACCTTGAGGTTAGCAGTTCAGTGCTTATCCTACAACGCCAAATAAGTGAAGCATTGTTATTGTTGTAAAGTGCCATCAAGTTGCTTCCCACTCATAGTGAACCTTGTACAGGGTTTCCAAGGAGCAGGTGATGAGTTTCAACTGCCGATCTTGTGGTTCAAACCAACCTTGCAGTCCAGTGCCTCATCTCACATCACACCAGGACTCAGAAGCATGCAGCCCACTGAATTCCCATATTTGGAAGAAATCCACTTGTAGTTGGAAAGAATACATCCAACCCACATAGAACTGAGACATTGAGGAAGGCTCGGGCAGAGAGAGACAGACAGAGAGAGCTCATTGTCTTTTGTGTCACTAGAACCCCAGACCAGTTCCACAACTTAACTTTTCAACTGCATAAGTCAATAACAATTCCCCTTTTTACTAGAGTCGCTTCTAATGGGTTTCTGGCACTTTCAGAATAGTCTAAACAATAAACTGCATTTACCTGCCTGCAAACTTATCTACCATCTCAAAATCGGGTGTGTTTGGGAAATTGTGAATTCTGTACTCCAGTGTCCACACCCGTGTTGGGTGCCCCTTTGGGTAGGAATGAAATTTCAGGACATTGTCCTCAAAGGAAACTTTGAGCGTTGTATTTGGAAATGAGAGAGGAAACCCGGGAGAGAAGACAGAGAGGGCAGGAGGAAAAGAGAGAGAGAGATTAATCAGTCTTTTCAAGCTCAAGTCAGTGTATTGGGAGCGTAAAACGAAGGAAAGCTGGTAGGGACATTAGTGCTTTTAGTGGATGGGATAGTGGAGAGTCTTTATTACTAGGTAGTGAAAAACCAGAGGGTCAGGAACTTTTCCCATTAAAAGGACATGAGTACGTTTTTTGTTCGTAAGGGATGACTAACCCTCCTGGTGGGAGCTAACTGGGTTACAGTGAAGTTGTATAACCTATACATTTGACTAAAGGGAATTCACCTTCTCACCCTCATCAAAAAGAGAAAGTCAGAGAAGTAAGAATATCAGCAGTGGAGGCCCGCCTTGCAGCTGGCCAGTGCTCCCAGCAACACTTGAGATGTGAAGTCGTCAGGTTTCCTTCCTACCTCCCCCTGTGATAGCAGCACTGCAGCCGGTGGGCATTTGAAGGGATCTTTCAAAAGCAAGTTTTAACTGTACACAATTTTCTTCTTTGTGAAAATTTAGAACCCAGCTCCCCAAGTGAAATGAGTCATCTACTGCAACAACCCCCCTTATTTCAGCTTTTACAGATGCATATTGTTGTTGTTAAGTGCTGTTGAGTAGGTTCCAACCCATAGCAACCCTGTACAGAATTTCCTAGGAGCTGCTGGTGAGCTTGAACCACAAACTTTGTGGTTCAAACCGACTTTACAATCCAGTGCATTAACCCACAGCGCCACACCCAGACTCCGTGGACACCTCTACAGAGGGTTTATATATATGTTTGTGTGTGTGTGAGCACATGTTTCTGGAAATATATCTGGTGATTATTTGAGGGTCCATATTAATAACCCATATAATAAAACTAGGTTCTGTAGTATTTGAAGTCAAAATTACTTTTAGATTCTAGGCTGTTATCAATGATAAGAACATTAAAATGCCTTATGATGGTTTTTTGGGGAAATTCTTTCTCAGTGCAATTTTCCAGGCAACTACTTTCATCCCATGGAATAAACTCTTGGCTGTATAGCAACAATTCTACCATCAGCAACGCATTTGAAAGGCTATACTTTGTGATTGGTCTGTTTTGTGTGAGGAGGACATTTGCTCTTCTCCTTGCCTAGTGGCGCTTTTTAATTGGAATGATTTTTATTTGGTCTGATTTCCTGAAATAGAATCTATTACCTGCTTTAGAGACACCAGATAATCAATCTATCACCAGAGAGAGTAAACTGTGTTGGGGTCCTCCTCTGCTTAACTGAAAAGAGACCGGCTTACTGGGGAGGCAAGGAGGAAGGGAGTTGGAACATATTCAAATCTGATATTATCGAAACAGTTTGTGTGTGTTTAAGAAGTAACCACGAAATCGGACATGCCATCTCCACCCCAAACCCCAAACCGATTCTGCTCCAATAGCCAGGGCTGCTTCAGTTGTTTCAGAGGTTCTTTGGAACGCTTCACTTCTTCCTACGTACAGCTCCCAAACTGAGCAGTGTTTTTAGGGAAAATCAGTTTGTATTGACCTGTTGGACAGTGAGTGGCCCTTTACTTCTTATTTGTCCTGCTCTGCTTACTGCAAAGAACTCTTTGAGCAGGTAACCAGGAGAACAGCAACCCCACCCCAACACACACATACACACATGACACACACAGTCACGTGAAATTGATTGATGCCCAGGACTTCACAGAGCAGACATATTTAAATCAGGCTAATTAAGCCGTCTTTTTGTGGAAGTCTGAAAACCTCATATACAGACCTCACACTTGCCGAGTTCTCATTTCCACCAGGTCAAAGTTAGACAGAGTCAGCTGGTGAAAACCTGACTCTGGCTCATAGAATTAAGCCAGGGCTGCCCAACAAGAGTGCACAATGGAATTCTTTTCAGAGAGACAGTGAGGATAAGGTCGCCACTTGACTCCTGAGTATAGGGTCCAGGTGTGACTTAATGTATTTACCATTAAATCAGTCATTTTAATTGTAAGTGTACAATTCAGTGGCATTAATTGCATTCATAATGTTGCACAACCATCACCTTTATTTTCTCCCCCAATTTTTCTGTCACCCTAAATATAAACTGTGTACCCATTAAGAAGCAACTCCTTAGACCCTAAAACCAGGTAACCTCTAATGTACTTACTGGATCTATGAATTTGTATATTCCAGATGTGTCAAATAAGTGGAATTGTATAATATTTGTCCTTTGTGTGAGGCTTATTTCACTGAACACGATGTCTTCAAAGTTCATCCAGGTTGTAGGATGTTTCGGAACTTTATTTCTTTTAATTACTAATATTCCAGTGTGTGTATGCTGTTGTTAACTGCCATTGAGTCTGTTGTAACTCATTGCAGCCCTGTATAGGGTTTCTGAGGAGCGGCTTGTGAGCCTGAACTGTTGACCTTGCCGTTCACACTAACTTTCAGGCCAGTGTATTAACCCTCAGCACCACTGCACCATTTTATTTATCTATTCATCTTTTGATTTCATTTTACTTGGATTCACAATCCACACTCATGGAAGCAGCAGTTAAGAAATCCTGTGTCATATTGCATTAGGCAAATCTGCTGCAAAAGACATCTTTAAATTGTTAAAGAACAAACGTGTCACGTTGACAGCCAAGGTGTAGCTGACCCAAGCCATGGTCTTTTCAATTGCCACATACTCAGAAGATAGCTGGAGGCCAGAAACGAATGGACACATTTGAATTAAGGGGATGGTGAAGAATATTGAGAGTATTCTATCAATATTCTTCCAGAAGAACAAACAAATTTCTCTTGGAGGAAATATAGCCAAAATGCTTCTTAGAAATGAAGATAGTGAGAGTTCATCTCTCAGACTTTGGACATGTTACCAGGAGGGGTCAGTCCCTGGAGAAGGATGTCATGCTTGATAAATGGAGGGTCAGCACAAAAGAGGCAGACCTTCCACAATGGACTTAACAGAATGACAACTGTAGGGATGAGGTTGGACTGGGCAGTGTTGTGTTCTGTTGTACATGCAGTGACTATGAGTGGGAACGAAATTGATAGCATCTAACAGTATTGATCTGCTGATTAATATTTTGGTTATTAAGAATATTGTGAACAATGCTGCAGTCAACATGAAATATCAGTTTGGCTATGTCAGAAGTGATTAGGCTTAGGACCCACCGTACTTTGGTATGACTTCTTTAGTATAAAAAACAAAACGTCTTATTTCCAAACATAGTCATATTTACAGGTACAGGGTTTAGGATTTTAATACATGTTTTGGGGAAAAACAGTTCGATCAGTAATTGCAGGTATACATTGCTTTTGGTGTTAAGTGCTGTTAAGTTGGTTCTGACTCACAGGGATTCCGTATTGGGTTTCCAAGGAGCAGCTGGTGGGTTTGAACTGCCAGCCTTGTGGTTTGCAGTCTAATGCTGATCTTACAGCACTGTTAGCTGTTAATAATTTTTTAAGTGCTAAGAAATCATAAAAAGAGGAAATTTATTTTTACCTGGAATCAGGGAAAAATAATTATGAGTTATACTTGTAGTGGGTGCTCCAATTTATCAGCTCACATAAGAATTACTACTTTTGACTCTATCAGCAGTCCTTCTCAACTAGGGACAATCTTATCCACCAGAAGATATTTGGAGATGTTTGTGGTTGTCACAACTTGTGGAGTTAAGAAGCAGGGCTGCTGTTATCTGGTGGATCATGGCCAGGGATGCGGCTGAACATTCTCCAATGCAAAGAACAACCCAACACAACACAGAATGTCAGTAGTTTCAACTTGGAGAAACCCTGATTGGCAACGACCTTTAGTAGCTGATACGGTTATAACAAATGGGTCAGAGATTGAAGCTACGAGCAGCTGAATTACTAGGAAGTGGACTCAAGGCCATTCAAATAGGTGGGATGTGGCCGAGCTGAAGCAGAAGTCTTTGCTCACAAATCCCTTCCCCCCCCCCCCCCCCGTTCACCTAGGAAGCCTGTCTACAGACCCACTACCACTTCAGCCAAGTCCACGGTGGCACGCTTCCACACACAGGCTGAGATTTCAGGTACTGAAGCAGCCTAGGACAGAAATTGGTTCCGGTGCAGATACTTTCGATTCCACTTGGCAGAGGAGTAGGGTGGATAGGCCTTTTTCACCGGTTGCAGAGACGTTCTAAAAATAAACTCTAGGTGTATAGTTTCTTCCATCTCTCGAGAAGCTTTAGAGCTAAAAGAGGGCTGCTGAATCAACATTTTGGATCCTTACTTCTGCTGAGAAGTTTAGTGGAAGAAATACTATTGGAAGTTCTTCATGATTTCTTATACCATGTGCACCTTCCAGTGAGCTCACACTTCTGCAGCTAGGCTTGCAACCCTCCCCCACTGCATCCCGTTATCCCATGTAAACCTCTCAATACGACATCCTTACTTATGTCTCCACTGGACAGAAAAGGAAACCGAGCCCCAGAGAGGAACAGCATGAATTGTCAAAGGGCACACAGTTTTCAGATGGCACTCAAAACCCAGGTCATCCAACGTCAAGTTCAGATTAATATCTACCATGGTTCTGAGCCCACAAAACTAAGGTTCTGTCTGAGGTATTTGTATATGGGTGGAAGGTCCTGTGCCATCCTCATGGTCCCCAGCATGTTCAAGTCCACCATTGTGACTAGTGTGGCAGCCCATCTCACTGAGGGTCTCCCTCATCCTCACTTGCTGTCAGCATCACCAAACACGATGCCCTCCGCCAGTGATGGAGCCCTCCCAATGACATGCTCAAAGCAAGTGTATCAGACCATGTTCTGTTGTGATCCATAGGTTTCCATTGGCTAATATTCAGAGGTAGATTGCCAGGTCTGTCTTCCTAGCTTGTCCTAGTCTTGAAGCTCTGCTGAATCCTGTCCACCGTGGGTGGTCCTGCTGGTATTTGAAACACTACTGTCCTAGATTCCAGCATCACAGTGACACAGAGGGTGGGACAGGAATACAAAATGATTCCTGTTCACAAGGCATTTCCCACCTAGGAGAGGAGGCTAATTATAAATGGTAAGTAAAATATGAAGAAGGGTAGGAATATGTGCTTACAATGACTCTAGATAACATGCTTCTGGGAGCATAACAAACCCCTCAGCCAAGCCCACTGCTGTGGAGTCGACTCAGGTTCATAGCGGCTTCGTAGGACAGACTAGAAGTGCCCCATACTGTTTCCAAGGCTGTAATTCTTAAGAGAGGTCGACCAGCCACCTCTTTCTCCTGCAGAGTAGCTGGTAGATCTGAACCACTGACCCTGCACTTTTTAGCTGAGTGCTTAACCACTGTACTACAAGTATCCCTTGGGAGCACACGGAGAAGCAAAGGAAAGCTTTTAGTGGAGGAACATCAGGGAAATCTTCAGGGAAGATGTGACACTTGAAATGAAGCTTAAATTGTAGACAGTACAAAAGTCTAATACCCAAACCAAACAAGAGATTCACTTGAAAAACGTGATTTCTGACTTCAGATGCTTATAAAAAAAAGTCTCAAATTCCACTTTTAGCCAGTCCTCAATGACAGAGCTTCAGAACTCCATGCAGTTTCTTACTGTTGCTCTTTTTTCTCTCCTTTCATATTTGAACAAGCAGCCTGAGCCCTGTAAACTTCAGCTGGGGGCTGAAACTGTATTTGGCAGGCTTCACAGTTTTATTGTCATTGTGATTACAATAAGTTTATGATGCAAACCCTATTATCACCGGTATCAGTACTTTTTGCTTTTCCAATTATTGCTAATTTTTAGAAAGTAAGAAGAAGTAGGCACTCTTAAAACTGTCAAATAATGTGCTCACAGTGATGACAACAGTGCCAAAAATAGACCTCTTGGCCAGCAAGCCACACTCTGATGCCCTGGCTTGACCCATCCATTTAACAACCGAGAGCCAGAACCCCGATTGTTCTGTGTGAAGGATGATTTAGGGCTATTAAGGCAGAAAGCAAAAATATGTAGGTAATATAAATTCATTCATGGATTAATTTACTCTATAAGGATGCATTTAATACTGTAGGATAAACACTGAGCTGTTAACTTCAAGGTTGGCAATTCAAACTTACCAACAGCTCTGCAGGAGAAAGATGAAACTGTCTGCTCCCATAAAAACCTACAGTCTTAGAAACCCTACATACGATTGCTCTGAGTCAGAATCAACTTGATGGCAGTGGGAAGTGGGGTCTGCTAAGCAGCCTTGGGGGCACAGTGGGTTAAGATTTGGGTTAATCTAAAGGTTGGTTATTTGAACCCACCAGCTACTTCAAGGAAGAAAGATGAGGCAGTCTGCTTAGGTACAGATTTACACTCTCAGAAATCCTCTGGAGCAATTCAACTCCATCCTGTGAGTTGAAATCATCTCCGCAGCACGGGGTTTAGTGTTTGGTTTGAAGTGCTTGGTGGAGTTCCTGGTTGACACCTCTCTTTGGAATGGGCACAAATACGGATCTTTTCCAATCAGTCGGCCAGATAGTTGTCTCCCAAATTTCTTGGCAGAGATGAATGAGTGCCTCCTGTGCCGCCTCACTTTCTTGAGAGATTTCAATTTTCATTCCATCAATTCCTGG
>NW_006408808.1:2173097-2174148 GCF_000296735.1 Chrysochloris asiatica | reverse complement strand
TGGCGGTTCAAGCTCACCAGCTGCTCCTTGGAAACACTATACGGGGTTGCTATGGGTCAGAACTGACTCACTGGCACTTAACAACAACAATAATACTCCACCAAATTCATAGATATATTTGCAGCAAAGGTAGATACACATACAGAAATGTTGCCTGTCTAGCCTATAGATATTCATGGGCATAGTCCCACTTCCTCCCACACCAGTTCATTCTGTATGTGTTTCTATTCCTTTGTTGTTGTTGTTAAGTACCATCGAGTCGGTTCCAACTCACAGCAACCTGGTAAAGGGTTTCCAAAAAGCAGCTGGTGAGTTTGAACTGCCAACCCTATGATTCAAACCACAGAAATCAGTGCAGGCTTGTGTTTATAACAGTATTTACCTCTGTTGCCTTTAACTCTTGCACCCCTCCCATGTCTTCCCTTACCTCCATAATTTTTTTCGCATCTCCATCTCCCCCTCATCCAAGTGTCTACCCACGTGGAGTGGTAGGATAAGCACTGGACCACAAGGTCAGTTTGAACTGCATGGTTGGTGGTTCAAACTTATCATGTACTCCTTGGAAACCCTGTACAGGGTTTCTATGAGTTGGAACTGACTCAATGGCATGTCACAACAAGAAAACCCTCTAGTCAGTAATTTACACTCCTTTCACTTTACAACACTTTTGCTGTTGTCAGGTGCCATCGAGTTGGTACTGACTCATAGCGACCCTGTGCACAGCAGAAAGCGAAACACTGCCTGGTCCTGGGCCAACCTCACAATTGTTGCCACGCTTGAGCCCATTGATGCTGCCACTTGGCTAATCCATCTGCTAGGGATCTTCCTCTTTTTGTCTGACCCTCTACCTTACCAAACATGTTGTCTTTCTCCAGTGACTGGTCGCTCCCGACAATATGTTTGAAGTATGAGAGACGAAGTTTGGCCATCCTGGCCTCCAAGGAGTACTCTGGCTGCACTTCTTCTAACACAGATTTATTGGTTCTTTTGGCAGCCCATGACACTGTCAATATTCTCCTCCAACACCATAACCGAAGAGCATCAATTCTTC
>NW_006408808.1:2159587-2171967 GCF_000296735.1 Chrysochloris asiatica | reverse complement strand
GGGGGTAGGAATGATTCTTGCTATAAGGATCACTTATAAAATCTTGATGATTAATTCTTCTTGTTTTATCTCCCACCGCAATCTCCATTAGCAATCAAATAGAATAGGGTTGTATTAGTTACCTCTAGACTGCGTAACAAATTATCCCTAATATATAGTGACTTAAAACAATACAAATATGTATTATCTCGTAATTTCTGTGCATCAGGAATTGGGAGGTGGTTTAGCTGGATGGTTTAGGGTCTCTTATGTGGTTGTAGTAAAGATGTCAAAAGGGATTACAGTCATCTGAAGGCTTGGTGGGGCTGGAGGATCACATGGCTGTTGGCAGAGACCTCACATAAAATGCTTGATGTGGCCTCATGACATGATGCCTGACTTCCTCCAGAGTGGTGGTTGTTGAGTTGGTTCCAACCCATAGTGATCCTGTGTAGGGTTTCCAAGGAGTGGCTGATGAGCTTCAGTCACTGAACTTGCAGTTCAAATCTACTTTGCAGTCTAGCACATTAACCCACAGCACCACACCAGGACTCCTCTCCAGAGTAAGTGGTCCTATATAGAAAGAAGGAAACTACAATGCCTTTTATGACTTAGTCTCAGAAGTTGTATAACATCAATTCTGCCATACTCTATTTGTTGGAAGGGAGTCACTGCATTCATCCCACACTCAAGGGGAGGGGAATTGGGTTCCACGTTTGGAAAGGAGGAGTATCAAGGAAATTGTGACATCCCTTACACCACTGTGGTTCAGTGTTGTGTTGTGTGCTGGAGAAATTTCTCTCCCAAAGATCCTGATATGTTCTTCTTTCTGCTTGATCTCCTCAAGCTCACTCCCTCTGTCTTGTATAATTTGTTCTGAGCAAATATGACTTGGTGTAAGAAAACCTGAACAGTACACACATTGCTTTTTTGATACTGCTGAATCAACTCCAACTCAACAATCTTGGAGTCGTGGTGTAGCGCTAGAGGATAAGCACTGGACTACTAACCGTAAGGTTAGTAGTTCAAACCCACCATTTGCTCCTCAGAAACTCTGTACAGAGTGATTATGAGTCGGAACTGACCCATTGACACTTAACAACAGCAACAACCTTGTTGTTAAGTAAAATGCAAACTGCCCTAGTGTTGGAGTCCTGGTGTGGCACTGTAGGTTAAGCACTGGATTGCTAACAACAACCTTGATGTTGTTGTTGTGTGTCGTCAGGTCAATTTCGACTCACAGTGATACACTGTATAGAGTTTCTGAGTGCATCTAATGGGTTTGAACTGCCAACTTTCTGGTCCAGTACTTATCCTCTAGTGGCACACCAAGGCTCTAATTACTTTGCTGTTATTTTTGTTAAATGCCGTTGAGTCGGTTCTGACTCAGGGAACCTGTGTAACGTTTCCAAGGAGCAGCTGGTGGGTTTGAACTGCCGACCTTGTGGTTCCCAGTACAGTGCTGATCCTATAGTGCCATGCCAGTATCACAGTTACTTTGGTAGTAACTGTCAAACCTATTAGTCTTCCTGTCCCCAACCCTGAAGTCCTTCAGTACTTGGGCATTGTTGTTGTACTGTTAAGTGCTGTTGAGTCTGTTCTGACTCATAGTGACCCTGGATAGGGTTCTCAAGGAGTGGTTCGTGAGCTTGAACTGCTGAATTTGTGGTTCAGAATGACCTTGCAGTCCAGTGCTGTTTCTTCGCACAGTGCTACACCAGGATTTCCAATGCCTGGACATAGGGAGAGAGAAAAATAGAAGATGAAAGAAAAGGATTTTTCCCGTTAGTTTTCCCTTAGGTAGGTAATCTACTGATTGATTTATGCACCTTGTAGTTTTCCATCAGGTAGGTACACTGCTGATTGATTGATATACCATGATAAATTGTGTAGAAATGGCCACTGGGAGTCAGCTTATTTGATTAGCTCAGAGTGTGACTGGAGCACCAGGAATTAGGTGCCCACGAGGGACTTCTGCCTTAGGTTGGGGTCTCCCAGAAGCCGACTCTGAGACAAGGACTTGCATACAAGTTGTTTGTTTGGGAGATGCAGGAAGACATCCGCAGAGAAGTGGGACAGGGAGATGGCAAAGGGAAGGCTGTCACATGTGTAATTGTCATGACATTTAGGATGACTGTGGTTTAATCCCTGTGCTTCCCATCTGGGTAGTGGTGTAGAACTCAAGAGTTTACCCAACTGGAAGACCAAGATGTTGTTGCTGTTACACGTCGCAGAGTGGGTTCCGACTCATTACAACCCTGGTTAGGGTTTCTGAGGGAGCAGAAAGCCTCATCTTTCTCCTGTAGAGTGGCTGGCCGGTTTGAATCTCTGACCTTGTGGTTGACAGTCCAGTGCTTACAGTGGGGACCCACTGTGCTCCCTGGAGGAACAAGAGAGCTGGGCTGTTTATCTCCCCATCAGACCAGTTAAAAGCTGCTCCTGGTTAATGCCCTGGTGCATCTGCTTCATCTGTAAGTTTAGTACTTGTGGTAATTCTGGGGAGCGAGCAGTTGTATAAGAAAGTTAAAAGTATAAGAACAGAATCAGAGACACTTAAATTAAATGATATATCAAAATACGAGGCTATTGTTTCTCAACACAGTCTCCGTCTCCGTCTATACACTTCTGAAGGGGTGTTTCCATTTCTCTAAACCTTTCTCAGAAGTTTGTGCTTCAATTCACACCCTGTTAGAACAGTAGTGTGGGGAGGGCGGGGGGTGGCATCCGCAGGGGACTCAACTGAGTGAATTCCTTTGAAATTGGCTATGAGTTTGGGAACAAAAAGAAGGCTGAGGGCCAAGATCAAGGCTGGAGGGTAAGGTTTCTTCATGAACCTCTCACAGGACAGCCCTGGCTGCCCTTGAAGAATGAGCAGATGCGTGTCATGATGGAAAAAAGCATCTTCGGCACAACTTTCTTGGCCTTTTTCTTAGCAATGTAGTTCTCAGTGTTCTTAAAGCTTCTTCCTTTTAAGCCCCCATGATCATTTGGTGGCCTTCAAGGAAATCTATCATGATTACTCCTTTGGATTTTAAAAAATAGATATCACAGTCTCATGAGCTAACCCCTCTAACTTGAATTTAACTGATAGTAGATGCCCTGAGAAAACAGTTTGGATTGGACTTTTCTTTTACGGCACCCTAAGGAGACTGAGATCAGTTTGTTACTGAGAGAACTTGTGTGCAGCTCTAGACTGATCACAGGGATGTATTTTATACATTTTGTTTGGAATTAGCTCAGGTATGTATGAAATGAAGCCTAGTAGCAATACTTTTTGACTTATCCTCATGGGATCGAGGGTAGAGGTAGAGATGACTTCTGAAACGGACTTTCTTGGGTTTCTGTTGTGAGAGACAAGGCTTCAAAAGTTGGCGACAATATGCTTGTTTGTAGATGTGTGCATATATGTGTGTGTATGTATTTATATGGATGTATGCATGTGTTATGTGTGTGTATGTCCATAAAGGTGTATATGTATGTATGTAGATAGATAAAGTTTTTAAAATAGCCTTCTCCTTAGACACATTCTTTTCCCCCAAAGCCAGTTCTGCCCTCAAGGCAGAGATGCAAAGAAACTGGTTGAAGTGGTGGATATCTGTCTGCTGGAATGTATGTCTGCCCAGCCAGTTTGGCCCATGAAGCTGTGAAACATGGCATGGGAGAAGGGCAGGACCCAACATTGTCGTAGAGTCTGATGTTACTTCTGTGCCATTAGAAAACAGAAGCCAAGAAGAGGAATTTGGGGCCATGCCTTTCCAGGGATCCTCCCAAAGGCATCCGTGGGTTAAGGCATAAAACCAGTCATACTATGGGCCAACTGCCTGTCTCTCAGTTTGTTCCAGTATTTTAACACAAGTGATACCTGGTTTAAAACGATGACCCAAAATCACTTGACAAAGAAGCCAAGACCAGTGGTTTGTTCCCTCTTGACTTGGCAAGAGTGAGGAGTTCATGGGTTGGGTCATTCTAATAGACATGGCCAGGCCCACCCATACCCTCCTCTCTGGCCCTCTAGTGACACTGAGCTGTGTCCATTGGACAGAACTCATGTTTCTTTACTTGAAAGCTTTTCCTTGCTTTGAGGACCTGCTTT
The DNA here is from genome assembly GCF_000296735.1 of Chrysochloris asiatica. Taxonomy (NCBI): domain Eukaryota; kingdom Metazoa; phylum Chordata; class Mammalia; order Afrosoricida; family Chrysochloridae; genus Chrysochloris; species Chrysochloris asiatica. Next base: position 2,167,895 of record NW_006408808.1, on the reverse strand, counting down.
CCTATCTGTACAGGAAAGAAGGAAGAATTCACATCCCCTGTGACTACCGCTCAAGCCACTACTCCTGAGAGTTGTATAAATACCCCCAGCTCCGTCATCCCTGGGACAGATAGTTTGAGGCCCATGTCTGCACTGGCTGCTAGCATTTCTCCAATGAGACTAAGCTCCAATCACTCACAGTGGCAGCTAGCTTGAAAGCAGGTTCTTATTTATTGTTTGCCTTTCCTTATCTCGGTCCCCACTTGCCTTTCTTTCCCATGTAAGCTCCTTGCCCTCAAATCCTTGTCTTGGGGATGACTTTTAGGGGATGTCTAGGAAGACAACTAGGCATTCATTCATAAACATTCCTCCAATGCCGTCTGTGTATCAAAGGCTGAGGTAAAGATTGTGGCTCATACATGATTCATGGCCATGTCCTAGACACTTTAAAACCTAGCTGGGAAGAGCAGTTCATCCAACCAATGACAATATAAGAACTCTGTGTGTTAGGAGACCCAACAGAGTCAAAAGAGAGGCCAGTATCAGTCTAACCATCTGCTTCATGAGAGTCTCCTAGTGGTGGAGACCATGGTGGTGTCTCCCAAGTCTGCATCTCTGTACATTCACAATGTCTCTGTGTGAACTGCATCTGAGCTGACCTCACTTGGATAGTGACTCACATTAGCTAAGCCTCAAAGAGACAAGGGTATAAATCCAGAATGCCCAATGTGTAAATCGATAGGAAGTGAATTTGCACCATGGCTGGGTAGTCTCAGAAATAACTAATGTAGACTCAGGAGAACTTTTCTTCCTACTCAGGAAAGCTCCCAGGTAGTGCCACCTTGCAATCCTAAAGTCAAAGGTGGTTTGGGAAGCAGGGCTTTGAACCAGTTTGAACTGATTCCATCATGGCTCACAAAGCAAAATCTGGACAGACCAGAATTTGCAAAATGTGGGTGCTTGGAATAATAACCAGAATGGGAAAAATTATGGGCCCAAGTCCTGGAATGGGATACTCAGTAGAGGCACAGCCAGCCCTTTCAAATGTCTGATACAGGAGAGAGGATGATTGCCAGGAATGTATGGAGAGCGATGCACGTTCAGAGCAGAAGGATCACCCACCAGTTATGAGCATTGGACCGTAGTTTTGGACTCTACTGGTCAGGAGATATGGTTGCTATACAATGCATATGCTGCCCTCGTTTTTGAAGAGGAATATTCGATTTCTAGCAGGGATTCAACTCATATTTTCCCCCATTCCAGTTATTGTCCCAGGTGCCTGCATGTTTCATATTCCATTTTGCCCTGATTTCACTTCTTGAGACATGACAGGACCAGGAAGAACCAGTTTGAAGCCCCGTTGAGACGTCATGGAGCAGGAAAAGTTAAGGAAGTGTGATCGAGATGCATAGAATTTTTGAGGCCAAGAAGTGGAGAACAGAGAATGCTTATGTCAGACAACTTTGAACTTTCCTAAGAAGAGGAAGGCATTTTCAGAGGGCCAGGTTATTGAGGCTGGAATTCACGAACAAGAGGGCAGGATATAAAAGCCATTGTGAGGAAGACTATAGGATATAAGAGTCATTGTGAGGAAGACTATGGGAAAAGATTTCTGAGCAAGAAAGTACTCTCCCTCCCCCCATCCCCATCACTATAGTACATGTTCATGCTCGCACACACCCACACACACATTAAAGGCAATGAACTTGAACCTAGCTAAAGATTATGAGTTTTTCAGTTAGGAGACTCAGAATTTAATCCTCAATCCAGCAGAAATTAACTCTGTGTGGACATTAGTTCTGAATCTCATCTGTAAAATGGATATAATACTGTACCAGTCTCCTAAGGGAATGAGGACTTAATGAAGTTACACAAGACAAGTATTACACATGGACCTAGATCAGAGTCAATGATAGCTAGAGAATCATTTTCAGGTATTGTGACTGTTACATTTTCACTTTCCTCAGCCTAGAGATGGAAGTGGGACGTCAGGTGTAATCTACATTTGGCACTAGCATAAAGTTCAATAGACAGGCCACAAGGTAGCCCAAGATTAGAGTGAATTGCCAGGTAATCCAGGCAAATGCTATCAGGAGCTATGAGGGAAAGACATAGAGGCCTCGGGCAGCTGTTCTCCAGCTTTCCTATACATACAGGTTTCCTGGTGAGCTTGTAAAATGCCGACTTGGAACTAGTAGTAGGTCAGGGTGGAGCCTGAGATTCTTTATTTTAACTAGTTCCTTGTTGTTGTTGTTAAGTGCCATCGAGTTTGTTCCGAGGCATAGCAACCCTGTATAGGGTTTCTGAGCAGGAACTCTGGTAGCGTAGTGTTTACAAATCATGCTGCGAACCACAAGGTCAGCAGTTCGAAACTACCAGCTGCTCCACGGGAGAAAGATGAGGCTTTCTGCTCCCGTAAAGATTTACAACCTCGGAAACCCTGTCACTATGAGTCGGAACCGACTCCATGGCACATAACAACAACAACATAGGGTTTCTGAGAAGGAGCTGGTGGGTTTGAACCACCGCCCTTGCAGTCCAGCACATTATTCTGCAGTGCCTCTTGATGTCACATCCTGCCAGTTCTCAGCCCACTTCTGGAGTCACAGAGATCTAGGACTCAGGGCAAAAGTCGAGTCCAGAAGAAAAGAATTGGAAAGTTGGGTACAAATTCTAAACACAATCAAAGGATGGTATATTTTCTATCATCCGTCTGGTAGCCACTAGCTCCATGTGGCTCTTGGATGTTCATTTGCTTATTCCTGACTGAGATGTGCTCTGCCTGTAAAACACATGCCAGAATTTGAAGATCTGGTAAAACAAAAAAAAAAGGTAAAATGTCCCAATCCTTTTTTTTTTGTAGCATTTTGGATGATGTTGTTATGACTACTGCTGTCATGGTCGTCCCTGACTCATAATGACCCCGGAACAATGGAACAAAGTGCTGCCTGCTTGCACCAGCCACTGATTTTTGGTAGTACATTGCCAGGTCTTTCTTCATAGTCTTATTCTGAAAGTTCCACTGAGGCCAGTTCATCATCCTATTAGCACACTGAGATGGTCTTGGACCAGCCTTTAGGATGATGGGAGTGAGATGGTGCGGTTCTCGTCCTCGGAAATGCTCTCTGGAAAGAGAGGATATTGTGAAGGCATAAAACAAACTGCGGAATAGATGGCTCTGACACCCCACCTTTGTTTCCCTGCCAACAGGGACCGATTTATGTAGGATTGCATATTTCCAATGAGTGGTGCATGTGTATGAGGTGTACTGGCCAGGAATCGAACCAAGGTTGATGCGGGCTCACAGTAGCTTCTCTTTCTAGAGAGTATGATGGTGGTCTGAAAGGTGAGGATTCCAGTACGGAAACACCACAGCCGCCTAACATTTTAGAAAAAGTGAGTCAATAAAATACATTCTTTTAACAAATTCCACCTGTTTCTCTTTTAATGTGGCTGCTACAAGGTTTAAAGTTGCTTATGTGGCTTATATTAAATGTCTGTTCAACAGCCTGGGTCCAGAGGGAGTCCCTTTCTCCATCCCTCTGTGAGCTCTTGCCCGAACAGTCTAGCCTCAGCCACTCTGTGATGCCTTGGGAACACCTCTAGACTAGAGAGGTTCATAGCTCTGAAGGGAAACAGACATGTCTTCATGTGGGAGCTGTTGGGGAGGAACAAGGCAGCTACATGCTAAGTCATTCTCTGCAACAGTAGAGCCGTCGCCATGGGGCTGGCTGGGCGGCCTGGATCCTGGAGATACCAGCCTGTCACGCTCCAGCGCCTTCTGTCTGGGCCTCTTCACTTCTTTCTGCATTCCCCTCCCCAGCCTGGGCGACAGGTAATTAGCAGGGCCAGCTGGCAGCCTCCACCGGGCACTGCCGCCAGAGAGCCGGCAACCCGTCTGCAATTACTGAAATCCTGGCATGGCCTTCCAAAGAGAGCTCTATTCAGTTCAGTTGCTGTGAGCTGGCTCTGGGGTGATGGGCCTTGTAACCTCCACATTCTTTGGGTGCCTCTTGGCAATAAAAGACCTACAGAAGAAAGTCTCCAGTGTGCCTACCTGTTGCAGACTTCCCTTGGTGAATATGCAATCCTACATAAATGGGTCCCTGTTGGCAGGAAACAAAGGTGGGGTGTCAGAGCCATCTATTCCACAGACAGTTTGTTTTATGCCTTCACAGTATCCTCTCTTTCCAGAGAGCATTTCCGAGGACGACAACCACACCATCTCACTCCCATCATCCTAAAGGCTGGTTTAAGACCATCTCATGGACCTAAGAAATGTGTTATAGAGTGATGCTTGAAAATTTATATGAAGAACTCTGAATTTTAGTTGCATTAAGTTAGTCTGGTCCTAGAAGGTACGTGAGAAGAAAGGCTATTTTATCAAATGGGAAAAGGCAGAGCCAAGTGGTTGCTACTTCGAGGCATACCATGCTAAAAAGAAAGGGATCTGCAAAGATTCTCATGTGAACTTTTTGAGCTAAAAAGTTAGTCAAGTATCCGTCTCCTTATGTATGAAATACAGATAATAATAGCATGTACCTCATAGTGTTGTTGTGGGGATTAAATGAGATGGTCCATGTAAGAGGTTTAGTATGCAGAGCACTCAACAAAATGAGCATTCAAAGATAAAGAAAATAGAATAGAAAGGAAAGGACTGCAAAGAAATTAGAAGTGTGAGCATGGGGTCTGTGTGACAGCACGGTTTGTACTCCTAGGAAGCAGGCCCTGGGTGGGGTAGGTGACTATCACATAGTAATTCGGAATCAACTTTTCTATCCCAAGTAGAGCCTGTAGTTTAGATCCCAGCTAACTCACTTGTTCTGTGACCTTGGACAAGTCATTTAACCTCCCCAAGATTCAATGCGACCACTCTTCTGTCATTTTGTCATACTGTGGTGGCTTGCATGTTGCTGTTATTCTGGAAGCTATGCCACAAGTATTTTAAATACCAGCAGGGTTACCCATGGTGGACAGGTTTCAAATGACTTTCCAGACGAAGACAGACTAGCAAGCAGGAAAGACAGTCTACTTTCAAATATGTCATTACTGAGAACCTTATGAATAGCAGTGGACCACTGTCAGCACCAGATAATTGAATACTGAAATATGATGAAGAGCACTAGAATATTGTCAAATACAGTGCCAGGAGATGAGCCCTTCAGGTTGGCAGGTACTCAAAATACAACTGGGAAAGAGCTGTCTCCTCAAAGTAGAGTTGACCATGATGATGCAAATGGAGACAAGCCTTTCAGGACCTTCATTTATCCATGGGGCACAACTCAAAATGAAGAGAAACAGCTGTAAAAAATCTATTAGTAATCTGAACATGGAATGTATGAAGTATGAAACTAGAAAAATTGGAAATTGTTAAAAATGAAATGGGGCTTGATGGTGGATTAGGGAGCAGTGTGGTACAGACCTCCGACAGTAATAACAGAATACCGGATGAAGCAGGTTTGGGGGACCGTCCCAGAACTCTGAACTACATATGAAGGAATATTTAGAAAGATCAAGGGCTTACTGCTAGTGGGATTTGTAGCAGAAGCAAGAAAGGTGGTGTTTTCTGATCTATGGCTGCCAGAGGGTACCAGAGCAGACATCCTGGGTGTGACAGAGCAGGATCACAGAAGTGCTCCCACCACAGAGATCTGACCAATTGTCAGAGATAAAAGGGGCACTTTGTCTACCTACATACCCCAGGAAGAGACAGCAATTGTGGTCATATAGTTAAGCTACCATCACACCCTGTAAAATCCCACCATCCAGGCAAGAGCCAGTACCAGTTGCTATACAACAAATAGATAGCCAACAACTGCTACAGTTACTCTAAGTTGAATAATAAGAAAAGTGAAAAGGGAAGGTCATATCCTGATCAAAACTACTGGAGGTAATCAGAAAGTTCAATAATACATCAACATAAATTCATCTAATTATTGCAAACACATCTAATTATTGAAGTTGCCCAAGAGACAGTTGAAGATATTGACACTTGTCCAGAAACAAGATAGGGTAACGGAAACACATGAGTTGGAGGTAGAACTAGACTTCCCATTGAAAGGATGGCAGGCATTGGAACTGCCTGAGAAGGAATTCGGGAGGATAATATTGAAGTGCATTCAAATTCTCCACAGAGGGGTTGATGTTAATATGGAAGAAGTCAGAAAAGTGTTGCAGGAACAATCATGCAAGATAGCAATAGCATTGGAAACAATTTGAAACCTGCAAAAATAGGTCTAAATGATTAATAATAAAATATCAGAAACAGACAATACATTGAAAGGGCAAAGGAGTAGAATTGAAAAGATGGAAGCCAGAACCAGTGAGCTGGAAGACAAATCTCTCAATACTGATCAGATAGAAAAGCAAGCAGAAGAAAGGATTTAAAAATGGAAAGAAAGTCTAAGATTCATGTGGGACAACATGAAGAGGAATAACTTGAGAATTATTGGAATTCTGAAACAGGAAGAATCACTGAAGACCACAGAGGAAATAGTTGAAGAGATTCTGAAAGAAAATTTCCCTAACATCTTGAAAAAACTAAAAGATAAGCATTCAAGAAGCTCAATGAACCCCAGGAAGGAACAGTGAACCCCAGGAAGAAACAGTGAACCCCAGGAAGGATAGACCCCAAACAAAAGACATGAAGACATATAATAATTAAGCTCTCCAAAATCAAAGGAGAGACTCCTGAAAGCAGCTAGGGGAAAGAGAATTGTTACTTACAAAGGCAAGCAAATAAGATTAAGCTCTCATCTTTCACCAGAAACCATGTAGGGAAGAAGGCAATGGGGAGACATATACAAACCCTGAAAGAAAAAAAAAACTGTCAACTAAGAATCATCTACCCAGCAAAGTTGTCAATCAAATACGACGGTGTAATAAACACATTCCAGGATAAACAGAAGCTAAGGGACATTGTCAAAGCCAACCTAGTGCTTCAAAACATCCTAAAGGGAGTTCTTTGGACTGAGAATCAACAAGAACAGACAACAACCAGAGATTGATATGTGGGGCAGCACTACCTGGAACTCAGTAGACAGATGGAAGAGTCCAGAACAGAACAAAACTACAAGAATGAATTCAGAGGATCTGGGAGGTCAGTCTATGATCAAAGCAATTACAATTACAATGTGAAAGAAGGTAAAAACATAGGAACAGAGATCCAGGTGGTGAGGAGGTCAGGTAGATTTCAGGGTAAAATAGACTGTTTTAAACGGAAGAAAAAGTTAATAGACTATAGGGTAGCCTCAAAGAAAATTAATACTTCACAACATACTGATGAAATGAAAATCCAAGAAGAACATGGAAACATTAAAAATACGAAGCTTAAGAAAAGATACCCGTACTAAAAGGGGAAAAAAATTCTTTTTTGATTACCAAGGTGGGAGGGAGGAGACGGTGGAGCACAGGTTAGGGGATAGGCACATCATAGTTTGGGTATTGGAGAGGGCAATACACAAGAAGGGGAAAGACAATGGAAGAACAAGGTAGGTAGGGGAATACTTAGGCAGGTTTGCATGGGATAAATGGGACAGAGGTAAATAGTTATGTATGCTCAACTTTGGCAAAACAGGACTCTGTGATATAGGGATCAAGGCATAGTCTGAAAGGGTAAAATGGTAAATAATGTTAAGATGCTTGACTGTCTCATGAATGTTGGTTTCCCTTGCCTACTATTGTAAAAATAGACTTCTTGAGTGAGATAGAAAGGAATATTGATGATTACATGATTACAGAAAACTTGTAAGCCGGTCTGATTGGTATACCTAAAGGGAGGGGGTTCTAGAACTTGCCTCGTGAAATAGGCTTCTTTTGGAGTCTTTGTAGTGTATAGGACCCCAGGTGGAATCCTGAGCCCCATCCATTACTTTCTGAGGTGGGATTTTCCCACTTTAAAGGACATACAGACCAGCCTGGAGCAGCTAGAAGAACAGAGGATACTTCTTGAAAGCATGACTAGCAGGAAAAATTGAAAACAAAAACAGCAGTACGATGGCTACTACAAGAACAAGCAAGTTGTTCGCCAGGGGAACCTTAAAGGCAAACAATCAGATTCCTTCAGGATAAACCCCCTTCAAGACTGAAACATAAAGGGAACACACGAGCAGCCATGTAAGATTGCTAGTGACCATGTTGGTGTCTACTGGTGAGTGGAAATGGGGGAAAAGCAGCAATGAAGAAATGAGCTAAGTTCAACTGTGTTTCATAGACTCCTATTGACCTGGATATTAGAGAGAGTAAAGGAGGGGTGGTTGGTCTGAAGTGTGGTGAGATCTGGGGACTCCCGAGCCCATGGACAAGGATCTAACCATGGAGGGCTAGAGCT
>NW_006408808.1:2157571-2158932 GCF_000296735.1 Chrysochloris asiatica | reverse complement strand
AGGATATGGAGAGATAGAGAAGTTGAGAACTCTAGACTCAAGGAAAGAGAAAAGCTGTGTGCTGGTGGGCAAGAGGCAGGCTTGCAGAATGTGCCCTTTGGATTTTAAAATGATTATATATTCCTGAATGTTTTTGTATATATGGAAAACAAAACAGAGGGAATAGAAGCAAATACTGTTGAATGACGATGCACAGTGGAATTGTAATCATTGTAACGAAATGATGAGTGTAAAACCGATGTTCTCCCATGTAAACTTTCACTCAATTCACAATATAAACTTAAAAACAAAACAAACTAACAAATAAACAGCAGCAGTCTGACTAGCTATTACAAGAACGAGCAAGTTGTTCTCGGGGGAACCATGAAGGCAAGCAATCTCCCCCTCCAAGACTGAAAATCAAAGGGAACACACAAGCAGACATGTAAGCTTGTTGGTGACCATGTTGGTCTTCTGGTGAATGAAAGTGGGGGGAAAGCAGCAATTAAGATATGGGTTGTGTTCGACTGTGTTTCACAGACCCTTGTCGAACTGGAGGTGAGAGAGAGAAGAGGAAGGGCTGGTTGGTTTGAAGTGTGGTGGAGACTGAGGACTTCTAAGCCTAGCCACAGAAGGCTAGAAAGTGAAGTATCCAGCTGATATGAAGAGGGGAGCTGCACAAGAATGCCCAAACTTGCAGATAGTACACATTTGACCTAACTTTGATGGCTTGATGATTAGAACTCAAATAGAGGAAGATCAATAAATTCAATAACAGAAATAAGTATAAATTGCTAAAATTTGATGAACATGACCTATGCTTATGGGTGTAGTATCTCAAAACACCAACTGAGAGGGAAGGAGTCATCACATCAAGCATCAAACCTATCCCCTCTTTGCAAAGGGTTGATAGGGATAGACAACTTAGATATTTGCTACATAAAATGGGGCTATAAAGGCATAAAGTGACTGGCTTACAAGTTTTTTTTTGAGAGGGAGTTTAGTTTCAGAGTATGCTGTGGAAGGTAGAAACCCCATTGAATAGTTCCATCTTATCTAGAAAGGTCTGGTGAAAGGAGATGGTGATAAGATTCTTAGGATTCAGTAGTTAGTAAGTGTCATCATGACTAATTGTGATGGTCACAACTATAAATGTAGAAGTTTTGTAACATAAAGGGTGGAGTAGTTAATCTTACAGTCCAGAAACAGAGGACCCTAGGACCATCAAGGGAGAAGAGTATGAATGGAATGCGGGACCCTATCCAGAGAAGCAGTGACATCAGAGATGGAAGCAAAGATGATGACATCAAGAGATAGAACAGCTGAGGACTCTAGACTCATGGAAAGAGAAAGGCTGTGTGCTGGTGGCCAGAAGGCAGGGT
>NW_006408808.1:2121449-2156991 GCF_000296735.1 Chrysochloris asiatica | reverse complement strand
GAATGCAAAGGTTGAAAACAAAGAGGAAGAATCAATAGTTGGAAATTTTGGCCTTGGTGATAGAAATGATACTGGAGATTGCATGGCAGAATTTTGCAAGACCAGTGATTTCTTCATTGCAAATACATTTTCTGAATAAATTAAAACACAACTATACACATGGACCTTATCAGATGAAATACATAGAAATCAAATTGACTATATCTGTGGAAAGAAATAGTGGAAAAGCTCCATATCATCAGCTAAAACAAGGCCAGTGGCAGACTGTGGAACAGACTATCAATTACCCTTATTCAAGTCCAAGCTGAAGCTGAAGAAAATTACAAGTCCACAAGAGCCAAAATATGACCTTGAACACATACCACCTGAATTTAGAGATCATCTCAAGAACAAATTTGATACATTGGACACCAAATACCGAAGACAGAGGAATTGTGGGATGACCTCAAGAACATCAGACATGAAAAAACAAATGGTCAGTAAAAAGACAAGAAAGAAGGAAAAGACCCAAGATGGATGTCAGAAGAGACCCTGAAACTTGCTTTCCAGTATAAAGATGTTAACGCAAATGGAAGAAACGAGGAGGTAAGAAAGCTGAATAGAAAATTTCAAAGGCCTGCTCAAGAAGCAAAGTTAAATATTATAATGAAATGAGTAAAGACCTGGACTTAGAAAACCAAAAGGACAGAACACACTCAGCATTTCTCAAGCTGAGGAAACTGAAGAAAAAATTCATGACTTGACTTGAAATAATGAAGGATTCTATGGATAAAATATTGAATGATGCAGACAGCATCAAAAGGCCTGCTTGAGAAGATGGAAGGAATATACAGAGTCACTGTAACAAAAAGAAACAGTCCATGTCCAACCATTTCAAGAGGTAGCATATGATTAATAGTCAATGATACTTAAGGATGGAGTCCAAGTTGCATTAAATGCACTGGCAAAGAACAGGGTGCTGGAAATTGATGGAATACAAATTGAAATCTCTCAACAAACTGATGTAACACTGGAAACATTCACTAATCTATGCTAAACCATTTGGATGACCTGGCCAACTGACTGGAAGAGATCCATATTTGTGCCCATGCCAAAGAGAGGTGACCCAACTGAATGCAGAAATCATCAGACAATATTATTAGTATTGCATGCAAGAAAAATCATGCTAAAGATAATTTTAAAATGACTGCAACCATACATAGACAGAATAATTTTCAGATTCAGGCTGGATCCAGAAGGAGACTTGAAATGAGCACTATCTTTGCTGACATCATATGGCTCTTGGGTGAAAGTAGAGAACACCTGAATGATGCTGACCTGTGCTTTCAATTGTGGGAATAATGATAACCTGTGAAAACCATTGCAAAGAATGAGTGTTCTGGAACACTAAATTGTGCTCATGAGGAGCCTGTACATAGAGCAAGAGGCATTTATATCATTCGATGTTTGAACAGAACAAGGGAACACTGATTAACTTAAAATTAGGAAAGGTATGTGCCAAGGTTGTATTCTGTCAATGTATTTATTCAGTCTGTATGCTGAGAAAATAATTGGAGAAACTGCATTATATGAAGAAAAACATGGCATCCCAACTGGAGGAAGACTTATTAACAACCTGTGATATGCAGATGATACAATCTTGCTTGCTGAAATCGAAGAGGTCTTAAAATTCTTACTGATGAAGATCAAAGACCACAGCGTTTGGTATGGGTTGCATCTCAGTATAAAGAAAATAAATATCCTCAGCACTGGACCCATAAATACTATTCATATAAATGGAGTCCTGGTGTGGTGCTATAGGCAAACCAACGGAACACAAGGTAGATTTGAACCTCAAAGTTGGTGGTTCATACTCACCAGTTCCTTCTCGGAAACCTTGGAGTCCTGGTGTGGGTGCTGTGGGTAAAGTTGGTTTGAACTGCAGTGTCAGCAATTCAGGCTCACCAGCTGCTCCTGAATTTTGGGTTTGGGTTGGAACCGACTCGACAGCAATTAACAACAACAGCATATGAATGGAGAAAAGATTGAATGTGTCAAAGACTTCATTTTGCTCTGATCAACCATCAACATTCATGGAAGTAGCAGTCAAGTAATCCAACAACTTATTGCATTTGGCAAATGAGCTGCATAAGACCTCTGTAAAGTTTTGAAGAGCAGGGATGTCAGTTTGAGGATTAAGGTGCAACTGATTCAAGCCACGATATTTTCACTAACGTTGTATGCATGTGAAAGTTGCATATTGAATAAGGAAGATTGCAGAAGAATTGATGCATTTGAGTTAATGGTATTGGAGGAGAATATTGAAAATACCAAGCATGCCAAAAGAACAAATCAATCTGTATTGGACAAAGTACAATTAGAATGTTCCTTGGAAGCCAGAATGACCAGACTTTGTCTCTCATACTTCGGACGTATTATCAGCATGGCCAGGCCCTGAAGGATATCATATTTGATAAAGTGGGGGTGGAGGGGGTCAGAGAGAAAGAGGAAGACCCGCAATGAGATAGATTGGCACTGTGGCAATGGCAGTGGGCTCAGGCATAGAAAGCATTGTGAGGTTGGCGTGGGACTGGGCAGTGTTTCATTCTGTTGTATATAGGGTCTCTATGAGTCAGTACCGACTCAGTGGCACCTAACAACAACAACAACAAGATTCAGTGTCTGCATCTGTAAAATAGGAATACTGATAGAACCCAACTCATAGAATTACTACAAAGATTAAAAGAGAATATGCAAGTAATGTTTAGTATGGTGCTTGGTATATAGTAAAGTGGCTTTTTAAAAGGGGCATTCTTCTCCCAGTTTATCTCATGAAGAAGCAATCCTCCACACTTTTCCAAAGCTCGGGGACCCTATCTTTCCCTTCTCCACAGTACCTGGTGAGTAGTTCAGTGAAACAAACCAAGTGGCCAGTGGTATCACTAGGGTCAATAAGAAAGTGGACAAACTTAGGCACACTCCAGTGTGTATACCTGTAAGCATTCCTCCCCTCCCAGAGTCTACCTAGGACAATCTGCTTAAAGGGAAAAGCAGTGAGGCAGCATCGATCTCACCCGTCTCCCTCTTCAGAGCTGACTTTGCCCCTCGTTTTTAAAGAAGAGGAGCTGTGGTGGTGTGGTGCTTAACTACTCTGTTGCTAACCAAAAGGTCAATTGTTCGAATGTACCTGTGTCTCCTTGGAACAAAAAGGTGACATTCTACTTCGGTAAAGATTTACAGTCTTGAAAACCTGGGGTTCTTACTTTGTCCTGGAAGGATCCTGTGTCTGTACTGGCTTGATAGCAGTCAGCCTGCTTGTTTGCTTTTTTATTCCTAAGAAGCCAGCTCTAAACTCAGTATGAGAATTCACACAGTGTCAGTACATGACCTTGTGGGAAACACTTCTGGTCATTTGTCTCTTACATTTAGTGACAGTCTCTAAGCCACGTGAGGAGAGGGCCTGTGACTGACTTTTTGGTTCATTATATCCTCTAGTTCCTAGCATGGTTCCTGACTTGTAGGAGACACTCAGCAATGTCTGTTAAATAAATAGATGTCTGTCTTTCTGTCTGTCTGTGTGTATATGTGGACTAAAGGAAGAAAGGTCACTACCAATTCCGATGATCTGTTGTGTTACGTTGTTGTCGTTGGCTGCTGTTGACTTAGTCCAGTTCACGGAGGCTGCCTTCGCAATGGAACACAATGTTGTCCATGACTGGTTGGGGGTCCATAGGCTTGTTACTGGCTGATCTTCAGAGGTTGAGCTCCAGGAGTTTCTTCTTCCTTGTTTTAGTCTGGAAGGTCAGCTGAAAACCTATTCAGCATCGTAGCAAGATGCAAGCCTCCCTTGTCAGAAGGGTGGTAGAGGAGACAATAGGTCAGCCATAAATGCTAATAAATCTGCTTAATCATTTCTGCTTACCATTAAAGATGAAGCTGGAAGCTTCGGAGGCTTCTCTTCACATGATGGGTCATGCCAAGAAGAAACCAAATAAAAAGTCTAGGGTGAATAGGTTGGGTGTTCCTGGAAGTCTGTGTGTGGTACATATAGAACTAGTTGATGGGACATCTAGAACTGGAAATATTAGTCTCATCTAGATCCTAGTGACATGTTCCTTCCAGGTCACATGTCTTCTCTAGTACCCCATTCTCTATCCCAGGGACTGGGTAACACTAGGATCCTAAGTTGTCAGATGGCAGACTGAGGCAAGTCTGCTGGGCACAGAAGAGTAGCAGTCCTTTTGTGTGATTGGTTGGCAACATGTCCATGAGTGTTCCCTGGCAGATGGCCAGGGAAGGGCACCTGGACCCTTGTGAGCTCCATGTGGCTCCCTGGAATGGATGGCAGGGTCCCAGAGGCCTGGAATCTCTCCCTCCCAGTGACCTCCTCTCTGCATGGTCCATCTTCTCTTTCTCTCCCCCAGGGGTTGAGTCTTTTCATTTATTTGGGGCTGGGGAAGAATGTGTTCTGCAAACATGCGTGCCAATATTACTGCCTTGTATCTAAACTGTTGTTGTTACGTGCTGTGGAGTCACTTCTTACTTATAGCAACACTGTATAGGTTTCCAAGGAGCAGCTGATGAGTTTAAACCATTGGCCTTGAAGTTAGCAGTCCACTGCTTATCCTGCAGTGCTGCATCAAGACTTTCATATCTAAACAACCAACCTACCAAACAAACAAATAAACAAACACATCTAAACGAGTGGGTATTCTTTGTTGCTGTTTGTTTTTAACTCAGTGTTGTTGTTGCTAAGAGCCGTCAAGTTGGTTCTGATTCATAGTGACCCAGTCAGTATAGGGTTTTCGAGGAGGAGATTGGTGAGTTTGAACTGCCAACCTTGTGGTTAAAGCTGACCTTGGGGTCTTACACGTATCCTACAGCATCACACCAAGACCCAAGAATGTATCCTTCTCCCCATCACACTTTTTTTTAGGTTCCAAAGCAATGGGTGACTCACTCTACGCATCTGGGCTAAGGAGAAAGATCCCTAGCCTATGAATTGCTTCTCTTACTTTTACGGTCCTACGAATATCCTGGGTTTTATGCTTGATGGAAGTTTCTGGTTTAATCCACTGGAGTAAGGTCTGAAATTCTACATTTCCATCAGTGATACCAAGGCTGATGGGGCAAGAAACTGTTTGAGTTCGCAAGGCTTTAAGGAAAGCATGCCATGTACTAAGAGAGAAGACCTAAGAAGAATAGGTACACTACATAATCTTTCAAACCGCTCTTGTACCGCACACAGACTTAAAATAAACAAAACAGGAGAGAGGTGCAGCCAACTAGTGTATTGTACAGCATTTGCTTCAAATTACTGCTGAAAATCAGACACAGAAGACTTTGTTGTCAGCAGTCCATTTCCACAGTTGGGGAGGAAACTGAGGTACAATGGTAATAGTGAAGCTTTTTTCTCATGACTCTCAAAGATTATCCTTCAGAGACAGAACAGGAGTTGCGTACCTTCCCCACGCTAGGCTTCCCATTAGATTAAAACCAAATGCTGGCCCTCGTCCTTGTCCATCTGCCCAGTGACTGGAAAGCACTTTGCTTGCTTCTGCTCTCACTCACAACTTTCCCAAATGCTACAGGCTAATTGGAGCTGAGACAGGACGATGGTTGCAGGCTTGAAGTGGCGGTTTTCTCCTCTTTCTTGGCTAAGATCCAGGACCTAGGGATCATTTCAGACCACAGACAACAGAAGCAAAAGTATCTTTGACTTAGTGACATTCACAACTCAGAATGTGTAGTGGTTGTTGACGGGGGAACCAGCAGAAGGACAGATGGCGGCCGTCATAGGCTTTGTGTTGTCCTTTATATCATAAAGCAGGGACGAGTTGACAAGCCGCTCAGGAGCCCTTGTGAACCTCTTCTCCTTTCTCCTTTGGGATCCCCAGTTCAAAGGCTCAAGAGAGTCCTTGTGCACTTCCCTTCAAGCTGAACTCCAGCCAAGCTTCTAAATTCCTCCAAGAAAAATTGAGTAGGATTTAGGGAAGGACTATGCCGACTCATCTCGTGAGTAAGGACCTTGGCTCACAGTTGAAGGTTGGAATTGAGGTTTTGTTAGACTCTCCAGCTAATCAATCCAGGGCCAGATAATATGGGCCCAAACGTCTAGAGGGGCCAGGCAGGAACTGTAAGTGTGCTTGAGCAGGAGGGCTGGGTATGAGAAAGCAGGGAGGGGCTGGGTAAAGTGGGATGCTTGGCTGATTGTTGCCATCTGGGTCTGTGAGCAGTTTTCCCAGAACCTTGGCTTTTTGGGAGATTCATGAAAGCTTTTTAAAACTAAGAATACAGTGTCGTGGTGGTGGTTAAGTGCTGTTGAGCTGCTTCTGCCTTATAGCGCCCCTGTTTAGGGTCTTTGAAGCTGTAAATCTTTATTAGAGCAGAATACTACAATAGAATTTATAAAATGTGAAACATGCCCCAGGCACTGTTCAAAGCACTTTGTATGTATATAACCATATTTGGTCTTTATTAGCATAGTATTTACAATTGAGCTGCTAACCTCAAGTTCTGCAGTTCGAAACTACCATCTGTTTTACAGAAGAAAGATGAGGCTTTCTGCTCCCATAAAGATTTACTGCCTCGGAAACCCTGTACAGGGTTACAATGAGTCTGAACCAGCTCAACAGCACTTAGCTACCACCACCATAACCTTATAGGACTCCAGGTGTGGTGCTGTAGGTAAGCACTAGATTGCAACCTGCAAGGTAACTGGTTCAAACCCACCACCTGTTCATTGGAAACTCTATAGAGGGTTGCTATGAGTTAGAACAGACTCAACAACAACAACAACTTTATAAGGAAGGCATTATTATTATTATTTTTCCCATTTCACAGATGAGGAAACTGAGGAGATTAACTTGCCCAAACTCTTTCCATTCGGTAAGTGGCAAAGCTGGGATTTGAATACACCAAAATCCAACCCAAATGATTCTGGCTCATAGAAACCTACTATAGTGGTGGTGGTGTGCCATGGAGCTGGTTCCAACTCAAAGCAACCGTATGAGGGGTTTCTGAGGCTGTAAATCTTTACGGGAACAGAAAGCCTCATTGTTCTCGCGCAGAGTGATTGGTAGATTCAGACCACTAACCTTCTGGCTAGCAGCTCAGTTCATAATCCACTATGCTATCAAAGCTCCTGGGGACCTTCTGTAGAAATAGTAAATCTTTACGGGAGAGGAATGCCCCATCTTTCTCCTGTGGAGTAACTGGTGGGTGTAAACCCCTGACCTTGCAGTTAGCAGCCGAATGCCTAACTCACAGCGCTACCAAGGCCCCTTGGGATTTGAATGTTGTTGTTGTTGTTAAATGCTATCGAGTCAGTTTGACTTATAGTGACCCTGTATGGGGTTTCTGAGGAGTGACTGGTGAATTCAAACTTCTGACCCTTCGGTTCAAACTGACTTTGTGATCTAGTGCTTATCCTACAGAGCCACACCAGGACTCCTGAGATTTGAATAGTCTCATGGACTGCAAAGTCGGTTTGACCTGCAAGGTTGGCAGTTCAAGCTCACCAGTCGCTTCTTGGAAACCCTATACAGGGTTGCTAAGGGTTAGAACTGATTGGATGGCACTTAACAACAACAATCACTATGCTCTGCTGCTGGACAGAAAAGAAGTTCTTGTTTGCGTCTACTTGTATGTTTGCTGCTATGTGACAGACTACCTCAAATGTAATGACTTAAAGGGTAGCCACTTCTGGTGCTGTGGGCTCATGCGTCAGACAGTAAAGCCGTTTGAACTGCAAGGTCGGTGGTTCAAGCTCACCAGCTGCTCTGTGGAAACCCTATACAGGGTCACTGTGGGTTGCAATTGACTCAACGGCACTTGACAATAACAATCCATAAATGGACTCTTCCGGAATCTCTACTCAGTATCACTTGGCCAGAATCAAGGTGTCAGCCAGTCTGGGTTCCTTTCTGGAGGCTCAGGGGAGAAAGAATTCATTTCTCAACAAGTTTATCCATGTTGTGGGGCAGAATTCAGTTGCTGCGGTTGCAGGCTGACCTTCCTGTTTCCTACCTGACTGTCTGCTGAGAAGGAGGCCTGGCAGTGCAGTGGATAAAGTGCTTTTCTGCTAACCTTAAGGTTGGCGGTTCGAACCCAGCAGGTCCTCTTTGAGAGAAAGATGCGGCATCTGCTTCTGGAAAGATTTACAGCCTTGGAAAGCCTGTGGGTAACTCTCCTCTGCCCTGTAGCAGTGGGAATCAACTCGGTGACCGTGTGTTGGGTTTGGTCTCAGCTGAGGCTTGATCACTGCTTCTATTAATTGCTCTCTGGTTCTTGCATGTGGCCGCCCTCCACCCTCCAAACCATCAACTGTGTATTAAATCCTTCTTTTGCTTTATCCATTGTTGTTAAATTAACTGCAACCCTTTGTGGTACAGAGTAGAATTGTGTTACGTAGATTTTGGCTGTCATCTTAACAGAAGCAGATCACCAGACTTTTCACCCACAGCACCATGGGGTGGACTTGAACCCCCAACCTTTCTGTTAGTCATTGATCGCAAACCACTTGCTCCAT
The DNA here is from genome assembly GCF_000296735.1 of Chrysochloris asiatica. NCBI lineage: Eukaryota > Metazoa > Chordata > Mammalia > Afrosoricida > Chrysochloridae > Chrysochloris > Chrysochloris asiatica. The sequence continues at coordinate 2,148,482 of NW_006408808.1, read as the reverse complement.
CCAGTGATCGCTTCTTGTGCTGGTACTCTCTCCAATTTCCCTTCTGCTACCAGTCTTAGAAAAAGCCGTGTGAGTCAGACAGACCCGAATCATTGACCCCCCAAATAATTTGCAACTTTAAATACTCTGCCGAATGCCTTCACGACAGTACCTAGATGCATGCATGGCTGAATTACAGAGAACTGGAATCTTGGGGCACCCAGAGCCTTGAACCAATTTGTTCTGCTTTGACTCTTTGCTGAGGATTTTCTTTTCCATAATCAATATTTTAACAAGATGAATAAATACATAAATCATAATTATCATCTGGACATCTTAATATAATGTTGATTCCAGTTCATTGTATTTGAGGTGGAAATGCAAATTCTCAGTAGAGGGTCAAACCAGAATGAGCCAGTTCAAAGCCTTGGAAGACCCATGTTTACAATTCAGCCTCCCACAGTACTTAATTGAAAAAAGAAAGAAAGACAAAGAAATGGAACTCTTGTTCAGGACAAACAAAACACGTGTAGGATATCAGGTGGTGACTTACAAAGTTTGGTTCAATTCTTGTTTGTTCCACAAATCTCCCCTGTGAGCCCTCCACGCACCAGGCACTCTGCTGGGTGCTAGGATACAGCAGGGGGAAAGACAAACACACTCCCTGCCTTCTGCCCCCCAAGAATCACGGCACGGAGGTTTCCTTGTGAGTCTCCTCGGTGAGATGCCAGTCACAATTTCTGGACTCCATCCCGTGACTCCAGTTGAGTATTTATTTATCTTCAGTTACATGCCCCACAAACCCTGTTGGTTTTTTTCCCTCACCCTGAATATTCATGACCACGAATTGCTCAGCTTCCCTAATCACTCTCCCATGTGAGCTACATTCTAACAGGAACCACATCTAATACTTCTATTCTGATGTCTTGGCCAAAGCAAATAGAATTAGGAATGAACAGGGGCCTGCTCAAGTCATGGTCCGGTGAGACCCCTGAGTAGTCAGGACAAGTGGAGTAAGTAAGAGCAGACGAGCAGAAATGGCTGGGGCTGGAAACGTAGAGACACCGGGATAATTCCCCACTGTCCTGTGATCTGAGGCCTCAAGCAACGTCCTTCCACTCCCTGTAGCCCCTACACGAAGGGCATTTCCCCCTCCATTTGGGGTTTACAATTCTGAGAGCTTGATATGTTAACCTGCTGCTAAAACGTAATTATGCACAGTCAAGTGGTCTGATCCAATATGCACAGCCTTATGGTTTCATATTCTCATTAGTTCAATTTCATTCGTATTTGTTGAGCCCTTTTCCTTAGATGTGATGGGAATATAAGTAGTTTCCTCAACCTTACCCTTTCCACCCTTCATTCCACCTACACTTAGCAAACTAGACAGCCCAGAAATGAACCTGCATATTTAAAAACTATATCTGTTTGGCAAAGGCTCCTGAAGTGTGACGTCACGAAAAATTATAATATTGCAGGTGCTATAAGCAGTTTGCCCCTGGCTTCAGATGAATACTCCTTTGTTTCAGGTTCCGTAACACTGATGACTGGATGCTGGAATTAAGACTCTATGGTGCAGGTGAACTTGATTGAGAAGGTTTTTCTTGATTCTGAGGAAAAGGTTGCCGGACTCCAATATGGAGGCCACAGGGGTTTATCTCTACAAAGATTTAACAAATCTATTGGGAGATCTGGTGTGGTGTTGTAGGATCAGCCCTGGACTGTGAACCACAAGGGTGGCAGTTCAGATCCACCATCTGCTCCTCAGAAACCCTATGCAGGATCGCTGTGCGTCGGAACCAACTCAATGGCGCTCAACAACAAAAACTGGGAGAGTCTCTGACCTAAGTTGAGTGGTGCCCATAGGAATAATAGTGTAAGAAGGGGCAGGGCAGCTGGTTGGAACCCTAGGACCACCATAATACATCACAAAGTGGTGGCTTTAAAAAACAAACCTTTCTTGTTTCATAGTGTAGGAGACAGGGTTGATATGACCATCTGGGCCACACTGGCTACCCTGTGAACTTTAAGTGGACTCTTCCATGCATCTCTCCTGGCTTCTAGTGGCCACTAGCAATCCTGGGCATTCCTTTGCTGCTAGTATCATTATACAGTGCCTGGTGCCTGCACGTGTGCAGTATGTTTCTATACTGTTTCCTTTAATTCTCACAATCACCCCCAAGAGGTGTGTTCTGTTATTAACTGGACTTGAAAGGCACACAAACCGAGACGCAAGGAATTGTGCACCTGCCCAAAGTAATGCAATGAGTCCTGGTGTGGTGGTGTATGATAAGCACTCAACTACTAACTGTAAGGTCAGTGGTCCAAACCCACCAGTCACATCTTGGAAACCCTGTTAAGGTTGCTATGATTCAGAAAAGACTCGACAGCACTTAACAACAACAAGGTCATGCAAGGGTCCCTAGTGGCTCAGTGGTCGAGCATTTGGATGCTAGCTGAAAGGCTGGAGGTTTAGAGACAGCCAGCACCCACCCAGGACCTAATGATCTGCTCCCATAAAGACTGTTGTTGTTGTTAAGTGCCATCAAGTTGGTTGTGATTCGTAGCGACACCACATGGGGTTTCCAAGGAGTGCCTGGTGGATTTGAACCTCAGACCTTGTGATTGACTCTGCAAAACCACACCATATCTCCCCAAGAAAGAGTGCAGCCTAGAAAACCATGCCGGGCAGTTCTGTTCTGTCACAGGTGGTAGGTAGGAGTTGAAAATTGACTCCACATTACCCAACACGGCCACCAACAACATAATACTGCCAGCAGCTTGTGGCAAGGAAAGATTCAGTGCCTCCCACCCCCCCACCCCAGGTGATCTGGGGACCTCGGTTTATATCTGCTGGGAGAGAGCTCGGGGGGACAGCATAGTGGAGCAACACTCATCTCCTGTTCCAGCCTCATCTGGACATTCAGAGAGAGAGGGAGGGGATCTGCAATAATGAAAATGATTTCTTTAAATTTCAGCATTAGCATTGAGGGGCAGGCTGGGAACAGACAGACAAATGCCTTCTCAGCCTCTCCTGGGAGAGAGTGCTCATGGTTTTACTTTGTTTTAATTTTCTTTCCTGATGAAAAATTTGCCATGGTTAGAGAGGCCCCAAATAAACAGAACTGTGACTGATGTTTTCTCATTTCCTTAGCGGATTCCACATATTTTTTTAAGAGTTCCATCAATATTTCAACAGTTTCAACATGGTGCCCCTCAGGGAAGTAGGGACAGGATCCCCAACCCTGATATCTCCCCTTCCCCCAACACCACCAATGAGGAGCCTGCTTTAGGGACCCTGGGATTGCAGCCATTCTGTTGGGAAGAGTGGCAGATGGTACTGGGGCCCCTCCATATGCTGTTGGTGCTCATCCCAGCTCACAGAAGGCCGTTTACTGCGCACTGCTGGGATGTTCTGCCTACAGGCGCTTCTCCTGGTCTCAGGACAGGGCAGAGAGTTAACTTTCCAGAAGTAGCCGGAGTCCTCGGCCAATGATAGATGGGCCGACACCCCAGCCTTGTGTTCTCCGGCGGAATAACTCTGAGGCATGTTCTGCAGTATCTCTCTGGGGTCTCCAGCACGAACCAGCTCCAATTAGCCCTGATAGTAACTTGTTTGACATTGCTTCCTTCATTTCCTGTCTTATTTCCTCCCTTTCTCACTTGTGCTTCCTCCCAAATTAGTGGTTGCTGTTAAGTGCCATGGAATTGGTTGCAACTCATTCCCTCTCTGTGTAGGGTTCCTGAGGAGTGGCTGCTGGGTTTGAACCACCAACCTATCGGTTCAAACTGACCTTTTGATCTAGTGCTTATCCTACAGAGCCATACCAGGATGCCATTAAATAAATTATTTCTGTTCAAATCCTCACCTCAGGGTCTGCTTTTAGGGAAGCTCAACATGGAATTCTGGTGTGGCGCTGTGGGTTAATGCGCCAGACTGCAAAACCATTTGAATTACAAGGTTGGTGGTTCAAGCTCACCAGTCACTCCTTGGAAACCCTACACAGGGTCGCTATGAGTCGGAACTGACTCAAGAGCACTTAACAACAACAACCTAAGACAGGAATCCTGGTGTGGCACTGTTGGATAAGCATTGGACTGCTAACTGCAGGTTGGCAGTTCAAGCACACCAGCCACCCCTTGGGAACCCTATGAGTTGGAACCAACTTGATAGCATTTAACAACAACAACAACAACCTTGAAGAGAGGGCAAATGATTCCAAGGCAGAGAGCGTTTCTGGGAAAATTCAAATGCAAAAGCATGCAATAAAAACCTAGCGAAAGTCCCATCAGTTACATTAGAGAGGATAAGGCTCAGCAAAGACCCACCCAGAAACACCAAAACCAAAGAAGCCTTGATATAGATCACCAGGTGTTTGCAGATACTAATATGTCTCCGCTTCTGAATTGTAATAGGTTTCAGGACACTTCTGAGATGTTTACCTTTGTCCAACTCAACCATTATTTGTGGCTTCTCACAAATTTGCTGGACTGAGTTTGGGATATTTCAGCCATCCTTGGGTCAGAGCTGATTGATGTCTATGTTTTCAGAGTGGGAAGTCTGCCCTATACACAACAGTAATTCCAAGGATGAGGCTAAGCAACTGCTTTGTTGATGTAGTTGTTAAGTGCCATTGAATTGATTCTGACCCGTAGCGACACTGTGTAGGGTTTACAAGGAGCAGTTGGTGACCTTGTGGTTCAAATGACTTTGCGGTCTGATGCATTAGCCCACAGGACTCCAAGCCACTGCTAGTTGGTTACAAGTGGAGTATCATGGGCAGTGAGCCTGTCCTGGCAGCCGAGACAGATGTGAGGTTTGAGAAGAGGTACTGCAGTTCTGTTTTACTTGATCATGCATAGCATGGTATGTACAGAGGTCCAGAACCACACATTTGTTCTGTAAATCAGAATGTTCCAGAACTATGGTCACAAGCGGAGATGTATCCCTAGCCTTTCATAGATTCCGGCTCCCCTATTTCCCTCTGTAGTCCTTCCTTTCTGCTCTTTCAGTTAAATGTGGAGACGTGACAGAGCAGCACATGAAAAGACCCTCAGCACCTAAAACATAGACCACGTGACAGAGCAGCACATGAAAAGACCCTCAGCACCTAAAACATAGACCACTCATATCAGTGGTACTGTTGGTTAGTACCATAGAGTCGGTGCCAACTCAAAGTGATCCTGTACAGGGTTTCCAAGGAGCAGCTGCTGAGTTTGAACCGCTGACCTGTGGTTAGCAGTTCAGTGCTTATTCTACTGTACCACATCAGGACTTCTAAACAAACACAAAACCCACAACCACATCTAAATTTTGTTGTTGTTAAGTGCCATCGCATTGGTTCTAACTCATCAACCTTATGTAGGGTTTCCAAAGAGTGACTGGTGGGTTTGAACAGCCGACCTTGTGGTTTGCAGTCCAGTGCTGATGCTACAGTGTCATACCAAGAGTTCTGGGAACTTCTGAATTCATGGGTATTTTGTTATTGTCATTGTCATTTGTTTTTATCTCAATGTCAACAGAGATACACCAAATGCCAGGCATTATGCTAAGTGATTTCGATTCATGATCAAACTGGATTTTCCTAAAAATCCCATTTAGTTCCACTTTACAGATGAAAAAAACCTGAAGTGCAAGAAAGTTGAGTAATAGGCCCAGTGAGACACAGTTAACATAGCTTATCTGGAATTTGACTTCAAGGTTGTTTGTCTCTTGGGCTCTTTACCACTATGCTATGTTATATCTCAGAGGCTTGTTTGGTCATAGATGCAAATATCTGAGGTAGATAATAATCATCACTGGACCTTGGAATTTTAGCCATTTGACTGCTTACTGAGAGTCTGGAGGTTGGCAGCTTGGAAGAAAGACCTGGTGATTGACTTCTGATAAATCAGCCTTTGAAAACCCAATGAAACTGAGTTCTGTGGAAACATGGGGTCATCATGAGTTGAGTCCACTCAATGGACACTAGTTAACTGTTGTAAAAATGCTTTCATCTGCATTACATAGTGCAGACTTCACTGCAACTCTGGGAGGGGCATAGGACAAGAGTATTAGGATGCAGTCCCAGAGAATGAACAAATCAATCTCAGAAGACATGCAACTAGATTGCTTCTTAGAAGGGACGATGACAAGACTTTGTCTTCCATAGTTTGAACATGTCATCAGAAAAACCATGGCCAGAGAAGAACAGCATGCTTGATAGAGTGGAAGGTCAGTGAAAATGAGGCGAATCCTCAAGAAGGCGAATTGATACAATTGCTGAAACAGTGGGCCAAGAGGAAATGTAGGACTGAGTAATGAGGTTTCTGTTATACTTTGGGTCGCTGTGAGTCGGAGCCGCCTCAACATCGACTAAACAATTAGCAACCACAGTGGCTAAGCCAATAGAAATGGCAGCCACCAGGGATGGTTGCATCTTTGTCCTTTCACAAATGTGGAACCTGAATTTTAGTTTAGACGCCTCGCCTGTAACTGAAGGGCCAGCCACATCCTGTGACCACGCATAGAGCTCCCACTGGGGTTCTTTGTACATACAGCGCCCAGCACTGTTCATTCCACCAGCAATCCCTGGACCCCCACTCGCTCTCTTCTTCAGAGCCTGCTGGCTGATTTTCTCTGGAATGCATAGGGCTTTCAAAGAAGTGTTTATTCCCTATGTTAAGCTCAGCATTGAAATCAGAAACAGGATGTCAGAAAAATACAAAAGGCTCCGGTTACAATGCTGCTGGAATGCACAACTAGGAACCTTTCCTTCCTTCTGTTGAGAGGTTGTAACGGGATGGCTGGAAATGAACTTGGACTTTTCTGGGGCATGGGAAAGAGGCGAGAGAGGTATAGAAAGGGCTCACCAGGCCTTGTTCTGATTGGAGATCCAGTACAGTGGCGAATGAAGACTGGGTGGATGTGGGCCAACTCCGCAGTATTTTATCACAAAGTGTGGAGGTGAGGGAGAATGTGGGCGCTTGGTGATTTGATGGCCCTCACATTTCCTGTCTTTAAAATGAAAAGATCCAATTATAATGGGGCAGTGGTTTTTCACCTAGACACAATTTTACCCCCAGTGTGTGGGTATATTTTTGGTTGTCACGACTAGAAGCAACTGCTGTTGTTGTTGTTGTTAAGTACCGTCAAGTCAGTTCTGACTCATAGTGACCCCATTTACGGTTTCCAGGGTGTGGCTGGTAGATTTGAACCGCCAACCTTTCTGCTCAAACTGACCTTGTGGTCCAGTGCTTATCCTATAGCACCACACCAGGTCTCCAGGAGGGGGCGTGTACCGTGTCCAATGAGTAGTGCTGCAGGCAGTGATGCACAACACAAAATTATGCAAGCTGGAGGTCACTAGTGCCAGGGTTGAGACACTGTGATATCTGGGACATCCCTACTGACCTAACCGTACTCACAAAGAGCAGTGGAAAGAGAAAATATATACCTTGAACATTTTGAGGCTACAAGAGTGAGATTTCTTTGAAGGGTGTTATCAATCTGAAATTCATTTAACTAATACGTATTGAGCACTTACTAGCTACCATGCCCTAGCTGAGTTTTTTTTTTTTTTTTGATGTAACATGATCCTCTCCTGGTTCTAGTCTTTACTTGAATACAATCTTCACGGGGAACCTGCCTTGTCACCACACTGCTAACAAAGCTGACCTTCTCAGCAGCCCTGGAGTGGTTCTGAATTGACATGTAGTAATTTACTATTATTCTCATATCTGTCTGTCTTCCTCTGTGGTCTGTAGTTTCTACAAGAAGAAGAACCATGCTTTTCTAGTTGTAACCCAGTCCTGAGCTAAGTGTTGTAAATGTACAATCTTTTTATTGACTCCATTTTATAGGTGAGAAAACGAAGCCAGTTTACTCATTCATTAGCTACAGGAAAGAATAAAAGGGACACCTCCCAGGAAGATGTGCTATGTTTAGTGTGTACTTGGAATCCTGGTATGGTGAGGTAAAATAAGCACAGAACTAATAACCTCAAAGATTTGTAGTGTGTTGCTATGGATCAACACTGGACTGTGAACCACAAGGTTGGCAGTTCAAACCTACGAGCTCCTCCTTGGAAACCCTATACAGTGTTGCTATGAGTCATATCCGACTCTACCGCACTTAACAACAACAAGTGTATACTTACTAATCTCATGCTTTTGGAGGTCATGACCCCATTTGAAAGGCTTAGGGAAATGAGGATCTGGTGCAAGGCTACAACTGCCTCATAAGCTCCTTCATCTTGGGAAAGCCAAGACCCCATTCTAAGCCTCAGTGAGCTTGTGTGCAAATTAATTAAACAGGGCCTCAGAACATTGAGTCCAGAAACTGTTACTAGGTTTTCATCCAGAAAATAAAAGTAGTCAAATACATGTGAGGAATGCATTTTTTAAATGAAAGATTTTTTTTTTTAATGCAAGACTTATCAGAGCCTTTAATACCCAGGAGGAATGTCCTTCCTGTTGTCTACCAAACGTATCTTGTTAAGATTGTTCGTTTCTGAGAAATACGTTGTTGTTTGTTGTTGTTAAGTGCTGTCAAGTTGATTCTGACCCATAGCGACCCTGTATAGGGTTTCCAAGGAGCAGCTGGTGAGCTTGAACCACTGACCTTGCAGTTCAAATGACTTTGCAGTCTGATGCATTAGCCCATAGTGCCACACCAGGACTCTGAGAAGCACATTACAGGATGTGAATTTGTCGGCATATATTTGGGGTGATGTTGTATGACATGATAACTAGGGTCCCCTCTCTTACCTTATATTCAGAATGTCTCTCTCTTTCTCTCACACATGCACAATGAATACACTTGGCTACTAACTGAAAGGCTGGAGGTATCTCGAAAGAATGACCTGGTGATCTCCTTCCAAAAGCTCAGCTATTGAGAACTATGCTCTGACACACATGGGATTGCATGAGTCAGAACTGACTCAGTGCCAACAGTTGTTTTTGGTTTGCTTTGGGAGTGAGCACCTTTTAGTCTCAGCAGTAAGTCAGAACCTGTGACTGCTCTATTGTATCTGTGGTCTCCTTTCCTCCCAGAGCCCATGGTTAGACCATATGTCTAACTCCACTTAGGTCTAGGTGGAGGACATGTACCTACCTACTCCTGACCAACAGCCTAGAACCTTCCCTCCAGAGCGTTCACACTGTCTTCCTCAGTTCTCAGGTACAGAAATCTAGTGATGAAGTTCAAAGCCCTAAGGAACAGTAGAACCATGGGCTGTAAAGAATCCAGGCCTTGAAGGTACCCCGGCTATTTCTTAGGACTTACTATTTATTCACTTAGGAGACCAAGTGAATAAATAGTAAGACTTCCATTGTGTTAAGCTGCTGAGAGTCAGACTCATGTGTTACAACACTTAACCCAAACTAACAGTTGTTGCTAAGTACTGTTGTGTTGGTTCCAACTTATAGTGACCCTGTTTAGAATTTCTAAGGAGCGGCCGGTGGGTTTGAACTTTCAACCTTGTGATTATCCTTCAGCGCTATACCAGGACTTCATCGGTGGTTAGTCAGAGAACACAAAGTCCCACGTTGCTAACAGCACTCTCATGTTAAACAAGAATATGAAGATGAGTAAATTCTCTCTCCTTTTCCACACCCCATGCTTCCAAGCACCAGGCCTCTGCTGATATGAGGAGGTCCCTGGCCTTTCATTTCCAGAGGAAAGGGAAGACACCTGAGGAGAATGTAACGATACGCTCAAGGCCCCAGAACTTTTCACAGTGACAGTTAATACTCACAGGGGCACCCTCCTCTCTTTCTTCTTTTTAGTTTAATACAAAACTCAGAAGAGAAAGAAAACCTGGAAATCGGTAGCCTGTTATCAAGCTCAGCCCCAACTTTTGTTGGCTCCTGTCACAGTCCCCGAACAGTCTCACCTGACATCTGTCAAGACATTGACGTGTCCCATCTGCCTGTGGTTAAGACTCAGACAGCTCTCATCGACCACCTCCAGATGTGGGAATGGCCACAGTGCTAGGACCAGCTGTTTGCTGACATGGCACTGGGGTGGTATACTGCCCATGGCTGCTCTGAACTGCTGCCGGCTGATGGAACCACAATCACTAGCAAACTCCGTACCTGGTCACAGGTAACGATGGAGTCCTTGGTGCCTTTCCTCACTGCCTCTGTGTTTGCCGTTTGGCACCAGAGACCCTTAGGAGGGAGAAGGCAGAACAAGACACACTGGGTTCAGCTCCATCTGCCTCAGACTTCTGTCAGGCATCTTGGCTGCCCTGCTAGGAACTCTCTGCCTCACGTAGCAACTGCTAAATAGGAGAAATGAAAATCCTCCCTCTCCAGTGGACTGTTTTAGGGAGGCGTCTTCTCCAGAAGTCCACAGTAGGCAAGGAGTCCAGATTGGTGAAGCTGGGAAGACAAACAGAGCATTCACACCCAAGCAGAACTGGCAGGCATCTGGGTCCCCAAACAGAGTCTTATCTTTATTTCTTCCCACTCAGCATGGCTGCCCCAGGCTGCGATATTAACCCAGATCAAGTCAACATGAAAAGCATAGTCCAGCAAGTAAGGGTCATTTTTGTCCATTCTCTTAAAGGTTAATCTGCTTTCCTCCTTATTAATGAAGGGACTCATAAATTCAGCCAGGCCTCTCCCATATTTTGGGTAGATTTGGGTTAATAGGCTATTTTATTTCCATGGTAACAGCTTCCAGTGTTACAGGAAGATAATTTTCCAGACAAAAGATTTGTGGGTCTTATTATTCTATGGGGATATGACGGCAAAAGCTGGGGAAGTGGACTCAGGGGCTTCTTGGGATTGTCAGTTTGACCCATTCTAGGCCTCCAGGTTTGCTATGGGTGCTATGCAGGAAATTGGCAGGGGCTGAATAAAGATGTTCTTTGAAAGACAATGCCCTACATTCATTCTGTTATCAGTCAATTGGATTTGAGTGACACGTGGTGGCTTGTATTGCAGTAATCCCTGGCACCCCCGGGGTTTCTGTTCTATGGGGTGAGCTGTGCTCTCTGAGAGATGCTTCAGACCACAGCCATCACCCATTCCCTTCCAGTCTCTGGCAGACAGTTAGGGTCTCGCCCCTCAGGTGTTCAGCACATACTTTAACTCCTTAGAGGTAGAAATAAGACGTTGTTGTTGTTGTTAGGTGCCATCAAGTCCTCACCGACTTATAGTGACAGCACAGCAGAACGAAGCACTGCCCGATCCTGGGCCAACCTCACTACTGTTGCCACGCTTGAGTCCATCGATGCTGCCACTTGGTCAATCCATCTCGTTGGGGCTCATTCTCTTTTTCTCTGACCCTCCACCTTACCAAACATGATCCTTCTCCAGCAACTGGTCCCTCCTGACAATATGTCCAAAGTATGAGAGACGAACTTTGGCCATCCTGGCCTCCAAGGAGAACTCTGGCTGCACTTCTTCCAAAACAGATCTATTGAGATAGCCCTGGTTATTTTATTAAATAAGATATCCCTGGTACTGAGTTAGTGTTAGGCAGCTAACTACAAGGTCAGCAGTTTGGATCCACCAGCCGCTTCATGAGAGAAAGAAGAAACTTTCTAGTCCTGTAAAGACATACAGGGCTGATATGAGTCAGAACTGACTCAGCAGCATACAACGACATATAAAACATGGGTCTGCATGGTGAGTTTGAACGGCAAGGTGAGTGTGAATTGCAAGGTTCAAAATATTTTATTTCAATGTTATCAGATTCCAGTTTGCTGCTCTCAGAGTTCCAGGTTGCCTGTTCAGACTCACCAGGCACTCCTATACAGGGTCGCTATGAGTCGGAACCGACTTGACAGCACTTAGTAATGAGTGGGGTGCTTTAGTGACGCAGTGGTTGTAAGCACTGAGCTGCTATAGATAAACAAGCGAATCAGAGGGAGGTCCAAACCCCAAACCCACTGCAATCAATTTTGCATCAATTCTGATTCATAATGACTCCTGGTGTGGCATTGTGGGTTAAGCACTGGATTACTAACCATAAGGTCAGTAGTTGAAACCCACCAGGTGCTCCTCAGAAACCCTATACAAGGTTGTAAAGAGTCGGCACCAACGTGAAGACACTTAACAGTAACCGCAGGGTTTCTGTGGCTGTAAATCTTCACAGAAGCAGAAAGTCTCATCTTTCTCCCATGGAGTAGCTGGTGGGTTTGAACTGTTAACCTTGAGGTTAGCTGTCCAGTACTTATCCTACAGAGCCACCAGGGTTCCAGGGAGACCAAAGATGAGCAGATTAGTCCCAGCTCTGGTGGGAAGGAGACTGTGGGAAAAACCAGAAAGCAAGCAGTGGTAAGACTTTGTGATAGTGTATGAACAGGGAGTCCATAGTAGGCAGGAAAGACACACAGGGGAAGAGTCCTTTTAGAAGGGACTTGAAAGCTGTGTAGGAATGAAAGCTGCTTAAATATGAACGAAATGATAATTAGCTGCCACGCTCACTCCTAAATCCTGGGATTCAGACACACACAAAAGCAAACAGACTCCGTATTTATACACTGGTGGAGTAAAGAGATATTATTCAACACCACAATTCAGTGTGTAGCTAAGATCAGTGCTACTGAGTGGAAGTTCTGAATGCCATGAGAAGCAGTTAGACAGGAGCTGTATTAAGACAAATGCATACGTAAGTAGGGCTGTCGTGCACGGTTGAGCAGGCTGTGCACCACACAGTTCTAAGGGGACACCATCATAGCCTTCTCATCATCAGTTTGAGTATTTATTATGAAAATGCTCTGGAAGATGGCACCAAAATGCTTTAAGGAAGTGCTTGATGTACTTGTGGCTCTCATTGCAGTTGAATCGTCTTCCTCTCATGATGGTTTTGTGGACCATCTTCATGGATGAGTGCATTGCTGTGGCTACTGTATTAGTGCATCTCATTGAGGGGTTCTGTTTCTAAACTGTACAAATCAACTTCATGGCCTAGTGGTACCCCTGCCGGGGAGGAGAGCAAAGTTTGCCCCAAGGAAATGCCAGTCACTTAGAGCTTGAAGAGAAGGGAGTAAGTGTTCCTGGTACAGGAAATGCAACATCCTTTTCTTCTTTCATTGGGCTCAGCTTTGCTCCTCCTTCTGAGCAGGGCTTGTCTCCTTATTTGATTGTTGACTTCTGCTGAGTAACACTATTTTCTGTGCTTTTGTGGTGATATGCACTGAATTCAGGGACTGAGAAGAGGTCCAGGAGGTTGGAACAAAAATAGTGAGGGGAGCGTGGTGCTGGGTGAGGCTGGAGAGAGAGGCAGGAACCCTGCAGTGCATGTCTAGGTCAGAGCCTCCCCTCCCCTGCCTAGAGCATCCAGTGACCCTGTCCATGAGGGGCCCTGGACCTTCAGATGGGAACATGTGGGTAGGGGAGAGTGTTTAGAAATAAGGCAGACTTGGTCCTTGATAGATAACAGTCAGACCAGTAATTCTCAATCTGGTTCACGAACCACTCTCATCACAATCACATAGAATACATGCTAATATAGTACGACGCATTGAGTCCCATCCAACATCTACCAAAACAGATCTTCCCTAGAAATCTGGGAAAGACCAGGAATCTGCATTTTACCAAGTAGTCCTCATCACTTTGATGTCCACTTAGCTTTGAGAATGTGGCAGTTACACTGTGATCCTTCTACTCTAGCTGGTTATGAGATCTTAGCAAGTTCAAGGCCTCCCTTGGACTCCCCTGTTTATTGATCCAGTGAGTTCCACAACATCCCCCCTTTCTTACCGAAGCATGATTTGTTCCTTCTTTTCCCCAATGCTCATTGAGGAATTACTGTGTCAAGGAGGCAAAAACGTGTCATTCAGTGTACCATAGCCATCTTCTTAGGAGTGAAATTGTGTATTGAGGGACTAAAGATGCCCGCCACAGAAATGAAAGGGGTTTCACACTAGAGCTAGTTTAGATGAGCTGCCACACCCTGGAGTTGTTTTCTCAGACCACCTAAACTCGTCCCTCTCTCCCAAGTCATTCCCTAATACATCACTGCATTATTTCCTGAAAAGCTTGTATCACAGTCAGTAGGACTCCTGTTCTTGTAACTGCTAACTTGTTTATGGTTTGTGTCCCTCTTGTGAAGGGAAGGATTGTGTCTGTTTGGTCCACTTGACACCCTTGCTCAGTTTTGTTGTTAAGTGCCTTGGAGTCAGTTCCTACTTGTAGCAACACTGTATCAGGTTTCTGAAGAGCTGATGGGTTTGAACTGCCATCCTTTGGCTAGAAGTCCAATGCTGTATGACTCCTTTATATTACAATCTTGAAATGACAAAATTACAGAAATGGAAGAGAGATTAGTGGCTGCCAGGGAAGGAAATGGTTGGAGGCAAGAAGGTGGGTGTGGTTTTCAAAAGGTAACTCGGTGGATCCTTGTGAGGCTGCTCTATATCTTGACTGTAATGTATATGCTAACCTACACATATGTTGAAACTGCTTAGACCTAAATACATAAACATAGAGATAGAACGGCGAGTCTAAATCAAAATGGGATCATTGGAATAAAATGGGCAAATTGTATAAATGTTGGTGTCCTAGTTCTGATAGCTACTACACTTTTACAAAATGCTACATAAGGGGAAACTGGGGAAAGTTTACACGGGATTTCTCTGTACTGCTTCATACAACCTCACATGAAACCAAGTACCTCAAAATAAGAAACATGTAATTAGAAAAAAAAATCTTTAACTTGGCTAAATCTTCCATCTTGGTTGAAATGTTGTTGTTAAGTGCCATCCAGTTGTTTCTGACCCATAGTGACCCTGTATAGGGTTTCCAAGGAGCAACTTCTGAGTTTGAACCACCAACTTTGTGGTTCAAACCAACTTTGCAGTCTAGCAGTTCCGTATTCTCAAGTACATTTGACACCACAGATTCCATTCCAGCCCCGTCACCCCACCCATACCATAACATCACAGTGTGACCACACTGTTTACAGTTCTGTCTCCCAGAGACTCCTGACGTCTTATATAAACTTCACAATCTCTTAGGGCCTGGCAGAAATCACTAATGGTTGTTTCCTGTCATTGAAGTTGTTGTTATTAAAGTACTTTGGAGTCACTTCTGACTCATAATGACCCTGTATAGGGTTTCCAAGGAGCACCTGGTAAGTTTGAACCACCGGCCTTGTGATTCAAACCAACCTTGCAGTCCAGTGCACTATCCCACAGTGCCACACCAGGGCAGTAATGAAAATTTTAAACCCAAACTAGCAGCAAGTCAATTCTGACTCATAGTGAACCTATATAGGGTTTCTGAGCAGAAAACCTCATCTTTCTCCCAAGGAGTTGCTGGTGGATTTAAACTTCTGACCTTGAGGTTGACAGCACAGTGTGTAACACACTACTCTACTAGGGCTCCTGATCATGTGATTACTGTTTTTAAATACTTTATTTACAACTACATGTTATGAATGATGCTGGTCTGGCCTCATCTAGATATCAAGGAAATGTCAGAGCAGTTTGGAAAATGGGATAGCCACTTTGCTTCCAGCATTCACACCCTGTTTTCCAGGACCTGCCCCCCTAATTTATATTTTGGGGCTATTATTGGCCCTAACTCCTGATACCTTTGAAGGTGACCTTATTTGGAAATAGGGCCATTGCAGGTGTAATCAATTTGCGATAAGGCCATCAGAGTGAGTCCTCATCCAGTCTGTGTGGTGTCCTTGTGAGAAGACACAGAGACAGAGAAGGAAGACCGCCGTGTGAAGATAGAAGCAGAGATCAAGCCAAGGGACACCAAGTATCACCAGGAATCACCCGGCACAAGGAAGGAACAAGAAAAAACACATGTAGCGATTTGGGAAGGAACAGGGCCCTATCAATGCCTTGATTTTAAAAGTCTAGCTTCCCAATCGGAGAGAACTGATTTTTGTTGTTTTCAGTCACTCAGTGATAGGAAACTGACCCAGGGCATGTGGTTCTAGGGAAGCTACCTCTCCTTGCCCTGCCCGGGGTCCCTCGTATTCTAGATTTGTAACCCATGAACTGGTGGTGGTGGTTATGCACCGTGGATTCACTTCTGACTCATAGAGACCCTGCATAGGATTTCTGAGGCTGTAAATTTTTATAGGCGCAGAAAGTCTCATCTTTCTCCCGTATAATGGTTGATAGTTTCAAACTACAAGCCTTGACAACAACAGCCCAGCTCGTAACCATTACAGTACCAGAGCATTGTAACACATGACCTAGATGAAGCAATCATACATTCTCCCTGACCACCGAGTCAGGATGAGAGTGGACATGTGATCTAAACCAGTCCAATCATATTGAACTACATACAGTACAGTAGTATATCTGTCTGCATACAAGAAAATTAGACAAGCTGGGTCTCTAAGTTCTTTTGCATTTATGAGCATTGGTAACAATGATAGTCACAGCTAATAATTTATTAAGTGTTTTTGCATATACCTGGTGCTGTGCTAATCACTTTGATTCATTATTTCATTTTGCCCTTGTCTCAGGAATTAATCAGGAAAACAGAACCCCTGTGAGAAGTATGGAGTACCAGATTTATTTTAGGAAGAATCATGGGAGAAGCTGAAAGCTAAGAGTTCAAAAAGGGGAGCTGAAGGATCAAAGTCACCCACCAAGCAGTCCTCCAGCCAATCATATATGTAGGTAGACAAGTAGGAACTTTCAAAGGAGCATGGAAAGATAGGCACACCCCATTACCACTGCAGAGGGGACAGCAAAGAGGAACTTGTTGGCACAATCTGCAGGAGGCGGTGAGCTCAGCTTTGGTGGCAGTCTAGGATTGCTGTGGGTTAGCCAGGCTGGCAGTTGGGAAAAAGAGTTATAAGTGGAGAGTGAAGGTACCCAGTGATATTTATGTATCTTACTCCCAAGATAAATGAATGACGTTCAGAGATTAAAGACTACTGTTTCCCTTCTGCCTTCCAAACGTAATGCAATATTTTCTTGTGTACAACTCCAACTTAGACTCACAGGGGAAGGGATTCTGGAAAATCTAATTCCAGCTTATCCAAGTCAGCACAGTGCAAACCAACAAACCCTCTGAAGGAAGCAGAAGAGACATCCCCTAAATGTCTATGGTGCTGAGTGCTGTAGGTTAGGTATTGTCCTGCTAACCACAACATCTGCAGTTCAAACCCACCCCCATGCTCTGTGGGAGATTTACAGTATCAGAAACCGTATATAGAGTCTCTATGAGTCAGAATCAACTCAATAGCAGGGAGTTTGGTTTTTGATGGGTTTATTTGGTAAGGAGCTCCTGGTGGCACAGTGGGCTAAGCATTGACCTTCTGACTGAAAGGTGAGTAGTTTGAACCCACCAACTGCATCATGGGGGTAAAAATGAGGCAATTGGCTTCCTTAGGAATTTATGGAAACCTATGAGGCAATTGGGTTCTCTTCTGTAAGGTTGCTATAGTCAGAATTCACTTGATGGCAATGGATATTTGTTTATTTTCTTTATTTTTTGTTGAGAGATGCCAATCAATTTGCCCAAAGTTATCCCTCTGGGTAGCACTAGTACCAGGACTGAGCTTCAGAATTCCTTACTTATACTTAGTCCCTCTTCTATTGTCCTTGATCATTTATTTCCCAAATTTTGCTGTTTTTCATGAAAACTGTGGTTAATTTGATTCATTGCTGAATCTCTTGTCACCTTTCTCCTTGCTGATCAATGTCATCAGTAACCTTGTCTTGTTTTCTTCTTCCACTCTCCGTCCTTAGTGGCTTGGCTTATTAAGTTCACCCCCACTTGGCCACAAGACAGCTACTGCATTCTAATAGTTCCAGGCAGTACATGGGAGATGGCAGCAATTAGCTACGAAAAAGACAGGAGTCATCTTCACTGAAGACTCTTTTTATTAGATAGGAACACCTTTCCCAGAAATCATTAAGAAGTGATTATGTCACACTCTTTGGCCTAGGTGCAAAGGAGGCTAAGAAAGCACGTATCCAGTGTTTTCAGCCTATTCAACTGTTATCCTGAGAGGCTAGATTTTCTAGCAATAGAAAAAGTGGAGTGGATGCTCTGAGGCAGGCATCCAACTGGTCTGCCATAATCTCAATAGTTCTTTGTTCTTGAACCATACCCTTCTGTTGGCAAGACGAAATAAACCTGTGTGTGTTTAATGCACATCGTGTAGAAAGATTTTATACTTGAAAATCACTAAAATTGTCCATGTTAGCATCTCTCTATAAAGGACCCGGAGTCCTGGGGTTTAACTCCGGTTAAACACTGGCCCAGTAACAGTAAAGGTCAGTGGTTCAAACACACAAGCCACTCCTCGGAAACCCTATACAGGGTTGCTGCGTGTTGGAACCAACTCTACTACGCTTAACAACAAGTAAAGGTCCTGAAAACAAATACACTCATCAATGGAATGTGCTCCAAGAAAGGACTGTCAACAGTACATCAAACATACCAATCAGTTTCTCAACCTTTTTCTAAACAGTATACCACCTGGATGAGTCGGGGTTTTGTTGTTTTGAGGTCCCTAGATGGCACAAGTGGTTTGCAGTTGGCTGGTAATCAAAAGATTAATGGTTCAAACTCACCCAACAGCTTTGCAAAAGAAAGGCTTGATGATCTACTGCTATAAATATTACAGCCAATAAAACCCTATGAAAGTGTTCTATTCTACAAAACATGGGATTGACATGAATCATGGTCTATTCAATAGCAACGAGTTTAATAAATCTGTTTACATAATTTTTTCCTAATTGCCTATGAAATTTTAAGACCACAGATACAACTATTTTGGTTCTATAAATGTCCCTTTTTGAGAGATAGCATATAATGAAGAGTCAATGGTACTGAAGGAAGAAGTCCAAGGTTCATAGAATATACTAGCAAAGAACAAGGTCCCAGGAATTGATGAAAGCAAATTAAAAATTTTCAACAAATTGATGCTGCACTGGAGGCACTCCATCATGTATGCCAAGAAATTTGGAAGATAGCTACCTGGACGACTGACCGGAAGAGGTCCATATTTGTGCCCATTCCAAAGAGAGGTAGCCTAGTGGAATGCAGAAATCACTAGACACTTATCATTAATAGTGCATACAAGTGAAATTTTGCTATAGATAATTCAAAAACAGCTGCCACAGTACATTAACAGGAAACTGCCAGAGATTCAAGCTAGATTCAGATGAAAAAGTGGAACTAGGGTTATCTTTGCTGACATCAGATGGATCTTGGCTAAAAGCACAGAATAAGAGAAAGATGTTTACTTGCACCTTTGACTATGCAAAGGCTTTTGACTGTGTAGATCATAGCAAGCATTGCAGAGAATGAGTGTTCCAGAACACTTAATTGTGACGTCAGGGTTGGTGGAAAACTCATTAATAAACCACGGTATGCAGATAATACAACCTTGCTTGCTGAAAGTGAAGATGTAAAATACTTGCTTATGAAAGACCACAGCTTTCACTATGGGTTGCATGTTATTGTAAAGAAAACAGAAATCCTCACCACTGAACCAATAAATAACATCATGATACATGGAGAAAAGATTGATGTTGTCCAAGGTTTCATTTTGCTTGGCTCCATGAGTGTTGACTCATGGAAGCAGAATTCAGGAGGTCAAACGACGTATTGCAGTAAGCAAATCTGCTGCATAAGACCTCTTTAAAGTATGCAAGAGCAAAGATATCAGTTTGAGGGCTGAGGTACACCTGATCCAAACCATGGTATTTCTAATAGCCCCATATACATGTGAAAGTTGGATAATGCATAAGGGAGACCATAGAAGAATTGATGCCGTTAAGTTATGGTGTCGGAGAAGAATGTTAAAAGAACCATGGACGGACAGAAGAACAAACAACTCTGATTTGGAACTACTGCTAGAGTTCTCCTTAGAGGCCAGGGTGACAAGACTTCATCTCTCATATTTGTGACCTGTTATCAGGAGGGACCAGTCCCTTGAGAAGGACATCATGCTTAGTAAAGTGGAGGGTCAGAGAAAAAGAGGAAGACTCCCAATAAGCTATGTTCTCAGACTTAATGATTGTGAGAATGACACCGGACCAGGTGGTGTTTGGATCTGTTGGGCGTATACTTGCTATGAGATGGAGCCAACTCCATGGCACCTTACAACAACAGCAGCATACCCTTGATGACACTGTGTGTTAAGCATTGGACTGTTAACTGAAAGGTTGGTAACCCAGCCCCTCAGTGGTTTCACCGGGTACAGATGTGGTAGTCTGCTTCCATAGACCTTGGAAACCCTATGGGCATTTCTACTCTGCCCTCAAGTGTCCTTATGAGTTGAAATGGACTCAGTGACTATGGGTTGGATTTGGTTTATGTATGTCTGTCCTTTTATGTATGTCTGCCCTTTATATGTGCAAGGTTGTTTGTTTTGTTTCCAAAGAATCATTTTTTGTTTCCATGGCAGTATAGTGTCTCACTTGAGAAGACATGCTCAGGATTCAGCCTTGAGATCTTTCAGACAGGACTTCATGGTTTCCAAAGATGTTGAAGATTAGTCTTTATCTAGTCACAATGCCCACCCAGCCCTGAAAGCTTACACAGCTTCTTTAGCAGAGATGTGGAGGTGATGAATATTTGCCTCCATTTGTGATTTCCCAACCATATTTGTGCCATGACCTTGATTCATTCATCTTTATTCACAAGTCTTCACATGAAGAACCTAGAAAGACTAGTTAAACATTTAAAAAAGGGACCCAAAGCAAAATGAGGCAGTACAATGGCGCAGTAGGATAAGCACTAGACTAGGAACCATAGGGTCAGTGGTTTGAGCCCCCCAGCTACTCTGTGGGAACAAAATGAGACTCTATTGACCTGTGAAGATTTAGAGCCTTGGAGGTGGAACCGACTTCTGTAACTTAACAACAACAACAAGAGAAAGCAAAGGAGACATGGCCAGGCTGCAGGAGAAACCATGTTTATTAGTTAGAATTCTTGGATTGCAAATAACAAAAGAAACTTGAACGTGGATTGCAAATAATAAAAGAAACAGTCTACTCTGACTGTCAGTTGGGATTATTTTTGTTTTAGAGCAGGACTGTCTACCCATAATGCTCCCAAGTTGTTAGCCTTAGTTAAGTTGTAGTGACCACATGCACAACTGAATACAGCACTGCCCGGTCCTGTGTCTTTCCTATGACCAGACACAGTCCATGGTGATTTGTAGGCTTTACATTCATATGTGAGAAAAACAGTCAAACAAAACGGTGTGGCAGGGACAGTGGTGGGTGGGTAAGCTCACTGCCCCTCTAAGAAAAGGGCTACCCAGTGCCAGCGGACTTCTCCTTCCCAGGAACACAGTTATCCAAGAGAAACCCAAAATTCCAGACTTTTAGTGAGGTTTCCAATTTTTTGAAGAACTGGACAGGCTAAAAAAAAAACAACTAAGTCTGTCAATTGCATCTGTCCTGTGAGTATCCAGTTTGTGATTCTTTCCTTTGGTCTTTGCAATGATGTTGTGTGAGTCAGCTCAGTTCTGAGGAGAGAGATTTGATTGGCTGAACCAGGACAAGATGCACAAGTGTCATTACTGGGTGAGCAAAGGGACAGAAAAGGACATTTCTAATATAGAGGGCCTGGGCAGAACTTATAAAATCTGCTGAAGAGAAGAGAATCAAAGTGAAGTTATTTATCCCTTTTCTGCATCAAAGGGAATTGTGGAATTAGTGGAAAGCAACTGTCTCCAGCTTCCTGCAAAGAAAGAATGAGATGAAATAGGCTTAAACTGAAACACAAGGAAATTCAATCAAACGTTTGGAAAAACTTCCAATGGGAGTTGTAACGCTCTGTGACTCTTCCTTGAGGTGTTAGGTCCAATAAGATTGAGTCAAAGCATATCTGTCATGACAGGTCTCTTGGAAGGCCTTGTCAACCATCTGTCTTTGTCTTCACTCCCTTTCCCAGCCCTGAATCCCAAGTCCACATGCAGTGCATGTACTTCCTTCGATCAAAACCTCATGCGCCATCTCTTATCTCGTCGGCTTACAGATCAAAGTTTGATTGGGGGTCTGGGAGCCAGTCCCACATGCCCGCCCCTTGCATTCCTGCTGAAGCTCTGAAAGCCCCAACAAATCCTTTGATGTGATTGATTCTGTGTTTATGTGATGTCTTCATTTGAGTAAGAAATTCTGACTGAGATGGTCTCTGTGCCAATGGGAAAATTGGTGTTGTCAACTGTTATTAAGAAAGAGAATGTGTGGATGGTGATGATAAATTCCATGCATAATTTGTTATTAAGAGACAGGGTGGTCTTGAACTTTTGTGAGTGGCTTTGGAGACAGACAATGTGTTGGTGGTGCAGAGGCATACAGGTAACTGATGGAGAGAAAGGTGTGATTCTTTCCCTAGTCCCCACACTCTCCTGATGATCAGAGGCATGGCCAGCCCCCAGCCAAACACACCCAGATTGATGCTCCCACTCTCCCTGAGGTCTGAGCCACATCATGATGAGCTGTATAATTATAAGCCACATCAAAAAGTGAATTAGGTGCTATACCAGCACTTGGATCCAGGTGAGCCTTGCGGCAAACCAGCAGAGCCTATCCTAGCCCTCACTAGGAGAAGAAGATGAACAGATGCAGGGAGCAGGGAGACAGACAGGTGATCTGTGCTGCCAGCCAGGTGCTATGCAGCCGTCTTGAACTCTTGAGGGCAGCTTTGAAGGCAGAGGGTGGCTTGGTGGCTTACCACTTACTGATGGAAAGAAAGGTGTGATTATTTTTTTCTTGTTCTCCACACTCATCTGGTGACCAGAGGCACAGCCAGCCCTACCCAGGAATACCCCGGTAAAGCTTCTGCTCTTTGGGAAGTCCAGATCCAGACTGTGGTGAGACCACGTGAGTTGGGCACTATCTGCATCAAGCCTGGTACCTGGATTCAGGTGAGGCCTGCTCTGGACCTGCAGAGTTGGCTCAGACTAGCTCTGGACTAGCGGGAACTCTTGATCCCTGATGTCCTCTGAGAATTAAAAGACACTGATCTCAGCGGCTCTGGAGTCTGCATGAACTACTTCTGGATTGGGTGCCTAGAACAAACAACACCTAAGCCAATAGGAGCTCCATTGAGGGCCAGAGCACCCTTGTTTGATCCCTTGTCCACTTACCGGATGAGCTCCTTGACTTTTAGGAGCCCCAGAGTTTTCTCCTCTCTGGGTCTGGCACTTGTTCTCGATTTTCCCTTTCATTGTTTTTGTTTGCTTATTCTTTCTTCTTCCTTCTTTCTTTACGTCCCTTGGTTTTTATCCTTTCTATGTCCACTTTCAGATACATATTCTTTTCCAGGGCACATGGAGCATTCTCCAGAATATGCCATATGTTAGGCCACAAAGCAAACTTCAGTGAATTTAAAAACACTGAAATACCACAAAACATTTTTTTTTAAATCACAATGCTATAAAATTAGAAATCAACAATAGGAAGATCAAGGGAAAGAATCAAATAGATGGGAACTGAATAACACACTGTTGAAAAGCTGCTAGGGATTATGACAAATATTCTTTGAATCAAATGATAATGGAAATAGAACATGGCAAAACTTTTGGTACACAGCAAAGCAATGCTTAGAGGGCAATTTATAGCAATAAACATATACATTCCAAGAGAAAAAATAATCAAAATCACACACTAAGGCAATATCTCCAACAATTAGAAAAAGAGCAACAAAGTAAGTTTACTTCCAACTGAAGAAAAGACATAATAAAGATTAGAGCAAAAATAAATGAGACAGAAAAACAAGAGAAAGAATCAAGAAGATGCTGGCTCTTTTAAAGGACTAATAAAATGGTCAAATCTTTGACAAATATAATAAAACAAAAGGAGAAGATATTAATAGAATGAATAAGAAATTATATGGATGACTTTACAACAGAAAAAAAAAATGATAACAATACTATGAAAAATTGAACTCCAACAAATAAAAAAATCTAGAAGAAACAGACAAATATTTTTGTAGAACAACACTATCTGCCTAAACTAACATAGCCAGAAGTGGAAAACTTGAACAGACCTAAAACAAAAGAAAAAATTGTTCAGGTCACTAAAAACTCCCAACAAAAAAAAGTCCAGGTCCACATGACTTACTGATAAATTCTACCGACTCATAATAGAGTTCACACCAATTCTGGTGAAATTATTCCAGAACACAAAAAAGAATGGAAAATTCACAGATACTTTTTTATGAAGTAAGCTTAACCCTCATACCAAGAGAAGTAAAGACATCACTAAAAAATAAAATTACAGACCAACATCCCTAATGAACATAGACGAAAAGATTCTCAGCAAAATCCTAGCCATTAGAATTCAACACCATATATATATAAAAAAGTAATACATCATTACCAAGTGAGATTCATCCCAGTTATGTAAGGATAGTTCAATATTAGAAAAACAATCAATGTCATCCACCATATAAATAAAAGAAAAGAACGTCATAATCATATTGATTGATGGAAAAAAAGGCATTTGACAAAATCCAACCTCAATTCTTGATAAAAGCTCTTATTTAAATAGCAACAGAAGGAAAATTCCTCACCATAATTAAGGGCATATTTACAAATCCAACAGCTAACATTACTCTCATCAGATAAGATTGTTCTTTATTGCCACTCCTATTCAGTATTGTGCTGGAAGTCTTAGCCAGAGCTAGAAGGCAAGAAAGGCAAATTAAAGGCATTCACATGGGCAAAGAAGAAGTAAAAGTCTCCTTATTTTCACATTATGTGATCCTATATGTCGAAAATCCACAAAACCCAGCAAGAAAATTATTGGAACTCATTTAAAGATTCAGCAAAGTGGCAGGGTACAAGATTAACATACAGAAATAAGTTGAATTCTTTTACTTTCATAAAGAGAGCTCTGAAAAGGAAATTAGGAAAATGATACTATTTACAACAGCCATGCAAAACATGAAATAACTTGGAATAAATTTAACCAGAGAAACAAATGATTTATTCAAGGAAAACTAGAAAACACTACTACAAGAAATCAAATGAGACTTACAAAAATGGAAGGCTATACCATGATCATGGATAGGAAAGACTTAGCATTGTGAAAATGTTAATAGTACCCAAAGATAGATATAATTCAATCCCAATCCACATGCCAACATCATTCTTTAAAGAGATGGAAAAACGGATAACTAACTTTTTATGGAAAGGAAAGAGACCGCTGACAGGTAAAGCATTACTTACGAAGAACAAAGTTGGAAGCCTCTCACTTGCTGATTTCAAAACCTACTACACAGTCAAAGTGGCCAAAACAGCCTGGTGCTTGTACATCAACTTAAAATATTTACTGGTGAAGATCTAAGACCATAACCTTCAGTCAGGGTTGCACCTCAGTGCAAAGAAAACAAAAATCCTTACCACTGCACCAATAAATACCATCATAATAAATGGAGAAAACACTGAAGTTGACAAAGACTTCATTTTGCTTGGATCCAACAAGCAATGGTGCTACTGATCAAAGCCATGGTAATTTCAATAGTGTCGTATGCATGTGAAAGTTACGCAATGAGCATGGAAGACCGTAGAAGAGGGCACTTAACCACAACATCCTTATTCATTTACCTTGTGTCCCTATTTACCTACTTTAATAGACCTGTCACCATCCCTACTATCGTTGTTGTTTTTAACAACAACAATGAATCATTTCTGACTCCTAGCTACCCTGTATAGGGTTTCCCAGGAGCTGCTGGTAAGCTTGAGCCACCAACACTGCAGTTCTAACTTACTTTGCAGTATGGCGCATTAACACACAGAGCCACACTACTGTTTGTTGTTGTTAAGTGCCTTTGAGTTGATCCCGATCCGTAGCGACCCTGCATAGGGTTTCCAAGGTGCAGCTGGTGAGCTTGAACCACCAACCTTGCAGTTCAAATGGCTTTGCAGTCTGGCACATTAACCCACAGTACCACACCAGGACTCCACACTATCATTAAGTGCCCTCAGATTGGTTCTGACACTTAGGAACCTCGTATAGAATTTCCAAGGAGCAAGCTGGTGGGTTTGAAGTGCCTTGTAGTTCAGTGCTGATCCTACAGCATCACAGCAGGAGTTCTGGCTGCCTGGAGGTTACATATGCCAACCCATCACTCATTTGTCAGTTTGTCATACTGTGATGTCTTGCATGTTGCCTTAACACTGGAAGCTACTTCATGGAATTTTAAACACCAGAAGAGTCACACATGTTGGACTGTTTCAGCAGAGCTTCCAGACTAAGACAGGTTAGGAAGAAGGAAAGGTGGGTTACTTCTGAATGATTAGCCACCAACAAACTCAAGAGCAGCAGTGGAACATTGCCAGATATATTGCCATAAGTTGAAAACATCGTGCATCAGAGCAGATGGAGTGCCAGAAGATGAACCCCTAGAGTTGTGAGGCACTCAAAAAATACGACTGGGGAAGAGCTGCCTCCTCAAAATACAGTTGGCCATTATGACTTGAATAGAGCAAACTTTCAGGTCCTTCAGTTACTGATGGGACACAACTCAAAATGAGAAAAAACAACAACACCCCTGCCAATATCCATTAATGATCTGAACATGGAATGTGCTAAGTATGAATCTGGGAAATCTGTAAGTTGTCAAAAATGAAATGGAATACATATAGACTGATATCCTTGGCATTGTCAGTTCGTTGTTGTGGTCTGGTGCCATTAAGTTGATTCCAACTCATAGCAAACCTATTTACACACCAGGCAGAAACACTTTTGTTCCGGCACCATCACAGTTGTTACCCTTGAGTGCATTCCTGCTGCTGCTGTGCCGGTCCATTTAATTGGGGGGGTGGGGGTGGATTCCTCTTTTTCACTGACTCTGAACTTTATCAAGCATGATGTCCTTCTCCAGGGAGTGGTCTCTTCTGATAACATGTCCAAAGTATGAAAGACAGTCTTACGGCTTATTGTAATGGGAATGACACTTTCTAGAGGAACGGTGTTACATTCATTGTCAGAATGACAATATAAAGATCTATCTTGAAATTAAATGCTGTCAGTGATAGGATAATATCAATATGCCTACAAGAAAGACCAGTTATCACTATTATTCAAATTCACATGCAAACCGCTAAAGCCAGTAATGAAATTGATTAAACTCAAATGTGAAATTTGGAAACAAAGTGGAAAAATA
>NW_006408808.1:2118482-2120344 GCF_000296735.1 Chrysochloris asiatica | reverse complement strand
TTCAAGATGGTGTGGGGGGAAAGTAGAACCTCCACTGAGTGTTTTTCTTCCTGTCTAGACAGGTCTGGTGAAAGGAGATGGGGATAAGAATCTTATGATTGTGACTGTCGCCACTGTAAAGGTACAAGTTTTATAGCAAAAAGGGGGAAGTCCAGGACCAGAGTAACCTGGGACCATCAAGGGAGAAGAACAGAGTGTGGGACCCTGCCCAGAAAAGCAGCCACACGAGAGACAGAGCAGCTGAGGACTCTAGACTCATGGAGGGAGAGGGGATGTGTGCTGGCTGCTGGGGGGCAGGCTTGCAGGGTGTGCCCTTCGGTTGTTTGAATGATTGTATGTATAGTCTTGAGTGTTTTTGTGTACATCCCGCCCCTCCACCCCTCACCCCCCAAAAAGACAGAATAGAAGCAAATACTGTAGAAAGAACTGCGCAGACCTGGTGGAGGTGTTAAATGAAACCCAGACCAAGGAGCGGCGGGGTGAGAGGTGTCTGGAGACCAGGTCGACGGGGGTACACTGCCTAGTGGGAAGAGACTGCAGCAGCCAGCCAGGCTGTCCTACTAACCCCGGACGCGAGGGCGCCGTCCGGGCCTAGCAGTTGGATCGTGGCTTTGAGGCAGGGTCGACCAACTTAGAGACCTACAAGCTCAGCCCAAAGCGTCTCATTACAACCCTTTCGCCCCTGCTGCGCTTCTGCCTCTTGACTGACACAACATCCGAGGACTGAAATCCCACCTTTGAGCCAGATTTAAGGGCTGTAGCGCAAGCAGATTCGTGTTTAACAGCGACCACACAACCGCCACTAGTCTGTCGTGCTGTGGTGGTTTGAATTGCTGTGATTCTGAGGACTATGCCACCAGTATTTTAAATAACCAGCAGGGTCACCTATGGTAGACAGGTTTCAGATGCATGAAGGGAGGGGATTGCAATTATTGCAATGAAATGAAATACAGTGATAGGATGAGTGTAAAACTGATATTCTCCCATGTAAATTATCACTCAGTTCACAATCAAAAAGGAAGAAAAGGTTGATGTTCAACCATTTCAAGAGGTAGCATATGATCTAGAACTGACAGTACTCACTGAACACATTGGTGGAAAAACAAGGATCCAGGAATTCACGGAATGCAAATAGAAATCTTTCAACTAAGTGATAAAGTACTAGAAGCACTCACTCATCTATGCCAAGGAATCTGGAAGACAGTAATCTAGCCAAACAATTAGATGAGATTCATATTTATGCCTATTCTGAAGCAGTGACCCAACCTATGTGGAAATCATTGAACAATATGATTAATATCACATACAAGTAAAATTTTGCCTAAGAGAATTCAAACATGGGTGCAACACTACATCAACAGGGAATTGCCAGAAATTCAAGCTGGATTCAGAAGGGGATGTGGAACTAGGGATTTAATTGCTGATGTCAGATGGATCATGGCTGAAAGCAGAGAATACCAGAAAGATGTTTACTTGTACGTTATTGACTACTCAAAGACGTGTCTCTGTGGATTATGACAAACTATGGATAACACTGGGAAGAATAGATATTCCAGAACACTTTATTATGTTCATGAAAAACCTGTACATAGACCAAGAGGCAGTTGTTACAATAGAAATGTGACTTTTATTTCTACGGCGCTGTGGGTTAATATGTTGGACTGCAAGGTCGGTTTAAACCAAGCTCAGTGGTTCAAGTTTACCAGCCACTCCTCTGAAACCCTATACAGGAACACTATGAGTCTAAAACAGCATTTTTATTTTCTTTAAGTTTTTATTGTGGATTGAGTGAAAGTTTACAGGGCAGATCATCAGTTTTACAAAAAACAAATCATACAACTTGTTTCATCAAAATGATTCCA
>NW_006408808.1:2112274-2116798 GCF_000296735.1 Chrysochloris asiatica | reverse complement strand
CTATACCTAGATCCCTGTATCACAGAGCCCTATTGTTCCAAGGTTGAGCATGCATCACTATTTACCTCTGTCCCATTTAGCCCATGCAAACTTGTCTCTGTGTTTGCCTATCTATCTTGTTCTTCTGCCTCCTCCTGCTTCTTATATTGCCTTCCCCAACACTGGAACTAACCCCCCCCCCACCCAAACCCCATTGTTATTGTTTCCTTATATTCCATTAACTCTTCCCTCCATTTAAGACAGTCTATTTTATCATGTAATCTACCTGAGTTACTCACCACCTGTATCTCTGTTTCACTGTGTTTACCTTCTTTCACGTTGTAATTGTTTTGATCATGGACTGATCTCCTAGATCCTCTGTTTTAACAATTTTATTCTGTTCTTGACTCTTTCATTTGTCGATTGAGTTCAGGGTGATGCTGCCATGTACGTCATTCTCTGGTTGTTGTCTGTTCATGTTGGTTCTCAGTCCACAGAACTTCCTTTAGGATGTTTTTCATAGCAGGATTGGCTTTGGCAAAATCCCTTAGCTTCTGTTTATCCTGGAATGTTTTGATTATACCATTGTTTTTGATTGACAGCTTTGCTGGGTAGAGGATTCTTGGTTAACAGTTTTTTGTTTTTCTTTCAGTGTTTTATGTATGTTTCCCCATTGCCTTCTTGCCTGCATGGTTTCTGTTGAGAGATCTGAGCTTAAACTGATTTGCTTGCCTTTGTATGTTACACTTCTCTTTTCCCTAGCTGCTTTCAGGATTCTGTCCTTATCTTTGATTTTGGAGAGCTCGATTATTACATGTCTTGGTGATTTTTTTTTAGGGTCTGTCTTTCCTGGGGTTCGATGAGCTTCTTGAATGCTTATCTTTACATTTTTCAGGTTGTTAGGGAAATTTTCTTCCAGAAGCTCTTCAACTATCTCCGATGTAGACTTATGTGATTCTTCCTATTCTGGAATGCTGATAATTCTTGTTATTTCTCTTGATGTTGTCGAAAATGAATGTTAGGCCTTCTTCAGATTTTTTTTATCCTTTTTTTGTGCTTGCTCTTCTACTTTAGTAGTGTTGAGAGATTTATCTTCTAGCTTACTAGTTCTGGCTTCTATCACTTCAATTATACTCCTTTACCCTTTCTGTGTATTATACATTTCTGATATTCTATTATTAATCATTTGGACCTCTATGTGTAGGTTTTGAGTTGTTTCTATTGCCATATCTATCTTCTTTGATTGTTCCTGTAGCATTTTCCTAACGTCTTCCTTATTTTTTCTCAACTCCATTGTATAGTCATTTGATACATTTTATAATCATTTTTCTGAATTCCTTCTCAGGCATTTCCAAAGCCTGCCTATCTTCCAGTATGGAGTGTAGGTCTACTTCCAGCTCATTTGCCACAGTCACTTTATCTTGTTTCTGGACATGTGCTGATATGGCCATCTATTTCTGTGTTTTGGCATATTCAGGAGTTATCTGTGGTCTTAATACTGAGATAGGTATGTATTTTTTATGCTGATTGCCCCTAGGTAGATGTGATCAGGAATTGGTCTTTTCTTTTTACTTTTCTTCCTGAGAAATTTCAAGATGCCACTGTTGGTCATTGTGACATAACTCATGATTTAATTTTTGGCCTATTTCCTTTTCAGTCTGCCTGTCCTGCTCCACAATCCCTGTTCAGGCCTTTTTTTTTCTAGTTATAAACAGTTCAGGGCTGGCTGTGGCCATTTTGCACTGCCGTTTGGTTTTAAGTGGAAACTGTCACTTTAAATTTCAAGGAGATATGTGCGCCTGTGTAGTAGAACACTCCGAGGGTGGGGTGGGGTGTCCACTTGCTCAGGCACCCCCTTTAGTCACCAGAATGGAGCTGTGCAGACAGCAGAAGACCAATGAACAGAATCAGAAAAAAGGAGTGTCCACACCTTTATCTCCATGATTCTGTCAGATGTCGTTGGCTGCTCTAATCCTTCCCTCACTCGTTCTTGCCCAAGTTGGCAGGTCCAGGAGTTGCTGCTTGTCTTGAATTATAAAGCAATGCATTTCTTGCTTCTACTACAAATTCCCCTAGCTGTAAGCCTTCCTACCTTCTAAATATTCCTTTATATGTGGTTCAGAGTTTTGGCACCATCCCCTGGGCCAGCTTGGTCTGGTATTCTGTGTTGTTGCTGATGGAGCTCCTCACTGCACTGCTACCTGATCCGCCATCTTGTTTGTTCTCCCAAGTATGAAATAACTTGATGGTACTTAGCAACAACTATTCCAAAGGAGTTCTCGTGTGGCACTGCAGGTTAATGTGCTCAACTGCAAGGTCAATTTGAACTTCAAGGTCGGAGACTCAGCTCACCAGCTGCTCCTCAGAAACCTCATGTAGGGTTGCTATAAGGAGAATATTGAAAGTAACATGGGCTGCCAAAAGAACAAGCAGATCTGTGTTGGAAGAAGTACAGCCAGAGTACTCCTTGGAGGCCAGTATGGCCAAACTTCGTCTTATACTTTAGATATATTGTCAGGAGGAACCAGTTGCTGAAGAAGGATATAATATTTGGTAAGGTGGAGGGTCAGAGAAAAAGAGGAAGACCCCCAGCGAGATGGATTGGCAAAGTGGCAGCATCAGTGGGCTCAAGCGTGGCAACAATTCTGGGGTTGGCCCAGGACCGGGAAGTGTTTCATTCTGTTGTACATAGGGTTGCTATGAGTCACTGCTGAGTTGATGGCACCTAACAACAAAAATGAGTAGAAACTCATTTAACAGTACGAAACAACTACCACTACACCAAAAATAGACTAGTGTCTTAATTACCTAGTTACTTGGTTACTTACATGATACACCACAGTGGACAACTGTAACAAACAGAAATTTATTTTCTCAGAGTTGGGAAACTGGAAGTCTGAGTTTAGGACACTAGTTTTAAGGGAAAACTTTGTACAGGCTCTAAGGGAAGGTCCTTGTCTCCTTTCTGCCTCTATTCCTAGATTCTTTAGCAATCATATGGCATGTATATCTTCTCCTTCATTTGTGCTTGATTGCTTAATTTGCTCTTTTATATCTCAAAAGATATTGGCTTAAAAGGAAGTCTATACTAATCTTACCACATTACCAGAACAAAGAAAGCCCATTCCCAAATGTGATGACAGTAGCAGAAATTGTGATTGTGTTTGTGAAATGACTTCTAACAACTGACTCATAGTGGCTTGTAGGTTTGAAACACTGACCTTGCATTTAGCAATCCTTTGCTTATCCTACAGTACCATACCAGGACCCTATAGTAGGAATCCATGATTTGGAGGGTCACAGTTCAATCCTTAGCAACCAGTGTTTGACCAAATGACTGGGAACCATTGTTTAGCCAAGTTGACTCATAAAATTAGCATTTATATATTGCAAAGTTTTAATTTGTGTGTGTCTCCTAGGCCCCTTAGCAGATGCCTTCTGCATATTCTTTGCTCTCTAACCCCAAAAACCTGGAGCACCGCCTGGCACAGAGAAAGTGTTTAGGATTCTGGGGTCCCAAATGAATGAGACTCTGGATTATGAATGTGAAGTTTCTTAGCTAGGGATTGAAGTACATAATCTCTTAAAAATCCTTTCTAGCACATCAATACTGTGATCAAGAAACATGGGGGATTTTCCTTGGGAAATGTGAACTGGAGGGTAATTCACCAAGTACTGAAAACTATTAATATGAATGAAATGGTCTGATTTGCTAGTCAATCTCCTGATGGATTTTCATGTAGACCAGAGGATTTCAACTATCTAATGAGGGTCCCCAAGCTTCTAGGGTCTAAGAAGGACTGAAGGGACCAGCTGCTCTTTTGAACATTTACAAGAACCCCTTGGAAAGGGAGTGTTTTCCTATTATTACAAGCACAAGCTCAACGATGCCATTTATTAATTTTTAAAATGTGAGAATGGATTAATTGCAACTGAATTCATGCTGTTTTGTCTGACAGTCTTGTATTTCAAAACATTGTGTTATTAAGACGAACAACAGTGCTAGTCAGTTTCTTGATCATTCAAAAAAGAGAGGGTCGACCAACTTCTCGGATTATGTGCTCAGCATACAGGTTGAATAAGTATGGTGAAAGAATACAACCTTGTCGCACCCTTTTCTTCATTTTAAACCATTCAATGTTCCCATGTTTTGTTCGAGCAACTGCTAGATGGGTCTGGTTAAAAGAGATGGCGATAAGACTTTTATGATTCAATAGTGAATAATTGTCATCATGACTAATTGCGACTGTCACAATTGTAAAGGTACAAGTTTTGTAACGAAAACTGAGGAATAGTTAATCTTACAGTCCAGAAACAAAGGACAGTAGAATCATCAAGGAAGAAGACCACAAGCAGAATGTGGGACCTTATCCAGAGAAGCAACGACACCAGAGATGGAGACAGAGATGAGAGCATAGAGAGGGAGCAGCTGAGGACTCTAGATTCATGGGAAAAAAGGGACTAAGAGATTGTGGCCAGGAGGCAGACTTTAGAATGTGTGCTTTGGTGGCATAAATTATTATATGTGCCTGAGAGTTTTTGTGT
>NW_006408808.1:2088940-2112085 GCF_000296735.1 Chrysochloris asiatica | reverse complement strand
AGAGAGAGAGAGAGAGAGAGAGAGAGAGAAGGTTGAGAAAATCAGAAGGTGATATTTCAGGTTCCTTCAGCATTGGTCTCTTGTGGCCCTGCCCACCACTCAGAACTAATGTTCCCTTCCTCTGCTTGGTGTCCATCTCTTCTCTGAGTTCACACATCAGCGGTCATCAGGTGACTTGACCTGGTAACAGTTTCATCAGCCTGATTATTCAGGGTAAATCATTCCTTTTGGTTTGAGTGAGTCAGCTCCTTTCTTCTTGGCTCTCTGGAGAGATGGTGGCCAGACAGGGACATATTTCAACTCAGGGATAGCAAAGTGGCCACCCATAAACACTGGGAGTCACACTCAGCATTTGAAATGTAACACTGTAGAAGGAAGTGTCTCCACTTGATCAGACTCTGGCAGGGCACAAACCTACAACTGTTTGCAGCCCTGTGACCACCCCAGAACCAGGGTGTCTTGGGCTGGGCTCCCCATGAAGAAGACTGTGAGACAAGGATGTACACAAGAGCTTTATTTTGGAGATGTCCCTGGAAGCATTGTAGGAGAGCAGGGAAATGAAACAGTAATGGGAAGGAATCCCAAACCGGGTTCATTAGTGAGCTAGTTGTCCCTGTGAGTAACTGAGGTTTCATCCTGTTGGAGATATCTGGGGAAAACGCTAGAATCTGTGCCAGGGTTTTCTCACCAACGGACAGCCATTAAGGTGTGAATCTACTCACTTCTGGCTGCCGTTGGCTGAGGGCTGCTCTTTGGATTGTTAGCCACCTTGCACTTTGACCTGTTCTCCACAGGCTGAACCTGGTCCTGTGGCCAGGGAAGCTGCCAGGCTGAGACTCAACACCATTGGGTATACACTGGATCACTAAGTGGGAAATGCTGTGTGCAGGGCAGATGATACTCCGGTACAGACTTTCCCTGAGACCCAAGCAGGCGCAGAAGGAGCAGAGGCAAGTGATGAACAGGGACAGACTCCTGGTCCACTGTTGGAACCTCTGTCTCCAGCCTTGTCTCAGCTAGCCATGTTCCAGGACCTGTCTTTGAAAGGACCAATAGCTCTCCTCTTGTACAAACATACCTTAAGAATGGTCTCTGTCTCTTACTAGGAAAAGATCCTGACAGCTGTTCAGCTTTTCACCCCATCTTAGAACTATGTGAATTCACATCTCTTTAGACCTCCCTTTGGGAGCAGAATCTATTAGGAATTTACTTTTAAGTCTTTCATAACATCTCTCATGAGGTTTGTATGGTTTTCAAAAAAAGTTTGTTAAATGAATGAATAAGTACTGAAAAGACCCATCAAAATGGAATACAGAGCTATAAGGGACAGAAACCCATTTGAAGATGCAGACAGTGGGCAAGCAACATGAGGAGAAAGCAGTTGGAATGGATTCATTCTGGCAGTGATGTGCTGGCTGGTTGAGAGACTGGCGGTCCCATTGGAACTTCCAAATGAAAAGATATGTGCTAGTTCCTGCTAGGAACCCTGGTGGCACAACAGTTAAGCTTCAAGGGGCAGTATTAAAAGGTCAGTGGTTTGAACCTACCTGGTAGCAGCCTGGAGAAAGACCTGGAGATCTGCTCTGTAAAGGTTGTTGTTGTTATGTTGTTGTTATGTGGTGTCGGTCCCGACCCATAGCGACACTGTACAGGGTTCCTGAGGCTGTAAGTCTTTACGGGAGCGGAAAGCCTCAACTTTCTCCCATGGAGAGGGTGGTAGTTTTGAACTGCTGACTTAAGGTTTGCAGCCCGATTCGTAACCACTATGCTACCAGAGCCTAGGAAACCTTATGGAGCAGTTCTACTGTGTCACATGGGGTCATTATGAGTCAGAATTGAATAGACGACACCTAACAACAATTATAGCTCCTTCCACCCCCAAACCTAGAGCTTCCCATATTCTACTTGTTCTAAAGCCTCATTCCTAACCTCAGCTTTTCCTTCAATTCTGAGAGTTATACCATTTTGCTATTGTTGCGAAGTGCTGTTACGTTGGTTCCAACTTATAACAACCCTGCAGATGAATTTCAACTTTTGGCTCGTGAGTTTCCATAGGCATCCAATCAATTTTGTATTTTTCTTACTTTTGTATCATTTTGTGACTTAGCTTCTGTCACTTGCCACCCCAGAGACCTGGTGGTGATGCTGGTGTGCCATCAAGTCGGTTCTGACTCACAATGACCCTGTGTAGGGTTTCCAAGGAGCAGCTGGTGGTTTTGAACTGATGATCTGGTGGTTATCAATCCAGTGCTTATCCCACAGTACCAGGATTCTAGCTAATACAAAAACCGCTAAACAAAACCATCTCCACGCAGACAAGCCTCCTGTTCTGTCTTCAGTGGTGGCAATGTGTCATCAAGCTTGCTTCCTCAAAGATGCTGACTTTAACAGATTACAAATGTTCCCAGCACATCCCACGCTTCTGCTAATAAATGATTCCATATCTATCATGAATGAATTTTTCAAGGCTTCCATTACTGGGCTGTGTACCTACTCAAGAAGTACATTTCCAGGCGATTTTGTCTGAATTACAT
This sequence comes from Chrysochloris asiatica, assembly GCF_000296735.1. Taxonomy (NCBI): domain Eukaryota; kingdom Metazoa; phylum Chordata; class Mammalia; order Afrosoricida; family Chrysochloridae; genus Chrysochloris; species Chrysochloris asiatica. Next base: position 2,109,551 of record NW_006408808.1, on the reverse strand, counting down.
GGTTAATTGCCTCATATTTTCAGCTCATGATACAAGCCCTCAGAGTTAGAATGAGAAAGCATCACTCCTCACTCGGGGTAAATTCACAGATAGAACTAGCACATGGGCAGGGCTTCTTCACATGTATTAATGACCATTGCTAATTTGTTTCTACTTTGTAGCTATAACTTGACACCATGACAACAGCAATAGGATCCCAAGTAGCCACCCTTCTGAGGTTGGTGCAGGAATGGGCAGTGTTTCATTCTGTTGTGCATAGGGAGTCTATGAGTTGGAGCCGGCTGTATAACACCTAACAACAACCTATTATTAAGTTGTTGTTGTTGTTAAGTGCCATTGCATCGGTTCTGACCCATTGCGACCCTATATATGGTTTCCTAGGATTAGTTTGTGAGCTTGAACCACTGACCTTGCGGTTCAAACTGGCTTTGCAGTCTAGCGCATTAATTTACAACACCGCCCCAGGACTCTATTAAAAGGGATCAAAAGATTAAGGTGAGAGTAGATAAATCAGCTCTTTATCTAGATGTCTTAGCTAACAATTTTATATTCATTGATTTGTTCATCAAATATACTCATTTGACTGAACATTGTGGGAGGGTGAATATATTGAGCGCCTAGGATTCAGGGATACGTAGAGTTTTCAAGTTTCTATTCACACTGAGGTTGCATTGTGTGTGCTATTTAAAAAAAAAATAAGTGAAAGATGAAAATCAGTTGCCACTGATTCGGTTCTGATTCACAGAGACCTCGTGTGTGTCAGAGTAGGGCTGTGCTCTCTGGAGTTCTCAGTGACTGATTTGTTAGAACAGTGTTGCATGCCTTTCTTTCGAGGCACCTCTAGGTGGGCTTAGACCTCCAAGCTTTAGAAGTCAAGAAGGTTAACTGTTTGTACCATCCAGGTGCAAATGGTGAATACATAGACATCTCCTCAAGTTTCCATTCTAACTAAGGTTGTGATCTGTGATGTTGTTGCTAAGTGTTTTGAGTCTGTTTCAACTCATAGTGATCCTAGATGGGGTTTCTGAGGTTGTAAATCTTTGTGGGAGCAGAAAACCTCATCTTTCTCCCACAGAACTGCTGGTGGAGTGTAACCACTGACCTTGTCTTTCACAGTCCAGTGCTTACCTTTTAGAGCAAGTTAATTAGCAAAATAACACTGTTATTAAGTGGCTGGTGAATTTGAACTACCGACCTTGTGATTCAAGCTAAGAGGTAAAAAATACAAAGGGACAATGCAATGCAGGATAAGGATAAAAATCTACCAAAAGTTTCAGCAATTAAAGTCACATGGTAATGAATAGGAAGGGTAAGTTTCCTGTCAGAGATCGTGAATCTGGGATGGGACCTACGGAGGGGTTGGATGAAATTGAGAGTGCTATTGCAGGATTGTGAAATAGCATCAGCAAAGTATGGACTTGAACATGGTCAGTTTCACTTGGAAGTAGAACTCTCCAGTCTAAAAGTCTAGCTGGCTGTTGGAACTCAAAGTTGGAAGCAAGATCAGTTGGATATTGAGATTTAGGAGTGAAGTTCCTATGAAAGTATTCCTGAGTGTGGGAAGAAAACAAAACGAATGTTTATGTACTGATTACTCAGTAACAGTGAACCCTGTACTACTCATCTGCTACATTTCAAAGAATTTAATTACCCCTAAACCTAGCAATTTGGAGCAACAATAAACATTTATTATTTCACACAGTTTCAGTGAGTTGAGAAAATGAAAGCAGCTAAAGAGGATGGTTTTGGCTGAGGGTCTTGATGAAGTTGTGGTCAGATGTCAGCTGAAGACTTGGGGTCCACTTTCAGATGGTGCACTCACATGACTGGCAAGTTTGCATGAACTGTGTGGGCAGGAGACTTCAGTCTCTCTCATAGGGCTACTTGAGTATCTCCACAACATGGCACCTGGTCTCCCCTACAGCAAGACTTGTGATACAATAGTGAATAATTGCCATCAGGACTGACTGTGAGGGTTGGAAATGCAGAGGTAAATGGTTTTTGACAAAAGGAGGGGAGTGATTGATTTTGCAACCCAAGAGCGGAGGTCCCTGGGACCATCAAGTGATAAGACCAGAGAGCGTGACCCTACCCAGAGAGGCAGTGACGCCAGGGATAGAGACAGAGACGATGACGTGGACAGATGAAGTGGCTGGGAACACTGGACTCAGGGAGGGAGAGGGTCTGTGTGCTGACTGCCTGGGGGTGGGGATGGCCCTGTGGGGTGTATCCTTTGGTTATTTGATGATATATGCAGGGGATTGTAATCATTGCAATGAAAATAAATACAATAGGTTGAATGTAAAACTGATGTTCTCCCATGTAAACCCACATAATTCACAATAAAAACTTGAAAAAGAAAAGATTTACAGCCTCGGAAACCTTGTATGGGGTTGCTATGAGTCAGAACCAACTCCATGGCCTATAACAACAACAACAACAACAATGAGTCATAATCTTTTCCACAGCACTCTCCCACCACCACCATCACAATCATTCATGGACTCCTGGTGTGGCACTGTAGGAAAAGCACTGGACTGCTAACCTGAAGGTCAGTGGATCAAATTCACCAGCTGCTCCTTGGAAACCCCATCCAGGGTTGCTGTGAGTTGGAACCAACGGCACTTAACAACAAAAAACAATGATACATAAGAACAAACAGGTGCTACTTTGCAATGCACATTAAAATATTATTATTACTGTATCATATGTTAGAGATGCTTTTGTATTATCTGGAAGTGTTTCTCTACTCTGTTTTAATTTGTTGTTATTGTTAAGTACTGCTGAATTTGTTTCAACTAATGGCAACCCTGTTTAAAGTTTCCAAGGAATGGTTGTAAGTGTGAACCAACCACCTTGTGGTTAGCAGCTCAGTGTTTATTCTACCGTGCCATACCAGGACTCCTTTTTATGTATTGTTGTTCCTGTTAAGTGCTGTGATTCCAACTTGTAGCTACTCTGTATAGGGTTTCCAAGGAGTTGCTGGTGGGTTTGAACTGCTGACCTTGTGGTTCACCGTCCAGTGCTGATCCTACAGCACCACACGTATAGAAAGATACATTATACACTCTATACTAAGACAAATATTTGATTTGTTGTTATTGTTGGTGCAACCCCATAGGGTTTCTAAGGAGTGGCTGGTGACTTTGGACTACCTACCTTTGGTTCAGACTGACCTTGTGGTCTAGTCCTTATCCTACACCATCACACCAGGACTCCTCAGTATTTGACTGTTGTCGTTGTTAAGTGTCGTCGAGTTGGTTCTGACTCATAGCGACCCTCTATAGGGTTTTTGAGGATCAGCTGGTGGGTTTGAACTGCTGCTTTGCAGAGCAAACTGATCTTGTGGTCCAGTACTTTATCCCACTGTGCCACATCAGGACTTCAATGGGCATTATGTATAAACCATACTTAACTGTTCAAACTTATATCTAAATGTGACTTAAAGAGACTTAGGAATAAAACTCATCTGCATTCTGGGGACTGCCTGTGCTTACCAAGTGTCTGCTGTGAACCAGATGCTCTGTTACCTTCCAGAGACTCAAGAGTAAGCAAAAGCCAACACAGTCTATTCCCTTCTGGAGGAATCAGACATTATCCAAATATTCACACAAAAATACAAAATTGTAACCATGACGAGGGCTGTGCTGGAGAGATGCCTGATGCTGCAGAATCATGTGAGGGTGGGATCTGACTTAGGTAGGGTGCTCAGAACCCCACCTTACTCTGGGATTATGTGCTTGTGTGTAAGGAGTGATCCAGGGTCAGTGGGGGCTCAGTGGTAGACTTCCCACTTTCAGTGTAGGAGACCCACGTCTGAGTCTCAGCCAATGAACCCCAAACACAGCTGCCACCTGTCTATTGGGGGTAGCTGTGTATTCCCATGAGCAGAGTTTCCAGACTAAGACAGACCAGGAAGAAAGACCTGGTGATCTACATCCCAGACTCAGTCAGTGGAAGCTCTTATGGATCTCAGTAGTCTGATCCCATGGTGTGTGGGATTGTCATGAGTCGGAGGGTTACTCCACAGCAGCCAGTGACAACAGAGAAGACATTCCAAAGATGGTTGTTGTTGAGGGCAATACAGCCAACTCCTGTTCACATAGATGCCATGTGAGAAAGTAGGGTCATCTTATATGGAAGCAGATTGACAAGTCTTTCTCTGGGTTTGAACTTTTGTTTATCAGTCAAGCACTTAAATGTCTGTTTCACCAGAGCTCCTTATAAAGGGTTTTTTGTTGTTAAGTGCCATCATAGCTACTCTGTATAGGGTTTCCAAGGAGCAGCTGGTGAGTTTGAATCACCGCCTTTCAGTTCAAACTGAACTTATGGTTGAGTGCTTCTCCTACAGCACCACATCAGGACTCCTTATAAAGGATTATTAGGAGTTAATTAGCTGAGAGATGGAGTTCCAAGCTGAGAAAGTCCCATGGTCAAAGACCTCAAGGTGGAAAGCGGCATGGTAGGAACAAAGGACTGAAAGGAAACCAGGGTCATTGTAGGAGGTCCAATACCTCAGTATAAATGTGTGCGAGGCAGGTTTTTAACATACAAGAGTGTAAACTGAGGCTATAGGTTCAAGCAGTCTAACTGAGAATAAAAAACAAACCTCAAAACTTGGTTTGCTGTTGTTGAGTGCTGTTGAATCAGTTCTGACTCATAGTGACTCTGAATGGAGTTACCAAGGAGTGGCTGGTGAGCTTGAACCACCAACCTTGAGGTTCAACCAACTTTGCAGTCCAGTGTGTTAGCCACACCAGGACTCCCAAAACTTGCTTTGGGTAAAAGTACTTCTCATTATAATCTTTTGCCTTTCTGAACACTTCCCATTGACACCTACCTTGGCACGCCATACAACAATGAGATGCATTTGTATTTCATCAGATGCATGTCAAAATAATCTTATAAATTCCATGCGATTACAACAATAAACTCCACACATTAAGGCATTCTTTGCTTTTGGCAATGACTGGGTATGTTGAATGGATAAGTGCTTGCTCACAACTTAAAAATTCTGAAGGGGTGCTATTTGATACTCTTCAGCTTCGAAGTGAAATTTGAATCAGTGAGAATGGGTGGGTGATTCAATGGTAATAGTAAGAAAAATCAAATGAGAAGACCAAGGCCCATGCCTTGGAAAATGTCGTGGTTAAGTTCAGTGCAATCAAGACTTAGAGAAGAAAGCGTGTCAAAAACAGTAGGCTGCTTAGAGATGTTATGTATAGGAGAAGGCCCATGCTTAAACTTAAGACTGTATTTATCAGAATTCTTTTTATCAGAGCCTGACTTAAGAACAAAATGTCGCTAACTGGCTCACACAGTAGAAAATTCTGCGGGGAACTTTACAGGTATTGTAGAGTCGGGAGTTCAAAATAAAACATCAGGGCTCAATTTCTGTTTACTCCTTGGCTCTGTGACCCCGTGTGCAATACCAGGGTTTTGCTAACATGGCAGTATGGGAAATGATTGTCATACAGGCAACTGACAAATTGTGAAGACTGGTAAGCCTCCAGTCCTTATATCATGTTGTTGTTGTTAAGTACCGTGGAGTCGGTTCCGACTCATAGTGACCCTGTACAGGGTTTCCAAGGCTGTAAATCTTTACGGTAGCAGAAAGCCTCATCTTTCTCCCACGGAACAGCTGGTAATTTCGAACTGCTGACCTGCGGTTCGCAATCCGATTCATAACCACTACGCTACCAGAGCTCCTTTCCTCATATCATGGCAACCTGACAACTATAGATAGACTTGCATCCTCCTAAGCCCAAGTGGAGCAGGAAATACAACCTCTGCCTATGCAACAGTTTTGAGAAAAGGGCCAAATCATGGACATATGGAACGCTTTGACCGTTTTTCAAGTATAAACAATTGTGATGGACAAACAAATGCATGTTCCAATTGGTCAGCCTGAGTAATATGTCCACTCTTAAAACAAAAGTGGAATCAGTCTCGGCATGGACTGAGGCCACAGGAGGGCTGGTCTGCCAAGGGAAATACCAGTTCTGTCATCAGCAGTAAGGAATTAGATGTTGGCCAGACAAAAACAACAAATGCTTTATCTCTGTAAAGATAAAACACGTGTGTTTAAATCTAGAGTATTTATCATGGAGCCCTGTGATAAACCGTGGTTCAGTCTAGAGGTGAGGCATCTGGACAACTGAGCCAATTTTGTACTACTCTGGGTATTTTGTCATCATGGAAACACAGCCTGCATTAGACAGTAACCCGGTTCATTCTGAGTTCTAGAAATAATGTCATCAGAGCTCTTTTGGGTGGTAAAGAGCCCCCTCACACACATGTAGTGATATTTTTGGAAGAATGATTGTGAGTACTAAAAATGAATCATTCTGGCTAAGGAGGGTGGATTCGCACAATACAAATGATTTTCAGGATAATAGCTCCTCCTCCCCCATGTGGATTTGATGGAGATGGAATGTTCTGTGCTCCAAGACTCACAAATGATTCTGGAACTCACTGAGCTTAAGTGCCGGATGACTGACACATGAGCAAGGCTTCGCTTCCTGGCTGTTTGATAGACTTTATTTCCCAGGAAAAAGTGGAGGGAGAGTATGAGAGGAAGCTATGCTGTATTGAAAAGAAGAAAAAGGAATGTCTGCTTTCTTTTCATAGCTGGGCTTACTCATTTCTGTTGATAGGTAACCTGGTGAGGAGTGTGTGTGTGTGTGTGTGTCTGTAAGAGAGAGTCAGAGAGGAAGGGGTCCTCAGTCACAGTAACCTGTCAGTTACCTATACAATAACTATTTGCCCCCTTGTCATGTTATAACTGAACACCCCTTTGGACTTAGTACAGCTCTGAGGCAGTCAGGGTTTCAGAGAGGTCACGTCTCCTAAGACTTGGAATGGAATCGTGAGTACTCTTGGTGGTCCCCCAAGACCTATCACGCTTCCTTCATGTCTGCAGTAATAGAAATACCCACTTTTAGGTAGGTATGACTGTTTAGGGTACAGACATCTCCCAGTCTCCATTACAGTTAGGAGAAGCCACATGCAGACCTCTGTCCAGTAGGAAATGAACACACATGGTGTATATAACTTCTGAAAGGGTCCTTCATAGAAATGGACTTTGGTTTACATTTTCTCTTTTCTTCTTCCTACATGCTGGGATGAGGATCAGTACTCATGCAGGAGCAGCCACGGTAGACTCTGAAGTTGCATGGATTGGGACCAGGCACAGCCAAGTAGGAGCTTAGAAAGACCAGAGTTCCTGATGCCATGAGTGCCCAAGAGCCCTGGCTGCGTATCCCGGTTTCTGTGCGCCTTGTGTAAGTCCCTGTTCTCTGCAGGTTTCTGTTTCTTTCAGGCAGGCCGAGTTCCTCCTTATACACCCATCAATTCCATGCTCCTTATATGCTTTAGCCTAGACATGAGCAAGGAGCTTATAAGGAGGTGGTCTGAAAGCACTCTAGGAAATGTTTGCCAGTCTTAGAGAGAGTTGAAAATGAGACCTTCCCTTTTTCTGACTTTGAGACTTGTTTTCTGTGTGTGATACTGTAATTGTGGTGGTCATTTTAGGTGTGTAAGAGGACACAGCCTAAGACTTGGCTGAGACTGACAGATCCGAAAGTAGGAAGAACTTTGATGTCTTAGTTATCTAATGTTGCTGTAGTCGAAGTACCACAAGTCAGTGGCTTTAACAATCGAAAATGTTTTCTCTCATAGTTTAGGAGGCTAGACATTCAAATTCAGAATGCCTGCTCCCTGGGAGGGCTCTCTCTTTGTGGGCTCTGGGGAAAGGCCCTTGTCACCTTTCAGCTTCCGTAGGCCCAGATTCCTTGGAGATCTCCATACACCTTAGCATCACTCTTCCCCTGGATCTAGGAGCTTCACAGTTCAGACACTCCACACCCAAAGGACACACTCCCCTCCTGACTCTTGTATCTTTCTCTGCTCGAGTCTTTCTCCCTTTACCTCTTATAAAACAAAAGGTGTCTTATGCTACAGTCTTGGGAATCTCCAGTAAGTTGGATCAGGGTGGTAGGAATAAGAATAAAACTAGTTTTTAGTATGGGTGACTCTTCCTCTTAGTGATGCGTGTATATCAGAACAGAATTGTGCTCCTTTATTTCAGTTAGGTTTAGTTTAGTTGTACATAACAGAAAAATATCAGTGGCTGATGTTCTTCAACCTTAAGAAGTCCCAAGGCAGGAATTCAGGGTTAGTAACAGTGCCATCAAGATCCTAGAATCTTTCTGTCTTTCTGCTCCAATCTCCTCAGCACCAGTTTCCAGCCAGTAGGTGAACTCATTATCCACAATGTCTGTAGGAGTTCCAGTCTTCACAACTAAGTTCTGGGCTGGCATTAGAAAAAAAGCAGAGGAGGATGAAGCAAACTTTTGGTCAGATGAGTCAGCTCCCTGTAAGCAAGTCTTGCTGGAATTTCCTTCTCAAAGCTTCCACCTATTGACCAGAGTTACTCCTGTGGGCTCACCTACTTGCAAGAGATACTAAGTGATGTGAACTTTGGGCTGAGCACTGTTTACAAATTTAGGTCTGTTACTAAGTAAAAAGGAGTCCTGGTATGGCACTGTAGGGTAAGCACTGAACTGAACTGCTAACTGCAAGTTCTGAGGTTCAAGCCCACCAGCCTCTCCTTGGAAACCCTGTACAGAATCACTATGAGTCAGAATCGACTCAACAGCACTAAACAACAACTAAGTAGAAAAGAGAAACTAGCAACCTAGCAATTTCTTTTACGTCACCCCCTTTTGTCCCTACTTTTCCTTCACTCTCTCCTTCCACCTCTCTGGGTCTCCTCTCTTCCACGCTTGCTCTGAGTTCCCAACACCTAAGAGAGCCATCAGTCTCCTGGCCCTGGCATGCATCAGGAACAAAGGGGCATTGTTTCCATCCCATTGGTGGAACTGGCAGGATAGGCTGGGGCCGTCATGGTTGCCTTGCCCACATGTTTTCCATTTCATGTGGTTGAGCTGGATACACTTACTTCCTGCTGCTGATTAAGGTTTCAGCCCATCTCCTGTTGCCCATTGTGTGTGGCAGTCTGTGTGTAGACACATGCCAAGGAAGTTATTCCAGAACCTCCAGAAAAGTGACCAAATGGCCCAGTGAGCCGAGCTGACTGTGATAGTAAACAAGCACAGGGGGAGATGCAAAACTAGTCATTGAATCGATTCCAACTCGTGGCAACTCAAGTGTGCAGAGTACTGCGCTCCATAACGTTACCAAGGCTGTGAGCTTTCTGAAGCAGATCACCAGGACTTTCTTCCGAGACATTTCTGGGCAGGTTCAAACTGGTCAGTATGTAACCAGTTCACCACCCAGGTACTCCTGGTGGGCAGTGCAGGTGTCCTGGAAAATGCCAGGGATTCTCCCCTTTCCTCAGGAAGAGAGAAGAAGGAACTGACATGTTAAATGTCAGGGGTCCCTCGGTGATGTCAACAGCTGATATGCTTACTGCTAACAGAAAGGTTGGAGGTTGAGTCCACCAGGAGGTGTGTCTCTAAGGAAGGCGTAATGAGCTACTTCTGGAGAATCGAAAGCTCTGTGGAGGATAGTTTTACTCTGAGACACATGGATGGGGTCACCGTGCGTCAGAATCGACTCAGTGACAACTGGTTGGCTTCTTGCTTGCTTATCATGTGCCAAGCCTTCTCAAATGTGAATTTGTGTTTTTCTCTTACAACAGAAGAATGAGGTAGGTGTTTCTCTTAGTTTGGGTTCTGTCCAAAAGCAAACCCTGAAACAAGGACTTAGACAAAAATACAAAACAAAAAACCCCTGTGCTATTGACTTGGTTCGAACTCTAGTGACCTATATACAGGACAGATTAGAGCCGCTTCATGAGGGTTATGGGAGTCCTGGTGTGGTGCTGTGGGTTAGTATGCTAGACTAACTAAAGTTGGTGTGAACCACAAGTTGGCAGTTCAAACTCATAAGTTGCTCTTTAGAAACCCTATACTGGTCACCGTGGGTCAGAACCAACTTGATGGCACTTAACAACAACAACATAGGGTTTCTGCGACAGCCTCATCTTTCTCCCTTGGAGCAGCTGGTGGGTTTGAACAACCGAACTTGCAGTTAGAAACCAACGCTTAACCCAAGACACCACCAGGGTTCCTTATGACTTGTTGCAGGGACTTTATTCAAGCAGTGACTAGGAAGGGAAGTGAGGAAGTGGTGCATTTGGCAAATGCTTAACCATTAGCTAGCTCTCCAAAGATAACAACCCAATTTGTAGCACTTGCTGATTTCCCTGGTGTAAATAGTCCCATCATGAAGGATCCCTGGTGACACAACAGTTAAGCACTCAACTGCCCATTTAAAAGCTAGCAGTTTGAAGCCAGTAGCAGCTCTGCAGAAGCAAAGCCTGAAATCTGTTCTCATGACGATGACAGCCTAGGAAACGCTATGGGGCAATTCTACTCTATCTCCTAGGGTTGCTAGGAGTCAGAATCCACTCAGTACCTGGCAGGTAGTCTGTTGTTAAGTGGCGTAGAGTTGGTTTTGACTCACAGCAACCCTGTATAGGGTTTCCGAGGAGAAGCTTGTTGGCTTGAACTGCCGACCTTGCGGTTCAAACAGACCTTGCGATCCAGTGCATCATCCTACAGGTGGTTTTATTGTTGCTGTTGTTGTAAGTGTCGTTGAGTCGGTTCCAACTCACAGTGACACTGTATAGGGCTTCCAAGGAGCGACTAGTGAGTTAGAACCATCAACCTTGCAGTTCAGACCAACCTTGCGGTCTAGTACTTATCCTACAGCACCTACAGTTTAGGGAGTTCAAAATTCAATCTAAACACCAAGAATGACTTGTTTTTCTTGGGAGAATTTTCATGGAATGTTGGCTAAAATACCTCTAAAGAAAGAGACAATGTTTATCTGATCATGCTTTATTAGGGCATGCAAGCCCACATCAAAAGAGTGATGGATAAAAGAAATGAAGCCTATCCGGGTGGTGTGTTACTGAGCCTGGCCCACAGTGGGCATGGTGGAGGCCTGGCCAGAGCGTAGCCTTTATTCCAAGCAAAGGCTGAGGCAGTTGTGGGGTTAGGATACGGGGGCCCGACATGATGGTGTAGCTCCCTTTCTCTGATACAATAATGAGAAGAAACTTGTATTTCCTTCACTATAAAATTTGTCCAGCCTCTTAAGAAGTAACCCTTGCTGCTGGGAGAAGTGTTAGTCCAGGCTGTCTAAATTAGAAAACTCAGAATGGTAAGGCTGAGCAAATATAAATCTGTGGTGGTTCGAGCTGCTGTCATCGATATCTGGTCAATGAGCCTTGTGTGCAGCAGTGGTTATGACATGGTGATTCGCTGCTGAGATGATTTTCGCACAGCTTTCAGACTAAGACAGGCTAGGGGAAGAAGGCTTGGTGATTTACATCTGAAAAGTCTGTGGATGATAATCATCCTGGTGATTGTCAGGGTTTCCTTTCAAGGTCCATGGGCTGGCTCGATGGCAACTAGCGACATCAACATGACCTGGATTCCATACAGTCTGAATATCTAAGGACATTTGAAGAACATTGTATGTTCATCAAATGGCTTTTGAGTGGGTTCAAGTCAGGGCTGTAACTCCCCAGATGACCTCAGTGGTCAGCAGCCAGTGACCACACTGCTGGAAGGTAACCATTGCAAGGAACTCTTTGTGTGCAAAACTGGTTCATTAGGCTGGAAGGAAATGACTCTCCGGAAAGAACCTGAAAAATGAGGAAGGAAAAATCCAAAGGCCCAGATTGTGCTGAGCTTGCACTGTTCTGGGTGGTGGCAGAAGAGAGAGTATCTGAGATTGCTCAGTGATAAAGTCAAGGGTAATAAGCAGGGGCTGCCCTTGTTGTGTGCCCTCAAGTCCCATTCTACCTACCGTACACAGTTCAACAGGACCTTCAGGAGACTTTCTTGGCTTTTCTGCTTCTCTGTGTGTATGTTTTCTCTTTAAGAGTATCATAAATTTCTCTTGGATAAGAAACCACATCTGCCTATTCTGAAATGACCCATTGACATAGGAGACCCTGTGGCCCCAGTGATCACCATAACCAACTGAGTCTCAATCTTGCTGGAACCTTCCGAAGACTGTGTAGAACATTCTTCAGAGCGAAGTCACAGCCCTTCATTTAAAATCAAGGCAGCTCTGCTACACCTCCTTCTTGTCTTTTCAGCTTCTGCTTCCTGGGCCCTTGGTCTCTTGGACCAACCCAGCAACCGTCTTATGTGGGCAAATGTTATAAAGCTCTTTAGCTCTACCAGTAAGTACCTGGAGTCAACACATTCTGCCAATAACCCTCAACTCAAAGGTGATCATTCTCTCACTCCCTGGGACAGGATGCCTCACATCACTGGCAAGCATCTTACTGACCAGGAAGCCTCCTGCCCGAAGGCGTCCAGTTCTCTTCCTCTTCCTCTGTGGAGCAGATTCTGTGCCGCCCTACACCAGTCTCCTAGTCCTGCTCCTGCCATGTCTCTGCCACGACTTCTTATCAGATGTTCCGTCTCCATGGCTACAGCTTTCTTCACTTCCTTCTGAGCCCTCACTAGAATTGCCTTTGACAACCGTAATTCCACCAGCAGTCTCTTCATCTCAAAACTTTTCAACATCTACTCATGGCAAGATGTTGCCATGAATTGGGGGTTGACTCAATGCCTGCTAACAACAGCAGCACTTCAAGATATCTTCTCAGTTTATTTTGACAATCTCAGAGAGCTATGTGGTGCACATGTTTAGCTATGTCATGATTTTAATGAGTCCTGGAATGCCACTGCATACTTGGGTGTCAGATTGGTTGTGTTGAATAGCCCTATCATTTCCTAGGGCTTTCATCTGCAGCAAGGTAGGATAATGGGGGGAATGCTATTCAGAGAGGTCAAAAAACCAAGGAGAAGAACAGAGAGGAAGACCTGCAGGCCTGCTTCTGAGGTGTCTCTGGGTGAGTTCAGTCAACCTTGTGACTAGTAGGTGAGCACTTAATTGTTTGTGTCACTCACAGTCTGATTTGGGAAATTATCCCTATAGTTTCTTGGAAACCCTACACAGGGTCGCTATGAGTCAGAACTGACTCGATGGCCCTTAACAACAACAATCCCATGTCATCGGAGGTCTGGTACAGAGTGAGGTAAATGTTGGGCTACAAACCCAACAGCTCCTCCTCAGGAGAAAGACGAGGCTATCTGCTCCCATGACAATCTACGGCCTTAGAAATCCTAAGACACAGTTGAATTCTGTGCTATGTACTTGCTATGAATCAGAATCCACTCAGCAGCAGCGGGCTGGTTGGTTTCAATTCCAGTTTTCTTTAGGAATTTTGGTGTCTTTGCCTATATTCTCTAGGAAACAGAGCCTGAGGCAAACATTTCTTTGCTGAAATTTTATCGGAAAGTGCTTTCTCAGAGAAGCTGAAGGGAAGCAAAGGGAAAGGAGGGCAAGAGTGAGTGATGACCAGTGTGAGAAGGTGCAGATCACGGTCTGCAGAGAAGCTGTATGAATCAGGACCGTGTGCTTGACAGAGGACAGGAGATGGATTTATCCTTTAGTTCTGTCTCCACTTGGTCAAAGCACAGTTCCATAGGGTGTTAACACCCCCAGTTCCAGTTCTCACATGGTGGGTGTAGGGGTACCTCAGGCCTCAGCAGCTATCAGGACCGGAGGAGTTGGAGTGTGCAGACGTGAGGCAGGGCTGTGGGTCAGGCCTTCAAAATGGTGGTCACACCACACAGAGGTTGTGGACCCCAGGAGCTCACAGTGGGTAAGAGGTGCCTGGTACAGCTGTAGACCTATGCCTGTTGGGATTATTAGACTTGGGTTGTTACGGATTGAATTGTGCCCACAAGAGGATATGTTAAAGTCCCAACCCCTGGTACTTGTGAACATGACTTGATTTGAAAATAGGGTCTTTGAAGATGTTAACAGCTAACTTAAGAGCATCCTGGTATATAGGATGGGTCCTAATCCTAACTGGTGCCCTTATAAAAGAGAAGATGCGTCAGAGACAAACAGAGAAAGAGTCTTCATCTGAAGATGTATGTACAAGCCAAGGAACACCTGGGGCTGCCAGAAGCAGGAGAGACAAGAAGGGAACGTCCCCTAGCTTCTCCAGACAGAACATGACTCTGACAACATCCTGGGTTCAGACTTCCAGCCTCCAGAACTGTGGGACAGCACATCTGTTTTTATTTGCTAACCAGTGTGTGTGGTGTTTTGTTAGGACAGCCCTAGGAGACTGATCTACTGGGTGGAAATTTAAGACTAATATATATATATATATTAGCATTTGTGATGCTGTAGCATAAATACTGGACTGCTAACCACAGGAGAGTGGTTCAAACCCTCCAGTCAATCCTCAGAAACACTATGCAGAGTCACTACGGAACCAACTCTGAGGCGCTTAACAACAACCACTCTGCACCAAGCATCCTCCCAGGCTCTGTTGACTATCTATTTGGTACTATTTTAAAAGCTATTTCTCAGAAAAAGAAACTCCAACACAAGAATTTAAATGAAATGAAAGAACTCAAAATCAATTTAGTAGAATTTACAGAGCTGGAATCTGAACCCAGGCCGATGTGCTCTTAGCCTTCTTACTTGTTCAGTTTATACACACCCACAGCATTACAGCCTACAGACGTCATCACTGGCTCCATTCCTTACCAGCTGTGTGCTATAGGATGCAAAAGAAAATCGCTGTGGCCTTAGGTTGCTCATCAGTGAAGTGCAAGAGAGTGTTCATTGACAGTTTGTGAGGGTAAGCATTATGAAATAAGTAACAGAAAGCGCTCACTTCAGTGCTTAGCTCAGAATACACACATTAAGTTTAATGTAGAGGTAGTGGTTGTTCCGTGGTAGAGTCCACATCTTCCATGCAGGAGAACCAGGTTCAATTCCTAGCCCAGGCACGTCATGTCTCTCAGTGGAGGTTTGAATATTGCTAGAAAGCTTAGCAAGGTTCCACAGAGCATCTAGACTAAGACAGACTGGGAAGAAAGACCTGTTGATCTGTCTTAGGAAATGAGCCAGTGAAGATCAGCACAGTTGTCCAATCAGCAGCAAATCATGAGGATCGCGTAGGATGGGGCAGTGTTTTGTTTTGTCATCCACGGGGTCACCATGAGCTAAGGACAACTTGTTGGCAACTAATAGCAACACTAAATTTAACGTACTCCTGTTATGATTATTATAAAATACCTTTGAAGGGTGTTCTTTTTTTCTTTCCTTGAAATAGCACTTGTTGAATTTAACGCACCTCTTTGGACATAGACTCACGATTAGCTTCTTTCAAGTTTCAATTTTGGTCACTTTTACTTCCCCCCAAAATTCCTGGGTGATGTAAATGGTTAAATGCACTACTGTCAGCTGAAAGGTTGTCAGTTCAAAGCCATCCAGAGGTGCTGGCCATCTTCTTGGAACTTTCTGGACCGCAGTTCTGCTATGAAACCCATGAGATCACCGTGAGTTGGAACTGACTTGACGACAACTAACTTTTGTTTTGTTTTTAACTCCTGAAAATGTGCAGAGAACCATATACAAAGTCCTAGATGGGTTAATGCATGAGCATGGAGTGACCCCATGCCCTATCTGTGAGATCCATATTGAGTCCGCGGAGACACCGGAGGGGCAGGTGATAGCTATTTGTTTAATTGCTGATCATTCAAAGGGATAAAGTAAACCTTTACAGGAGACCTCATCCTCATGCTAGGTTATTATAATGCTTAAGCAAAATCTAACTTCAAAAACACCTTATAAATTTGGTGTGAGTACCTATATTAGGCTTAATATCATCTTATTTTTCTGTTTTATGAATTATGTCAGTTTTTCTCTGGAGCTTGAAAGAAATGCTATGAATTAACATAAGAGAAAGCCGTTAAATGACTCATCTGTCACGCCACGCTGGGACACTCATCCGAGGTTTTATTGTATGTGCTCATTTCAGTGTGGGACCCTGAGATACTAGTCCCACAGCTGACCCTTAGCCCTGGCCCCTCCTGAAGCCCTCCTGAGGCTATTTCCAGAATGTACCATATCAGAACACACATCACTCTCCTCTGTCTGAGGCACTAGGTTTTGCATAGCTGCACATCAATCGTTCATTGATCGACTGAGAAAGGAAAGGCTTGAGAAAGTAAAGCGTTCACTCAATGGAGCTTATCCTAGCAAGCAACACATTTAAAAAACTTAATCATATTTGAAAGCAATGTATCTGGAAGGTATATGTCCTAGTCAGAAATAATTTGGTTGTAAGTCATGAAAACCTACTCAGATGAGATTAAGCCAAATGGAGAGGCTTATGGAGAAGATACAGGGTGTCTAACTTGGATAAAGAGCAAAAAATGGCCAAGGTTTCTTAAGAGCGAGACAAATCATCGTAGTCACCAATTCAACTCTTACACTCAGGGACCATGCAGTCCCCGGTGTCTGATTCTTGATTAACACTCTGTAATGAAAACAATCAGGTCAAGATCACTTGTCTTCAAATCAGAAATCTGGGTTTGGGACAAGTCCTGACTCTAGCCAGCTCTGTAGAATTCAACATTTGTCAGGGGTTCTTAGGTAAGGGTGATGCATCTATCGCTAGCCCCCTAGGAGCATCAGGAAATACATTAAGCCATTATTCAATGCCGCAGTGACTTGGAGGACTACTGATATGTCCTAAGCAGGGGCCATGGATACTTGATGTCCCCCAGCACAGAAACAGCCCTACACAATGAAGAATTGTCCCCACCTCACAATCCTTCTCCAACCCACCAAATGTTAAACATGCTCTTGCTGAGAAAAACAGAATCCCTGTAATTTTTTTTTTCAAAATTTTTATTGTGAATTGAGTGAAAGTCCACAGGGTAGATCATCAGTTTTACGCTCAACAAACACTTTGTTTAATTACAATAGCTACAATCCCCTCCATGCACCATCAGCTAACAGTATTTCTCTCCATTCATTTAAGCTCCTTTTTTAAAAAAAACACTCAGGCGTATATAATAATTTATACCGCCAAAGGGTACATTCTGCGTATATAATATGTCCTAAGTAGGGGTATCTGCCTCCTGGCTGCCAGCCTCAGTCCCTTCCCATGAATCTAGCATCCTCAGCTGCTCCCCCTCTCCATGTCCTCATCTCTGCCTCTCCATCTCTGGTGTTGTTGCTTCTCTGCATAGGGTCTCGCATGCCGCTTGAGCTCTTCTTCCTTCATGGTCCTAGGGTCCTCTGTTTTTGGTCCCTATAGATTTTTGCTTTACTTTTACAAAACAAATGGCTGTTGTCTCTATTCCAGTTTTTAAATCATGTGGGCTAACCTATCTGTTCTTACACTCCACATGTCTATCTGTTTGTTGTACTTTGGTGACTTGTATGTTGCTGTCATGTTATACTTTGGTGACTTGTATGTTGCTGTCATGTTGGAAACTGTGCCACTGGTACTTCAAATATCAGCAGGGTCACCCATGATGGTGGCTAGGTTTCAGCAGAGCTTTTAGACTAAGACAAATTAGAAAGAAGGACAAGCTTACCACTTATGAATAGTTAGCCACTGATAACTTTATGATAGCAGCTGAACATTGTCAGATAGACTACCTAAAGATGAGCCCCTCATGTTGGAAACCACTAAAAATATGACTGGGGAAGAGCTGCCTCCTCAGAGTAGAGTTGACTTTAATTATGTGACTGAAACAAAGCTTTCAAGACCGTCATTTGTTGATGTGAAACAATTCAAAATGCGAAGAAACAGCAGCAAAATATTCAATAGTCATGTGAATGTAGAATGTATGTATTTAGAAAAATTGGAAGTTGTCAAAATTGAAAGTGAATGTCCTAGACATTGGTAAGCTGAAATGGACTGGTATTGGCCATTTTGAATCAGACAATTTTATGGTTTACTATGCTGGAAATGACAAAGAGGAATCATCGTCAAAAAGAACATTTCAAGATCTATCTTAAAGTATAATGCGTCTGTGATCAGATAATATTCATATTCTAACAGCAGAGAAAACCAAAAGATCTTGGATAAAGTTAGAAAATATAAAAAAGATGTTTACTAATGCGTTAGTGACTCTGCACCGGCATTCATGTAACAAACTATGGGTAACGTTGTGAAGAATGTTAATTGTGCTCTTGAGGAACCTGTACATAGAGCAAGAGGCAGTCATTAGAATAGAACCAAGGGATACTGAATGGTTTAAAATCAGGAAAGGTATGCACCAGGGTTATATTGTTTCACCATACTTACTCAATCTGTATGTTACTATTGTTATTAAGTGCCATTGAGTCAGCTCCAACTCATAGTGACTCCAGATAGAGTTTTAGAGGAATGGTTGGTGGGTTTCAACCATCAACTTTGTGGTTAGCAGTCCAGTGCTTATCCTGCAATGCCACAGCAGGACTCAATCTGTTTGGTGACCAAATAATCTAAGAAATTGGATTATATGAAGAATGTGGCATCAGGATTTGAGGAAGACTCATTAACAACCTGTAATATGCAGATGGCACAATCTTGCTTACTAAAAGAGAAGAGAAATTGAAATACTTACTGATGAAGATCAAAGACTACAGCCTTCAGTATGGATTTCAACTCAATGTAAAGAAAACATAAATCCTCAAAATTTCATCAATAAATAATACCGTGATAAATGGAGAAAAGACTGAAGTTGTCACAGATAGACATCATTTTGCTTAGATCCACAATCAACACTCATAAAAGGAGCATTCAAGAAATCAAATGACTTATTGAATTAGGCAGATATTCTGCAGAAGACCTCTTTAAAGTGTTCAAGAGCAAAGACGTCAGTTTGAAGATAAAGATATTTACAAGACTGTGTTATTTACTGTAACTTTATAGGCATGTGAAAGTTGGACAGTGAATAAGGAAGACCATAGAAGAATTAATGCATTTGTTTATGGTGTTAGAGAAGAACATTAAAAGGTCCACACGGACTGCCAGAAGAACAAACAAATTTGTCTTGGAATTAGTACGACAAGAATGCTCCTTAGAAGGGAGATGACAAGACTTCATGTCTCATATTTCGGACATGTTGTCAAGAAAGATCAGTTCCTGGAGAGGACATCATGCTTGGTCAAGTAGAGAGTCATCAAAAAATGGGAAGACTTTGCAGTCTGACACATTATCCCACAGTGCCACCCTAATCCCACTACTATACTGTTCTGATTTACGGGAGATTCCCAAGGGTGTGGCATGTAACACTTTGTATCTCACAAGAGATAAAAGTAGAGAGATTTGAGCCTATAAAGAGAGACTTTCTGCCAACAAAATGGAAGAGCCAGGAGTGGACTTTGTCCTTTGGACTTGGGGTATCTGCATTGTGGAGCTCCTACATCCTGAGGAAGATTAATGTATAGAAATCTCGAAGGACTACTGGAGCTACAGATGCTGAAAGGAGACAAGGACCTTTCCCAATTGCTGACAAAGAGCCTTCTCCAAAAGCTGGCTTTCTGAAGTTGGACTTCTAACCTCCTAAACTGTGAGAGAGTAGATTTCTGGGTGTTAGAGCATCCACTTTTGGTATGTCTGTTATAGTAACATTAAACAACAGGCTTCAGTAGAGTTTTCAGACTAAAACTAGCAAGAATAGCCTAAGCATCTACTGCTGAAAGTCAGCCAATCTATACCTTACAGATTACAAAAGAATATTGTCCAACTCACTTCTCTTGAACATGTCATCACAACGGATCAATTGCTTCAGGAGGAGGGTGTGATAAAGTGAAGGATTTAAAATATTTGCTGATGAAGATAAAAAACTACAGACTATAGTATGGATTGCACCTAATCATAAAGAAAAACAAAAATCCTCACACTGGACCAATAAATAACATCATGATAATTTGAAAAAAGATTGAAGTTGCTAAAGGCTTCATTTTGCTTGGGTCCACAGTCAACACTCATGGAAGCAGCAGTCAAGAGATCAAATGATGCATTTCATTTCACAGATCATTAGGCACAAGACCATTATAAAGTGTTCAAGGGCAGAGATATCGGTTTGAGGACTAAGGTGTGATTGACCCAAGATGTGGTATTTTCAGTTGCTTCATAGTCTTGATGTGGTCCTGTAAGAGAAACACTAGAGTGCTAAACACAAGGTTGGTAGTTCAAACCCATCATCTGTTCCTCTGAAACCATATTAGGGCCACTCTAAGTCAGAACCGACTCAGTGGCACTTAAAGCAACTTATGCATATGAAACTTGGACAGTGAATAAGGAATGCTATAGAAGAATTGTTGCATTTGAATTATGGTGTTGGAGAAGACTATTAAAACTACCATGGACTGCCAAAAGAAGTATAGTCAGAATGCTCCTTAGAAGTCAAGATGACCAGACTTCATCTCTCATACTTCAGACATAATATCAAGTTGTTGTTGTTAGGTGCCACCAAGTCAGTACCGACCCATAGCGACTTTATGCACAGAAGAATGAAACACTGCCGATCCTGGGCCAACCTCACTACTGTTGCCATGCTTGAGTTCATTGATGCTGCCACTTGGCCAATCCATCTCGTTGGAAGTCTTCCTCTTTTTCCCTGACCCTCCACCTTACCAAACATGATATCCTTCTCCAGCGACTGGTCCCTCCTTACATTATGTCCATAGTATGAGAGACGAAGTTTGGCCTTCTTGGCCTCCAAGGAGCATTCTGGCTGCA
>NW_006408808.1:2084518-2086300 GCF_000296735.1 Chrysochloris asiatica | reverse complement strand
ATGTTTATGCATTACATTTCATTTTTGACAACTTCCCATTTTCCCAGATTCATACTTCATACATTCCATGTTCTGATTTTCAATGATGTTTACAGCTATTTCTCTTCATTTTGAGTTGTGCCCCATCAGCAAATGAAGGTCCTATGGGCTTTTCTCCCACAAGCTTTACTCCATTCGTGTTGTCATGGTCAGCTCTACCTTGAGGAGGCAGCTCTTCCCCAGGCATTTTGAGTGCCTTCCAACCTTAGTTGCTTATTTTCTTGCATTGTATCTGATAGTGTGTCTCTGCTGTTTATAAGGTTTTCATTGACTAAAGATTTGGAAGTAGTTCATCACTCTTTTTCCTAGTCTGTCTTTGTCTGGAAGCTCATCTGAAACCTGTCCACCATGGGTGACCCTGCTGGTATTTAAAATACTCGTTTCATAGCTTTCAGAATCATAGCAATTCACAAGCCACCACTGTACGACAAACTGACAGGCGGCCATTTGTTTTTAAGTGGAAACTGTCACTTTAGAATTTCAAGGAGATTTGTGCGCATGTGTAGTAGAACCCTCCAGACTTGGGAGTGGGGTGTCCATTCGCTCAGGCTTCCCCTCTAGTCACGAGACTAGAGGTGCACAGACAGCGAGAGACCAATGAACATATACCAAAAAAATCATGTCCCCACAACTTTATCTCCGCAGTTCTGTCAGGCGTTCGTGGCTGTTCTGATCCTTCCCCACTTGGTCTCTCCCAAGATGCTGGCTCTGGGAATAGCTGAGCATCCCGGACTAGAAAGCAATGGATTTCTTGATTCTGCTACAAAGTCCTCCAGCTGTAAGCCTTCCAAGCTTCTAAATATTCCTTTATATGTGGTTCAGAGTTCTAGCACCATCCCCGGAGCCTGCTTGGCCTGGTATTCTGTGTTGTTGGTGATGGAGCTCCTCACTGCACGTCTACCAAGGGAACTGGAAAAGGACATCATGCTTGGTAAAGCAGGGTCAGCAAAAAAGAGGAAGACCCCTAACGAGATGGATTGGCACAGTGGCTGCTGCAATGGGTTCAAATGTAGCAACGATTGTGAAATTGGCGCAGGTCTGGGCAGTGTGTCTTTCTGTCATGCATTGGGTGGCGGTGAGTCGGAATCAACTTGACAGCACTTATCAACCATATGCATAAGCTTCATTGGTTTTGTTTCTCTAGAGAACCCAGTCTCAGTTCCTGTCTGTCTGTCTGTCTATCTATCTATCTATCTATCTATCTATCTATCTATCTATCTATCTAATCTACTATCCAATATCTATGTTTGTATCCCTCATGTCCCCAATATCAATCTATCTATCTATCTATCTATCTATCTATCTATCTATCTATCTATCTATCTATTTATCTATCTATCCCTCATCTACCCAATATCTATCTAATTATATACCTATCCCTCATCTACCAAATATCAATCAATCAATCTATCTATCCCTCATCTACCTAATATCTATCTATCTATTTATTAGTCTATCCACAGTTAAACAGTATCTGTGACAATACATGTTGCCTTGGCAGAAGGGTAGGATCACCACAGTGGGTCTCTGATCAGCAAATAACTGTACATCCCAGCTATGACATGCTTTCTGACCCAGACTTGTCAGGTGTCCCTACCATTCCATGTACCCAAACAGGGAGCAACCAGAATCTTTGCGTAACAGCCCTAATTCCTTCCAGACAACCTCTCTTTGCTCAAAATATTACATAACTGTGAATGTTGTTGTTGTTGTTATGTGCCATGGAGTCGGTTCTGATTCATA
>NW_006408808.1:2081545-2084308 GCF_000296735.1 Chrysochloris asiatica | reverse complement strand
ATATACTGTTAAGTGTCATCCAGTCAGTTCTGACTTACGGTAACTCTTAAGGGTTTTTCTATGACTGGTTGGATTGAACCACCAGGCTTGTGGTTTGTAGTCTTGTGCTTATCCTACAAAACTAAAGTGTGTGTGTATATATATATATATAGTTGTTGGTGTTAAGTGTTGTCGAATTGATTCTGACTCATGGTGACCAGAACTCCCTAGTGACCCTGTACAGGGTTTCTGACTCCCGGGCTAGTGCTATAGGATAAGCATTGGGCACTTAACCTCTAAGTCTGTGGCTCCAGCTCACTTATTGCTCCTCAGAAACCCTGTACAGGGTTCCTATGAGTCGGAACCAATTCGACAGCACTTAACAACAGCGGGATGCCTTTTCAGGAGGAGAAAGTTTCATCTCTCTTCTGATGAGTGACTGGTAGGTTTGAAGTGCCGACTTTGTGGTTAACAGTTCAGTACTTTTCTTATATCCCATCAGCACTCCCTTAAGCATTTTACAAATATTAATTCATTTAATCCTCACATCAACCTTATGGAGTTTCTATTGTTAGTGGCCATTGAGTTGATTTTGATGGATGGCGACCCCATGTGTTTAAGTCGTCTTCTGTGGCACCATTGAGTGGGTTTGAACTGCCAACGTTTCAGCTACTATTACTCCCACTTTATGGATGGCACAGGGAGTTTGAGTTACTTATCCAAGTTGAAAGATTGTAAGTAACAGTGCTGGAATTCAAACTCATGCAGTCTGGTGGCAGAATTCATACCCTGACTGTGATGCTATACGAGTGTTGTCTTCCATACCTTAAGTTGCAGTTGACTTAAGTGACTTTCAACTAATAGGCTTCCTAAAATATCTTAATTCCCTTTTCAGTGAGCCATTCTTGCTAGTTGTCACTCTTTGTTGTTGCCAATGTACCTGCCTCAAGGAATAACCCCTCCTTTTTCTCTTCTAATATGCTGTTTCTAATCCATTATAGTCTAGGCAACTGGAAATTAACAAGATAATTAAGCTTGTTCTACAAGTTATAATTGTGACTAATTGAGTCTGGCCACCTTGATAGTCAGCATCTCTGGACCCCACCCCCTCTTCCCTGTTTCTGGCCTTGTATCACTACCCCTCCTTTACAGCCTTTGGTCTTTAGAAGGAAGGTAATGAGCTCAATTCACCTTCATCTCTCTGGATTCCTTTCCCCTAGCTCCTAGCACAATGCTTTGCATATGTGAGGTGACTAATTCATATCTCCTAAGACTATTAAGTAATTAGGTTCTGAGTTCCGGTCTAAGGGCTTGCCTATAAGTTAATTAGATGGGATTTACTACTAGCATTTGGGGTACACATTTAAATTGTCTAGAGGCCTTTGGGACTTTCTCAGTTGTGCCTTGGGTACTTAAGATTATGGGACAATATATATATATATCTTTAGTCCCTCAGCAGATATTTATTTATTGAGTCTCTATCATGATAATAATATTAGCAGCTTACACTTTTGGGGTATTTGCCATCTGCAAGATAACACTCAAAGAAGTTTTGTAAATATTAATTCACTTTCGTCTGGCAACAGCCCAATACAATAGGGGCTATTATCATCAACCCATTTTATAGATGAAGAGACTGAAGCACAAAGAGCAACTGTCACAAGGCCTGATAGTTAACAAGAAGAGGAGTTGGACTGGTTAACGCAGAGGTAGACAAGGCAGAGCAGGTACCCACCCTCCTGACGTTAATATTCTAGTGAGAAAGCCAGATAAAAACAAAAAAGCACTTTAGCCCACAAAGTAAGTATTCTGAAAGAGATAAACAGAGTGTTACAATAGGAAGATCTGCAAGGGCATGTGGTCCAGTAGGCCATCTGTGAGGGTTAGTTAATGTATTGTATAAAAAGTTGGTGCTTTAAAAAAATACACATGGATTATGCCATAGAGTCTATGGGTCAGGACTCTGGGAGCAGCTTAGCTGGATGGTTCTGGCTCAGAGATTCTCAGGAGACTGTAGTGAAGATGTCAGCTAGGCCTGCAGTTATCCAACAACTTGGCTGGGGCTGCTGATCCAAGATGGTGTACTATATCAGACAAGGTTCAACCAGACCAGCAGGACCTGTGGGAACTTATACAGATAAAGATACTAGTAGATATAGTAAGGAAGCATTGATTGTGAAGTCTAATTAAACGATACCTATGAGGTGTCTCCACATCCAATCCTGGAGCTTGAAACCCACAGGGCAGGTGACTCTGAAAAGGAAGGTAGCAAGCAGATGAAATCTCATGAGCACAAGCTAGGACACAACTAAACCTCATGCCCATTCTTTTTTTTTTAATGTTTTATTGTGAATTATGTGATAGTTTACTTGGGAGAACATTAGCTTTACATTCATCCTATTGTATATCGTGTCATTGCCATGATTACAATCCCCTCCATGCATCATCAACCAAGCAAAGGGTATACCCTGCAAGCCTGTCCCCACCCCTCACCCCTGCAGTTATCAGCACACAGCCCCTCTCCCTCTCTGGGTCTAGAGTCCCCAGTCACTCCATCTCTCCACATCATCATCTCTGCCTCCATCTTTGGCATCACTGTTTTTCTGGGTAGGGTCCTGTACTCTGCTCTTCCTCCTTAATGGTCCCAGGGACCTCCGCTCCTGGACTGCAAAGTCAATCACTCCCCTCCTTTTGCTACACAACATCTACCTTTACATTTCCAACTCTCACAGTCAGTACTGATAACAATCATTCACTATTGTACCACAAAAGACCTATCCCCAT
>NW_006408808.1:2073571-2080375 GCF_000296735.1 Chrysochloris asiatica | reverse complement strand
GTAGCATAATATTCCATTGTGTGTATGTACCACAGTTTGTTTATCCATTCCTCAGTTAATGGGCACTTAGGCTGTCTCCATTTTTTTGCTATTTTAAATAGTGCTGCTTTGAACATTGGTGTGCATGTATCTACTTGGGTTATGATTCGTATTTCTTGTGGGTAAATACCAAACAGAGGAATTGCTGGGTCATATGGTATGTCTATTTCCAACCTCCTGAAGAAGCGCCATACATATGGCTTTCCAGAGTGGTTGGACCATTTTGTAGTCCCACCAATAATGTAGGAGGGTCCCAGTCTTTCCGCATCCTCACCAGCATTTATTGTCCTTTATATTTTTGATCTTTGCTGTTATTGTTGGTGTGAGATGATATCTCATTGTTGTTTTGATTTTTATCTCTCTAATGGCTAGTGATCGTGAACATTTTTTCATATGTTTTTTGGCAGCCCAGATCTTCTCTTTGGTGAAGTGTCTATTCATGTCCTATGCCCATTTTTTATTTGGGTTATTTGTCTTTTTCTTGTAGTGGTGTTGTAGTTTCCTATATATCATGCCCATTTTTGATGACTCAGACCTTGGAGACAAGAGCATCCTATGGGAACCAGGGCGTTTCTGTACAGATCTAAATATATACCCTTTTGCCCAACAAGGGGAGCATACATGTTACAAAATCACTGCTGTCCTCATTCCATCCTTCAAATATCTGGAACTATCTTCTATGACCTATCCTAACTAGAAAAATACAAAAGCAGGGAAATCTGGAAAAGGTTGTTGAGCTTTGCCAAGCTGACACATTACACAGACATCCCATTCAGTCATCTGGGCTGCTTTCTGGGACCTTGGTTCTCCAATGGCTGTCGGAAAGGAGGTCTCAGTTCCTCACCCTGTGGGCATCTCCTTAGGGTTGATTGACTGCCCTCAGAACACAGCAGCTGGTTTTCCCCTGGACCAATGATTCAGAGAGAGCAAGGGGGGAGTTGCAATGTTTTCTATGACTTGGTTTTGGAAGCCACATCCAATTTAGCACAAATGAGTCACAAAGTTCAGACCACACTCGTGGGGAGAGAATTCTTTTGAAAGAAGGTGCGTCAAAGAATATGCAGATATATTTTTTAACCATAGCAGTAGATGGCATTTAAACTATGAAACTGGCAGCAATTTAAAAAAATCAGAGATGTGGGTCTCAGGCAGAGGGAACAGCAAACCAAGAGTGCCTAAAGAACATGACATGTGCTGGACTCTCCCAAGAAGTGAGTGTGCCTAGAGATTGGTGAGCCTATCAGAGAGGAGCAGCCAGCAGCACATGAGGCTAAGCTTCCTCCATCTTGCTGAGGCATTGATTCTAAGTGCAAGGAGAAGTCATTGTGAAGTTCAAGAAGCACGGTCTAGTCTGACTTACATTTTGAAGTATCTCTTTGGCTGGCTGCTGAGGAGTGGGTTGGAGGGGTCAGAGTGGCAGCAGGAAGACCTGAAGAGGCGTGCAAACACCAGGTCTGTTTTTGTTCTGCCGTTTATTTGATGAGTTCACTTAACCTGTCTGAGTCTGATCATCTTTATCCATAGGATGAGGTGACTCTTCCCTGATGCCTCTCAGCATGATGATAGGACATACAAGGAGCATCCAAATGGAGACACATTGTGCAAAATGCTCTGCAAATCCAGCCTAACCTGCTCAGGGCTAAACTCTCTTCCAGAGTTTAGATATTTTCACTCCCAAAGAGCACAGTGGTCACAAGAAGACCATTTTCTCTTCAACATATCTATATTTACAAGCATGTATTCAGGGAATAAGGAGCTTTGGTAGCGTAGTGGTTACAAGTCAAGCTGCTAACCTCAAGATTGGCCGTTCGAAACTACCAGCTGTTCCACAGGAGAAAGATGAGGCTTTCTGCTCCCGTAAAGATTTACAGCCTTGGAAACCCTGTACAGGGTCGCTGTGAGTCAGAACCAACAACTGTTTCCTAGGTCCCAAATCAGGACTGACATGACTGGGGAGGGCCAGTCTCCTTCACTCTCATCCCTCCTGAGGTTGCAGACAGATGGAGGCTAGGCCTTGGGTCATCTGAGAGGCCTCGGCACTCCCATGGTGTGACTGAAGGGAGAAGGCCTTTCTCTGTCTCATTGTGGTCTCTCCCAGTAGGCTTTCCAGCATGGCGGCTTCTTACCAGGCAGGTGATGATTCCACAGGGTCCAGAGAGAACATCAGGCAGGAACAGCATCATGTCTGAAGACCCAGCTTTAGAAGGTTCATTCTGTTCCTCAGAAGGGAGGCCCGTCTTCACAGAGAGGGGAATTAGAGTTCAGCCTTGGATGGGTGGAGTGTCAGAGGATGTGTGGAGAGTGTGTCTCATCCCAGCCATCTCTGAATGGGACGTCTCCCACCAGACCCCAGCCAGCCTTCAAAGGATGTAGGTGAGCCATTAGCAGCCAGCACTACAGCTGCTGAGTGAGGGGCACCCAGCCTTGTGCCTGGGAAATGAGATTTGGGAGCAGCCCCAGATACACCTGAGGTGGTGACATGAACAAGCAGTCTTTAACAAACAGATCAATCTCATCCTTCCATTCCTCACTGCAGCAAATCACTCTCCAGTCAGAAACATAGAACAGCCTTTTGCATGGAAGAATATAGTCAGATTTTTTTCAAGAAAAATTACATTTGTTAGGGGGATACTGTTTAGACTCAGATAAAAATCTACGATAGCATTTATGATGGGCCAGATTCTGTTCTAAGGACTTTTAAATAGGGCAGATTTCACCCTCAGAGCCCTGAGAAGTATGTCAGTATTATCCCCATTTTACAGATGAGAAAACCAAGCCCCTGAGAGGTTCAGGAGCATGTCCAATTTCACACAGTTGAAAGTGATAGGGCTACAGTTTGAACTGAGGCATGTGGTTCCATCGTTTATGATCTTAACCATGCTTGTAGCTTAATGTGGTTTGGAAGTGCTGCTATGACTGTTATTTGTCAATTCCAAGTCATGGAGCCCCCATTGGACAGAACAAAGCATTGCTTGCTTCTATGCTCTTCTATGGTTCTGTGACTGTTGGTGTATTTGGGTCCAGTTGGATACTACTGTGTTGTAAACCACAGGATTTCATTACCTACTTTTTGGAAGTAGATTATCTACTGCTAGTCTGGAAGCGCCACTGAAACCTGCCCACCATGGGTGACTCTGCTGGTGTTTGATACTGATGGCAGAGCTTCCAGTTATCACAACAACACACCAGCCACCAGAGTTTGACAAACTGACAGATGATTGGTAGCCATTCTGGAGTGGTGGTGGTGGTGTGCCGTGGAGTCCGTTCCAATTCATAATGACTCTGCATAGAGTTTTCTGAGGGAGCAAAACGCCTCATATTTTTGTTGTGGAGCTGCTGGTAGATTTGAACTGCTGACCTTGTGGTTGGCAGCCCAGCTCATAGTCCACTATGTTACCAGGGCTCCTTCTTCTGGAGTAGAATCCAGTAAAAATAACTGATCTATTTTGAACCACAAGGCCAGCAGTTCAAACTCACCAGCTGCATCTTGGAAACCTTTACAAGGTTGCTGTGAATCAGAACTGACTTAACAGCACTTAGTAATGCCATCTGCGTAATTATTTCTGTTTGTTTTAAAGTTTAAACATAACCCCCAAAATACAAACCAAAAGATCTATGATCACGTCTCAAAGAGAGGTGATCATAGATGCATGCATTCAGGGAGGCTCAGGTAAAACCCCTGCATAAACACTTCCTCTGAAGCAAAAGAGTTGGATAAACCAAACTCAAGATTCTGTAGGGCCTGGACGAGGTGTCCTAGAAAATCACGTCTAATCGTGTTCCCTAATTCTAGTATTAGCAAGCGCTACCATCCTAATCAGAGTCCCTGGATGGTGCAATTTACACGTTTGATTACTGGCTGACAGACGGGAGGCTCAGGCCCACCCATTGTTGTCTCAGAAGGAAGGCCTGGTAAACTACTCCCAGAAATGAGTCATTGTCAGCCCTCGGGAACACAGTTCTATTCTGACACACATGGGGTCACTATGAGCCAGAGTCGACTTCACAGTAAGTGTTTTGGGTTTGTTTTCTTTCCAGTTGTAAGTCATCTGCAGCAGAGGAATGGGATAGAGACGAGGGTGTTCTGCATGCAGACTCTTTTCTGGTAGTCAGATGAGGGAAGTCAGCTATTTCCCCAGTGAGCTGTTTCCCATTGAGCACGTGCTTTTGATTACCCAGATGAAGAAAAATTTCGATTTTAGGATCTTTTCCACATTTTGATTTTCTTCCCGATTCACAGCTCCTGAACACTTTCTGCTCCTTATCAGCTGTTTGGCACCAGTCATTCAGATCGTTCTGCTTTGTGGAGTGTGTGTGTGTGTGTGTGTGTGTATGTGTGTGTGTGTGTGTGTGTGTTGGAGGGGGGGGCGCGGGGTGGGAAGTGGCCGGGGTGGTACAGCATTCTGAACAGTAATGGACTGCTAGATAACACGCCCTTGATCTGATAGGTTTGCTTCAAACCATCAGACTTCATCGCTCAACAATCCAGCAGCCTCCAGCTGATAGATTTGCAGAAGTGCTCAAGGATAATTGGCATTTTAATGGGAAAACGCCATGTTCCCAAGTGTCAGAATAGCAATAAGATACCCCAAGGGCCATTAACACAGTTCTAGGGTAATTAAAGTAGCTCACCCATCAGTCTGGGTCTCAGAACCTATCCCATGCTTGCAGCAGGACTTCCAGGGATACTCCATCCTAGCAAACAACTAAATTTGAACACTAATGATCACATGACCCTCTCCATTCAAACACTTGCAAGTCTCTCCCTCTGCCTGTTACTGCCTTTCTTCCATTGTCTTTGGCCAGGGTGGGGCTCAGGTAAGAACTATGAGAACTATGTTGTTATGAAGTGCTGTCGAGTTGGTTCTGACCCATAGCACTTCTGTATAGGCTTTCCGAGGAGAGGCTGGTGATCTTGAACCACTGACCTTGCGGTTCAAACTGACCTTGCATTTCAGCGCATTAACCCACAGTGCCACATCAGAATGAATAACTATTAACAGACCCTTTGGTACCAGCGTAACAAAGGCTTCAATAATGAATCCCCTTTTATTAATTGCTGATAGATGCCAGAGGGATGTGTAGTTTCCCTTCACCTGGTGAGGAAGGCTGGGGCTGCACGTGGGTTTCCTTCTACTCCCTGGTTTGGTGTCTGCACAGTTATATATACTGACCCTTGTTGATGCGCATGTTTGATGAGCATTTATTAAGTGCCCAAGCATCAGTTCACTCCATCTTTACAAGTATTGTTGTTCCCATTATACAGAAGAAGTCACTGAAGTTGAGAGAGGGAAAGTGGATTGTCTGACCCCACACAGGCATTAGACATTAAGCCCAGATCATCGAACTCTGCAGCCCAAGCTTGTAACAATTGCACTATCCACTTCTCAGTTTTCAAAATTCACAGGCAATTTATTTCTGTGTCTATTAGAGAAGTATATTGCCTATGAAAAATATCTTAATTCTCATTTTTACCAAAGGGTTCTTCCTGCTGCCATCTTGGGAATATGGATTAGGTCCCAGGTTAATATATACTGGCTAGACTGAAGGCTTTGAGATGAGGTTGGTATGGGACAATGGTACTTTCTTTCCCCTGGCAGGCATAGTCTCTAGTCAGAGAGATCTAAGAGCCAGGATTCTGACAAGAAACAGATGGCCCACTCAAACTGGGTAATTTGTGGACTGTTTAATAAAGGGGCTCTACAAAGCTGCAGGCAGAGTTTTAAAAAAACGAGTAAGGAATGGGGAAAAATTCCAAGCCAGGTAAAATTGGGGAGCAGTTGCCTCCTATAGAAAGGTGAGGTGGTAGCAGCAGATTCCCAGGAATGGTGGCTGTCTGACAGGCATGTGGTCTTCAACAGAGGGACGCAGCTGAGTCATGATGATCTGGATAGGAGGAAGTCAGGGGAATAAGCACCCCAACTTCATTCTTCCTCTGCCTGCCATTTGCTTGCCAGGATCTGCCATTGGCTAAACCCAACAAAAAATCAAGGGATAAGGGAGCCCCCTAATCAGAATGCAGTTGAGACCGTCAGTGTCCCCGGGGACCCAGGAGATAGACCACGATGCAGTAAGAAATAGAAGATCTCCCACTCAACAGTGCACTGGGGAAGAGACAAGTCTAACAGAATATTGTTAGAATTGTTATTAGCTGTTGAGTAGGACCCTGACCCATGGCAACCCCATGTATAATGGAGCAAAATACTGTCTGGTCCTGCCCCATTCCTGTGTTCAGTTGCAAATTGAACCGTTGTGGTCTATCAGGTTTTCATCTGCTGAGTTTCTGAATTAGTTTGCCAGTCCTTTCTTCCTTGTTTATCTTTGTTTAGAATCTCCTTTGAAGCCTGTTCAGCCCCATAGCAGGTCAAACCCTCCACTGACAGATGAGTGATACCTGTGGAGGACACACTTTGATTGGTCAGGGACTTAACTGGGTTTCTTGTGTTTTCTTGTTGTTTTCAAGTTGGTTCGGACTCGTAGTGACACTGTATAGGGTTTTGAGGAGCAGCTGGTGGATTTGACCTGCTGACCTTGTGGATAGCAGTCTAGTGCTGAATTTACACTGAGCCACCACTGCTTTATCAGATTGTTAAGTGGGACTATGACTTATTGTCTTTTAAATTGTTGTTGGGAAAAACACTATTTTTATTTCTTTGTTGTTGGTTTTTCTCTGAGTCTTCATTCTGAAAAGAATTAATTGGATGGTGAGTTGGGGGGTGAATAGTCCTGGCAGCTAGGTCACTTCACCACCTGTCCTCTTGGGAA
>NW_006408808.1:2039549-2072326 GCF_000296735.1 Chrysochloris asiatica | reverse complement strand
TTCTGAATCCAGCTTGAACCTCTGGAAGTTCTCTGTCAGTGTATGCTTGCAGCCATTTCTATATTACCTTTAGTAAAACTTTACTTGCATGGGATATCAAAGATATTGTCCAATGATTTCCACATTCCTTTGTGTCCCTTCTTTGGAATGGGCCCAAATACAGATCTCTTCCAATCAGTCGGCCAGATAGTTAGTTGTCTTCCAAATTTCTTGGCATAAATGAGTGAGTGCCTCTTGTGCTGATTTCAATTTTTATTCCATCAGTTCCTGGTGCCTTGTTTTTTGCCAATTCTTTCACCGCACCTTGGACTTTCTCCTTCATTATCTTTGGCTCTTGATCAAATGCTACTTCTTGAAATGGTTGAACATCAACCATTTCCTTTTGGTACAGTGACTCTGTGTATTCCTTCCATCTTCTCATGATGCTTTCTACATCTTTCAATAATTTGCCCAGAGAATCCTTCCCCTAGCTAGAGAAATGCTGAGCATAGTCTGCCTTTTTGGTTTTCTGACTCCAGATCTTTACACATTTTGTTGTATGTTTGACTTTATCTTCTCAAGCTGATCTTTGAAATTTTCTGCTAAGCTCTTGTACCTCATTTCTTCCATTTGCTTTAGCATCTCTACGCTGGAGAGCAAGTTTTGGTATCTCTTCTGACATCCATTTTGACCTTTTCCTTCTTTCTTGTCTTCTTAATGTCTTTTTGTTTTCTTCATGTATAATGATCTTGATATCATCCCACAACTCTTCTGATCTTCGGTCTTTAGCATTTAATGTATCAAATCTGTTCTTAACATGATCCCTAAATTCAAGTGTGATATATTCAAGGTCATATTTTGGCTCTCGTGGACTTGTTTTCATTTTCTTCAGCTTCGGTTTGAATTTGCCTGTGAGCAATTGATGGTCTGTTCCACAGTCTGCCCCCCGTCCTTGTTTTCACTGATGATATGGAGCTTTTCCAAAACTGCCAACTGCTTCATTAGCAAATGAAGGTTCTGCGGGCTTTACTCCTACAGGCTTTACTCCATTTGCGTCATCACTGTCAACTCTACTTTCAGGAGGCAGCTCTTCCCCAGTCTCATTTTGAGTGTCTTCCAACCAGAGGGGCTTATTTTCCAACACTATATATGACAGTGTTTCTCTGCTGTTCATAAAGTTGTCAGTGGCAAAATATTCGGAATTAGTTTGTCACTCCTTCTTCCTAGTGTGTCTTCATCTGGAAGCTCATCTGAAACCTGTCCACCAGGGTGACCCTGCTGGTATTTAAAATACTGGTGGCAGAGCTTCCAGAATCACAGCAACACACAAGCCATCACAGTATGACAAACTGACAGACAAGTATTAGTGGGACACAGTATTAGTGGGTTATTTCGAGATATCTAAATATTTCTTTTGCTTCACATTTTTTAGATGTAAAACTGATATTTTGATCTCCTTATACTTTTGTCATCACTCAATTCCAACCTAGGGTGGGAAACAAAAAAGTGTATTTATTGAACGTGAAAATTAGCAACTGTGACCCAAACTTGAGAAAAAAACAGTATCAAATACCAAACAGACATACCTCCAAAGGCTTACAAAAGACAGATGAACTGGTCGGTCAGTTTGTGCTTGTTATTCAGTACCATCAAGTCAGTTCCAACTCATTGATCCTGTATAGCATTTCCAAGGAATGGTGCTGAGTTTGAACCGCTAACCTTGCAGCTCAATCCTACAGCGTCACATCAGGACTCTTTGTAGTAAGGACCCAGACTCCAGCCTTCCCTACTCTTGCTTCATTGGTTTATACAAACAAAAGTCTAGAGTAAGGAGGTGGTTGAAATCGTCTCTTAACTGGTGGGTGCCTAGGAGGTAGTTGTTGTTGTTGTTAAGTGCTGTCGAGTCATTCCCGACTTTTAGCAGCTTTTGATAGGGTTTTCCAGGGGTTGTTAAGTTGCTTCTGACCTATAGTGACCCTGGGTATAGGATTTCCAAGGAGCAGCTGGTGAGCTTGAACCACCAACCTTGCAGTTCAAATGGCTTTACAGTCTGACACATTAGCCCACAGCACCACACCAGGACTCCTTCCCAGGGGCAGTGTTGCTCACTTCCTGTCCCTCCCATGGTGTGCCACAGATGTCCAGGGATGAGGCTGTATGTGAGCCATCCTGCTAACAATCCATGCAAGGGAGAAGTCCCACTCCAAGGCAGGGTTGAGGGCATTATTTTGATCAAATCCAATCCCACTGCTTTCTAGTCAAATTCCAATTTATGTGATCCTGTAGAACAGAGTACCACCCCCAACCCCCAGGCTTTCCAAGATTGTAGGTATTTGTAGAAGGAGACTGCTTCATCTTTCTCCCTCAGAGCTGCTGGTGGCTTTGAACTGCCTGTGTTCAGTTATCAGAGCACAATCTCTATGCCACCAGGCCTCTTTGAAGGGATTGTCTTAATTACCTTGAAGAGAAAACAAACCTCACAACTTTCTCATGTTACTTGCCGTGGGGTGGGATCGATTCCAATTTCTGTGACACCTTGGTGTCAGAGTAGAACTGTGCTCCACAGGGTTTTCGGATTGCCTCCAGGTAGATGTGATCAGGAAATGGGCTTCCCTTTTCACTCTTCTTGAAACATTTCAAGATGCCACTGTTGGTCATTTTGATGTAATTTAGGATTTAATTTTTGGCTTATTTCCTTTTTTGTCTGCTTGTCCCGCTCCACAATCCCTGTTCAGGCCTTTTTTTCTAGTTGTAAACAGTTCAGGGCCGGCTGTGGCTGTTTGGTTTTAATTGTAAACTGTCTCTTTAAATTTCAAGGAGATCTGTGCGCATGCGTGGTAGAACCCTTTGCGGGTGGGGCTGGGGTGGGTGCCCACTAGCTCAGACACCCCTATAGTCACCAGAATGGAGGTGCACAGATAGCAAGGGACCAATGAACCGATACCAAAAGAAAAGAATGTCCACACCTTTATCTCAGCGGTTCTGCCAGGCGTTTGTGGCTGCTCTGATCCTTCCCCTGCTTGGTCTCACCCAAGATGGCGGCTCCTGGAGCAGCTGAGCGTCTCGGACTAGGAAGCAATGGATTTCTTGCTTCTGCCACAAATTCCCCAGCTGTAAGTCTTCCAAACTTCTAAATATTCCTTTATATGTGGTTCAGAGTTCTGGGACCAGCCCCTGAGCCTGCTTGGTTGGGTATTCTGTGTTGTTGCTGGCGGAGCTATTCATTGCACTTCCACCCGATCCGCCATCTTGTTTATTGTCCTCCATAGGTTTTTCAATGGCTGATATTTTGGAAACAGACCGCCAGGTCTTATTGTGGAATGACTCCTAGGTGGATTTGAACTGTTTGGTTAGTTGCTGAGCACCTTAACTGTTGGGTCACCCAGGAACTTCTCCATGAAAATGCCATAAGTGGGTAGCCTTAAAGTACAAAAATGCATTTTCCTGCAGTTCCTGGGGGTAAAAGTCCAAATCTTGCTCTCAACTGTGTCAATTTCTTGGGCATTCCTTAGTCCCTTGGCTTTAAGACACTCCTCACATGGACCTTTGTTTCCTACAGCCCCCACCCCAAGTGTATGTGTGTCTGTGTCTAATCTGCTCTATTTATAATTCAGAGTTATTGGATTTAGATTCCACCCTCAAATATCACATTAACATAACAAAGAAAACCCGTTTTCCAAACAGGTTTGCATTCACAAATA
Source organism: Chrysochloris asiatica (assembly GCF_000296735.1). Classification (NCBI taxonomy): domain Eukaryota; kingdom Metazoa; phylum Chordata; class Mammalia; order Afrosoricida; family Chrysochloridae; genus Chrysochloris; species Chrysochloris asiatica. The sequence goes on along the minus strand of NW_006408808.1, from coordinate 2,068,646 downwards.
CAGGGTTTAAAATCCCCACATATATTTTATGCGGACACGGTTTCCCACAAGACATGAGTTCCAGCTATGCTCTTCTGTGTCACAAACCACCTCAAAACTCAAGTAGCTAGAGTAACACCCGTTTTATTGTGTATGATGACTTTGTGGACCAGGAATCCAGTCTGGGATGTACAAAGAATTCTTCTGGGCCACGTGGCATTGACTGATCATGGTGACATCTATCAAGTGAGTGGGATGCTCTGGAGGATCCAATTCAGCTTCATACTTGTCTGTTTCCTTGATGGGAATATCTGGAAAGCTGGGCTCAGCTAGGACTACTAGCGAAAACACCTGCATGTCACCTTTCTAGCATGACAGTCTCAGAAAAGTCAGCCTTCTTCTTTGGCATCTCAGGGCTCCCAGAGAATATGCTGATCAACCCAGGTGTCAGCAGAAAAGTTTCTGATGGCCTAGACTCAGAATTTCCAGACTGTCCCTTTCTGTGGGTCAGGCAAGTCACTAAGGCCAGACTACATTCAAAGGGTAGGAGTTTTGTCACTGTCGACTGCCATGAATTCCGTTCCCATTCATAGGGACCCTGTGTAGTACGGTTTCCAAGGAGCTACTGGTGGGCTTGAACTGCTGACCCTCTGGTTAGCAGTCCAGTGCTTATCCCAAAACACCACACCAGGACGCCGTGGGAAATATGGTGGTCCGGAATTGTGTGCCACTGAGTCAGTTCCAACTGCTGTATAGGGTTTCTGAAGCTATAAATCTTTATGGGAGCAGAAAGCCTCATTGTTCCCCCATGGAGCCACTGGGAGAGTTGAACTCCTGGCCTTGTGGTTAGCAGCCCAGCTCATGATCCACTATGTTACCAGTGCTCCTTCATAGAAAGTGTAACAGCTGCCATCTTTGATTTACCTCAGAGGTGTCAGGCAGATGTATAGCCAGAAGGCATCTCTCAGGCAAGGGAAATGCAGGTGGGAAGGCAGACTCGCAGGACCTTCTAGGTAACTTAGTTATCTGCCCCATGAGAAAGCAGTCTTTGGCTGCTAGCCCAGCAGAAGGCATTGCCAGAGAAACTGAAAGAGCCACAAAAGGAAACATCAACAGTTACATGACATTTGTCCCTTCCTCCTCAGCCTGCCTCTTCAGTGCTAAAGACCTAGAGACGAAAGACTGAGAGAAGGCTAACCCCCAGCCTTCCCTTACCATATCTCTTTGGTCAGGCCAGGGAACTGAGCATAAGCATTTAATTTGGTATGGAATGGAAACTATACATTCACATGGATTGGACTTTTAAAACCTGAAAGGGAGTAGAAATCTCTGCGTTTCATGAACTCCCATTAAGAGTGATTAGACATAGCACATTTGAAGATAGTAATTAGAGAAAAAGAAACTGTTTTTTTTATATCCTTACTGAAGCCAGCCTATTCAATCAGCTGATAGCATTTCCATAATCTCTTGCAGCTAGCACGAGAAAGGTTTGTCAGACTTCTCTCTCTCAAATGACTCATCGTAGGATGAGTAACTTTGCTTTACTCAGGGATGAAGTGAGTTCATTCTGGAGGGAGAGCTAGAAAACATAAGGGCAGGGGTGGGAGGGGAGAAGAAGAGGAAGGGAGACTGTGGAGGGGGACTCCTGGTGCCTGGGGGGAAAAACAAAAAGGGTGCTTTGCATTAGCTATTGGATCGTCCATCCAGTTAATGAAAATGGATATTTCTTTCTAGTATGCACTTTGGTGGATTTCCCTTGCTTAACTGCGGACATTCCTGATCAGTTACATCCATGATGAACTGCTGCAAACAGGAGCCAAGTTTGCAACTCTAGGTTTCCATGTGGCTCATGGGGAGGGACTGAGTGGAATGAGCATGAACAATGAGGATGGTGCCAGTAAGCGTGTCGACAGGGTGCCGAGACCACTCAGGATGGGCTATCTGAGGAGTGTTTAGTAAAGGAACGCTCTACAAAGCAGTGGGCAGGCCATGAGGAACACAGCAGATAGGCAGCAGCCGAGGGGAAGTAACAGTGAGCTAGCACCATCCGGAAGGCCTGAAGGAATAGGGGAGGAGCCGTTCTGGGGACCTCGAGGTGGTGTGGGCTGTCTGAAAGAGAGGAAAGCTGTCTCTTCCAGGAAATTACATAGTCGGGGAAAGGGAATGAACTTGTGGAGACCAACCATAAGCCAGAAGACAAGGAGACCTGATAATGGTATCCATACAGGTCAGGGTGGACAACGAGCAGAGGGAAGGGGGTGCACAAGGCCTGCAAAGGAGCAACAGTGGCAATCCAAACTATTGTCAGTAATAGCTACCAAACCAGCTCACTTTGTGGACAGAGACTGTGTGCTGAGCATTTTCCTGGTATTTGCTGATTTCCTTTTCACAACTTTAAGAGTCTAATTTCTATTCATATGTCCTAGTTATTTATGATAAAACTAAGTCTCAGAATGGTTGAGTAAATTGCCCATTGTCTCACAGAAGTTGTCATTGTATGCCATCCAGTTGATTCCAACTCATAGCAACCCTGTATAAGGTTTTTGAGGAGTGGCTGGTGGGTGTGAACTGCTGACCTTAAGGCTAGTAGTCCAGCGCTGATTCTCCAGTGCCACACCAGCTGAAGAGGGGACAAACTGCATTCAGGCCATGTGTGTGGGCTGCAAAGCCTATGCTTTTGCCATGGTCTACACTCCCTCTTCCACCACCTGTCAGTTTTTGTACTGTGGTCGCTGGGGTATTATGATGCTACAAGCTGTGTCCCCAGTATGTCAAACACCAGCAGGCCCACCTGTGGTGGACAGGTTTCAGCAGAACTTCCTGACTGAGAGAGATTAGGAAGAAAGGCCTGGTGATCTATGTCCCAAAATTATTATTATTAAGTGCCATTGAGTCAGTTCTAATTCATAGCAACCCTGTATAGGCTTTTCAAGGAGCTGATAATGACTCTAAACCACCAACCTTGTGGTTTAAATCAACCATGTAGTTCAGTGCTTTGTCCCAAAGAGCCATATGAGGGTTTCAAAAACTAGCCAGTGAAAAGCCTTTAGATCACTCAAGAGCATTGTTGAATTCACTTGAAGGGATCAGTCTCTGGAGAAAGGCATCATGAAAGCGAGGGAGACCTTTGCTAGTAATTGGCACAATAGCCGCAATGATGCCCTCGACTTTGCTGGAGATTGAGAGAATGATGCAGGACAAGGCAGGGTTTCTTCTGTTGTTCATACCATTGCAGGAGCTGGAGCAAACTCGCAGGAGCTGGAGCAAACTCGATTGCAGCAAACTCGATGGCAGCTATCTATCTGTCTGTCCTGTTTCTTGGAATTCCAGGTCTGAGAATCCTTGGAGTACTAGGTCTTAGGATACTTGTTGTATTGTTGTTAAGTGCCATCCAGTCGATTCTGACCCATAGTGACCCTGTATAGGGTTTCCTAGGAGCTGCTGGTGAGCTTGAACTGCCAACCTTGCTGTTCAAACGGCTTTGCAGTCTGGTGCATTAACCCACAGCGCCACACCAGCTCTCCTTAGGATACTTCGAGATGTAAAATAAACTCCTTAGTGGCTCTGTGAATATGCCTTGGACTGTGAACCACAAGGTTATAAGTTCGAGCCACCAACTTTTCTGAAGGGAAGAAAATGAGGCTTTCTACTCCCTCAAAGAGTTACAGCCTTGGAAATCCTATACTGGATCTCTATGGGTCAGAACCGACTCTACAGGACTTAACAACAAACCCTCGGCCATCAGGTCAATTCTGATTCAAAGCAATTCTATATAGGGTTTCTGAGACTGAAAATCTTTAAGGGAGCAGAATGGCTGGCTGGTGGGTTTGAACTGTAACCTTGCAATTAGTAGCCAGCATCTAATCCACAGTGCCACCAGGGTTGGGAAGAGTTATCTCTCCCGTATGCTCAGGACTCCTAAAAAGGAAAACTGGCCAGTCCGTAAAGGGCTAGGATGAAATTGTGAGTGTGGTGGTGCATGCAGGTAGATCATATTGTCATCTAGTGTCATCGAGTCGGTTTCAATTCATAGCAACCCTGTATAGGTTTCCAAGGAGCAGCTGGTGGGTTTGAACCACCGACCTTGCAGTTTCGTGCTTATCCTTTGCTGTTACTCTTTAGTGTCTTTGAATCAGTTCTGACTCCTAGAGACCCTGTATGTTGTTGTTGTTAAGTGCCGTCGAGTCGGTTCCGACCCATAGCGACCCTGTACAGGGTTTCCGAGGGTGTAAATCTTTACGGGAGTAGAAAGCCTCATCTTTCTCCTGCTATATATATGTATATATATCTCCCAGACTTTCTTGTGTGGCACTGTGGGATCAACACTGGACTGAGAACCACAAGGTCAGCAGTTCAAACCCACCAGCTGTTCCTTGGAAACATACAGGGTCACTATGAGCCGGAATCAATTCGATGGCACTTAAAAACAACAACATATGTATCCGTAGTAGCAGTTGATTATAAACTGGGCTTCTAACTGCAAGGTTAGCGGCTCAAATCTACCAGCTGTTCCCTGGGAGAAAGATGACACTTTCTGCTCCCTTAAAGATTTATAGCCTTGATAACACTATACAGGGTCACGATGAGTTGGAACTGAGTCCATGGCACACATGGGATAGCAAAAAAGAGGGAGACCCCCAATGAGCTGGATTGGTACAGTGGCAGCATGTATGAGCTCAAGTCTAACAACAATCGTGGGGGTGGGGCAGGACCGGGCGGTGTTTCGTTCTGTTGGTCATAGGGTCACTATGAGCTGGAACTGATGGCGCTTAGCAACAACATATATGTATATATATGCTATCAAGTCAGTTATATATGTGGTGTGGACCTGCAGGATAATGTACTGGACCAAAAGGTTGGTTTGAGCTGTAAGATGGGTGGTTCACACCCACCAATCACTCCTCGGAAACCATACATGGGGTCGTTAGAGTTGGAAGCAGCTCCATGGGCTATGTAGAATGAAAGAAAAGAGTCTCTTTCTTACTAGAGCCTGGGAGAAGCAGATTCCTCCCTTCTGGGATGCTTTAGGCAGTTTTCCAGGGATCCCTCCATAGGAGAAGTGCTTCCTCATAGGAGCCTGAGTTACCTTCCTGACCCAGTGGATCAGTAACAAGCACCCACCTAAAAGTCTGTTAGAAATGCAGACTTATAGTCTCATTCCAGACAAAAGGAATGGGCACCTCTCTTTCAGCCTGGTCCTCAGGCTGCACATTAAAGTCCAGATGCACATTAAAGCTGGGTTAGCATTGACTTACAACTCCAAAGTTACATCAGTGTCCCAGCCCTGAAGGGTGCCCATGCCAGGCAAAGTCCTGAAGCTGCTGTTGATTTGGCTTCACAGTAAATCATCCTGTGATCTCTAGACTGTAGTCAGGACAGCTGCAGGCAAATGCTGCAAGGTTTCAGTCTGAGGGACCAAGAATCTGGAGTTCTGACTGCAACATTGAGTGTCTGCTGGGACAGAGGTGCATCCAAGTACAACCGAAACAGGAGTTGCATTGCTGAGATGGTCACGTTAATATAGGACTTCCGTGTGCCTTGAGGTCATGTGTGTGGCTGGGTTTGCCCCTCCTAAATCCCTTCAGGTCTTAACCTCTGTAGCCCAGGAACCTGATTTCCAACTGACAGACCTTGCACCTCTTACCTGAAGCCTTTCTTTAGCAATTGCAGCCCCTCTGCTAGCTAGGCAGGCTGCAATACCAGAGAATGTCTGCTCCTAGCACTTCCTACAGGTGCCCTCAGCCAATGACTGGTATCCCAGGATAGGTTTTCCCTCTTTTGTGGGAAAACCCAGACATACATGTTTTACACTGACTCTCAAATTCCTAGACAGGATCTTGCTCCAGTTGTGCACAGTGGTAGCTTACTTGGTGTTATTGTCATTATCAGACTCATGGTGACCCCATAAACAGTGGGACAAAAAACTGCTCGGTCATTCCATACCCCAGGATCATTTGAGGATTAGAGTGTCGCGTGTCACGATCCATGGAGTTTTCCTTGGCTGCTTTTTGGCCTTTATTGTTAATCCTTGTCTGACCAGAAGTGCTGCTGAAATCTGTCAGCATCACAAAAGAACCCAAACCTCCACTGACAGACAGGCGATGGCATCACGAAAGGCACACTGGCTGGAAATCAGACCTAGGTTTCCTGTATGGAAGTTAAGATTGTACCACTGAACCCTAACTGCCCCCACAGTTTGCCTGAGGTTCTTGTTGAGTGCTGTTGAGTTGGTTCCTACCCATAACAATCCTGTATAGTTTCCAAGGAGCAGCTGGTAGGTTTGAACCACTGATGTTGAGGTTCAAACAGACTTTACAGCCCAGTGCATTGTCCTACAGTACAACACCTGATTGTTGTTGTTGTTAATTGCCATCAAGTCAGTTCTAACCCATAGAGATCCTGTATAGGGTTTCCAAAGAGTGGCTGGTGAGTTTGAACCACCGACCTTGCAGTCCAGTGCATTAACCTGCAGCAGTAGGTTACATCACCCACCTTCCATTGGTGTCCTTCCCTTTTCAGTCTCGCTTGTACTCTCCCATCGGATTGTCTTTCAAATAAATAATTGCGCTGGTATCCTCAGGGTCTGCTGTTAGGAAAATCAAATGTAGAACAAGAAGGAAAGGGGTTTCAGTGAAGGTCACGAGCTGAGTTTTCTTCCTCATCTGATAAACCAGACTGCTTCCTAGGAACAATCCACTTAGCATGGAGTAGAAGCTGTAGAAAGAACTGGAAGGAAGACCTTCTGTGTACCAAGCAGAGAGAGTGAAAGTTCCCGTTGCATTAACTAAGGGTTTCTCCAGTCTGGGCACTATGGACAGTTTAGACAAGATCAGAATTGATCTGATGACACCTAACAACACTTCTTTCTTTGGGGCTGTCTTGTGCATTTTAGTAGGTTAAGTTGGTTCCCTGACCTCTACCCACTAGAAGATAGTGCCCATTCAGTTGTGACAGTGAAATCTGTCTACAGAAATTGCCAAATATCTGCTGGGGGATAAAAATCACCCCCCCCCCAACTGAGAACCACGGCTTTGACTGCATCCTTGTTCTGACACTTGGCAAGCAGATATCACTTTTCTAGTTTCCACCTGCAATAAAACGGAAAGCCCTGTGGTTTACCTCTGCCGCTTCTGCCCTCTGCCCTGCCTTGCTCCAAGCCCTCATTCTCAAAGCCATTTGTCACCCTCCCTTTTCGAGGATGAATTTCCAGATTGTCTGCTGATGGCTAATTGGGATCATGTTTCCGGTAAAAAGACCCAACAAATCACCTCCCTCCTGCTCTCGGGATTCCAGAGTGCCCCCAAGTGGTCAGAAACAGCTATTGCATCAGGTTCTCCTCTAAGTTGCAGGCAGCTCTGGAAAGAACTGTGGGCAGCAGGGATTTTTTTACTTGGCTGGAGTCTCCTTGTAGCAAATCTACTTTCTCTTGGTTTTGTTTTGAAATTTCAACAGCATCTTCTTCAGGCTAATTCTGCTACTCGGAGCCTGCTTTTGAGTGCATTCATGAAATGTTTACCCTATGAGTTATATGTGTGTGCACGTGTGTTTAAAGGGATGAGTGTTTTCAAAGTCTGGTCAGTAACAGGATTGTAAATGAGATAAGCGCTGTGAAAGCCAACTGCAAGCCATGACCTGGGTTGGCTTCAATCAACCCTGGGTGTTGGGTCAGATGGGCTGCAGAGAGGGTGGGGGTGGTGGGGTGGGCATCATTTCTGCTGTCTTTTTCAGGCAGCAGTCAGATCATACAGCTGCCAGAGAGAAACTGGATTTCATTCTAAAGTTTTCCCTGTCTGTGAATCACAAAAGCATGTCTCCAGGAGGCTTGCTTCAGGGGATGGGGAGATGAAGAAATTGCCTGGTGGTAAAGCCTGTGCAGTTTAGCTCTGAGAGAGCAGGCAAATACTCACTGAACAGGAATAAAAACTGAGGGGCTCTTTGAGCTGGAAGGAGGAAGAGGAACATCCAGGGATGGAAGCTGAAGAGGACAGACTTTGGCAGCTGGGTGGTGGTACTGCAAGTTACCTGCTGCTCCTTGCATGGGTAGATGGAGTGCCCTCTATTCTATATAGTAAAACAACTACACCTTGGATGTGATTCAAACCCACAAGCTGCTCCTCTGAGTCCCTATACAGGGTCAAAATTGATTCAGTGGCATTTAAGAACAGTATACCTGGTGTGGCACTGTAGCATAAGTACTGGATTGTTAACCACAAGGTCGATGGTTCAAACCAACTAGCTGCTTCTCAGAAACAAAATACAGAAATAAAAAAAAGTTGCTATGAGTTGGAACTGACTTGAAGGTACTTAACAACAGCTTACATAAGGGGCCCTGGTGGCACAAACAGAAAACACTTGGCTGCCTCTGTTACAGTTTACTTGCAGCCCGGTGGTGGTAGTGGTGTGCCGTGGAGTCATTTCCGACTCGTAGCAACCTTGTATAGGGTTTCTGAGGCTGCAAATCTTTATGCAAGCAGAAAGCCTCATCTTTCTCCCATGGAGCACTTGGTACTTTTGAACTGCTCAACTTGTGGTTAATAGCCTGACTCATAACCACTACGCTACCAGAGCTCCTTGTTTACAGCCTAGGAAACTCTTTAGAGCAGTTCTACTCACATGGGGTCTCTAGGAGTAGGAATCAAATCAATGACACCGAGTAACAGTACCTTGGTGGTGGTTATGTGCCGTGGAGTCAGTTCCGACTCATAGCGACCCTGCAAAGGGTTTCCGAGGCTGTAAATCTTTATGGGATCAGAAAGCCTCATCTTTCTCCTGCAGAACCGCTGGTAGTTTTCGAACCACTGACCTTGAGCTTGGCAGCCCAATTCTTAACCACTACATTATGACTCTAAACAGGTTTTCCACCTGTTTGCTCAATGTTATGTTTACATTCGCATTCCGTTTCCTGACCCCCGGGGTATCACACTGTCCTGATTTCTGGTTAGACTGGTGACTCTGTGGGAACATCATGGTACTTGTTTCATCCGTCTGTCAGAGCTTCGGAGGACAGGGCCTGGCCCAGAGAGACGGTTGGTCTTTGTTTCTTCCATGAATGAATGAATGAGTCATGAATGAGAAGATCTTAGGATGAGTGGAAAAGCGGGAGTTCCAGGGCACAGAAAGAAAATAAGAAAGGACAGAAAAATGCAGAGCCTCGTTAGGGAACAGTGGGCTGGCACATTTTGACAGGAGAAAAGATCTCATGTCATGAGACAGTAGAAACAATGCCGGCAGGATACAGAACGTATCAATGGTCCAGAGAACTGAAAGATGAGTCTTCATTCCCTAAGACACTTAGCAATTGTCCCAACATCCTTCTTTTTTTTTTAGCTCATGTTTTATAATACCCTTTCATCATCCTGAAATGAAAGTCATTTTGTAATATAAGCTACTTACTTACATAATCTTAAAAAAATACATTCAATGCCTCTAATACAAGGGAGATACAATAGAAATACTATTGGTGATATCATCTGTTATTTCAGTATGTAAAACCTCAGGCATGGATTCATTAGCAGACATAATGTAGTCAGATTCTAGTAACTCACAGTGAAAAAAAAATAGATTTAAGAAATATAAGACAATAAGATTGGACACATTCAAATTTTGATAGCGGCAAAGGATATTGAATATACTAAGGACTGTCAAAAGAATGAGCAAATGTGTTTTGGAAAAAAGGGCAGCCAGAATGCTTCTTTGAAGCAAGAATGGCAAGACGGCTTCTTACTTCCTTTAAACATGTTGTCAGGAGGGACCAGTCCCTGGAAAAGGACATCCTGCTTGGTAAAGTGAGAAAGAGGAAGACCCCCAACATGATGAACTGGCACAGTGCTGCAACAGTGGGTTCAAACAGCACTAATGTGAGAAGGCTGCAGAATCAGGCAATGGTTTGCATGGTTACACAAAGGCTTGCTAAGAGTCAATGTTTTGGGAAGTATTCTAATAACCTGATACAGGGTCCCTGTGAATTGGAACGGACTCCACGGTGCTTAATAGCAACAACAATAGCTGTTAACCATCCTGAAATAAAATTCCTTTGTAATATCTTGGTATGGCCCTGTAGGATAAGCACTTGACTACAAGGGTGGTTTCAATCTCAAGGTTGGCTTTTCAAACTGCTCCATTCGCATCACCTTCAACTCTCCTTTGAGGAGGCTGCTCTTCACCAGTCGTATTTTGAGTGCCATGTAAACTTTGGGGTTCATCTTCCGACACTATATCTGACAGTATTCTCCTGCTATTCAGACGGTTTTCAGTGGCTCAATATTTGGAAGTAGTCTGCCTTTCCTTCTTCTGTCCTAGCCAGTTTTAGTCTGGAAGCTCAGCTGAAACTTGTCCACCGTGGGTGTCCCTGCTGGCATTAAAATACCAGTGGCATCACAGCAACATGCAAGTCTCCACAGTGTGACAGACTGACAGATGAGTGGTGGTAGGAACCATATACCGAGTCGCTATGAGTTAGACTCGACGGCACTTAACAACAACCACCACAAACCTACTTACATAATTAAAAGAAATCATTATAACGGCTCTAATGTAAACTCCATGACACCTAACAGCAGTAACAGTAGGACGTCGTTCATCTGGGTGGTCAAATTTATGAGGAAATCACCCGAGATGAAACAAGTAGACTCTCGTATGGCTTTTGTTCTGCTGACTCAAGTACCTAGAGGAATTTTGCTGTCTTTAGTGGTGTGACTTTTCAAAGGGACAATAACTTTTGGAAAAGATGTCAACAAAATTCAAGTAGTGCTTGGTTTACAGTTATATTTCTAGAGTCTTCAGTATATCTTAAAAACATGCAAAATGTTTTACTTGCATGTAGGTAGAGTTAAGTAATTGGCTCACAGAATAATTATCTATTGCGGTTTCACTTGAACCCCCAAACGTAGTGTTGTAAAATAATCGTCAGCATTTATTATCTATCATTCATAGTTTCTGAGGGCCAGGAGTTCCTACAAAGCATAGCAAGGTCACAAAATCAGACCCATTATAAATCAGAAACATCATCATGATTCTAGCAGAAGTCTGTAGGTAAGCCTCCCATTTGCTTTCAGGAATAAAACAAAGCCTTGTGCTTTTGTCCTGTGCTGTTGAGTCTCTTCTGATTCGTAACCGTGCCATAGGACAGACGAGAATTGCCCCATAGGGTTTCCTAGGCTGTAATCTTTATGGGGGCAAATTAGGGGTTTTTTCCTTGCGGAGCTGCAGGTGGGGGCAATCCTTGATCTTTCAGTTAGCAACTGAGCACTTGGCCATTGTGCAAAGAGGGTTCCTACCAAAGCCTCGTTGTTGTTGTTAAGTGCTGTCAAGTCACTTCCAACTCATAGTGACCCTGTATAGGGTTTCTAAGGAGTGGCTGGGGGTGTCCAAACCGCCAACATTGGGTTTCTAGCCAACCTTTTGGCCTAGTGCTTACCCTACAGCACCCACTAGGACTCCCAAAGCCCTAATAGTGCCTTATTCTACTAATAGTGCCTTACTCTACTCTTACTCAGGTGAAGCAGCCTCTGTTCTTCTCTTTGCTCTCTGTCTTCCACTCACAGTATCTTCCTGGAGGCTCACTATATAAGCCAGGCACACTTATGCCCCAGGGCCTTTGCACCTGCTGTCCCTTCTCTCTACAACACTCTTCTCCTCCTTCCTTACATGCACCACTTCCCACCTCATTCTCATTGTTTCCTTACGTAAGTTTCCCTTGTTCTCTCAGGAGACAGTAGATCCCCTTGGAGCACTTACTGCCGTTTTTGCTTATCGATTTGGGTGATTATTTGTCTTATGTCTGTATCTCCTGTGTAAGGATATGTTGAATGATTGCAGTGGAAGGAAGGAAGAAAGGAAGACAGAAGTAAGGAGGGAGGGAGGGAGAAAGAGAGGAAATAAAACTTTTGTATTAGCCTCAGAGCTAGGCAGTTTCAAAGAGCATGGGACATTTACTGTTCCTTTTGGGCTCCCTGAAGGAGCAGCCACACTTATCACCTGGTGAAAGAAAAGAGCAGCAAGGGCCCAGTCCTGATTGAAATATTAGTAAAGATATCTATCTGACTGTGCCCGTGCACACATAAATAGGCATATTATCTCCCCAGTTCTCAATGAAAAAGTGCAGCTGCTAATGGTGGTGTTGCTAGGTGGTTCTGTCGAGCATGATTTTCTGTTTCAATTACTGTAGCAGAAGTGATTTAGCAGGCAGGCTGTCTGAGAGATGCTCCTCGGAGCTTCAGCAGTCACTGCCGATAGGAGAGAGATGGCCTGGGTTTCTGTGTCTCATTTCTCTCCCTTGGTACCTCTCAAGGTGTAACAAGAGTATCTGTCTTTGCTGGCTTCTCACATAGAACCAGAGCCGTGGTGTGGTGTAGTAGGATAAGCACCGCAAAGTGAGTGGTTCAAATGCACCAGCCGCTCCTCCGATACCCTATACTGAGTCAGCACTGACGCGAGTATACTTAGCAACAATAACCAACAGTACCAGCAGTTTAGGCTGTGGCCCAGCCATCACTGTGGGTGATCTGGGGGTTCATGTGATGGCATCCGCCATTCCTCTAGAATGGGAATTGGGTGGGCTCCAAGAAATCTAAAGATCACTACTGACCTGTAGAGGAAGGAGCTCATACGGCCATGCCCCAGGGAATTCAAAGACCGGCGAAGTCACCCATGTTGGACAGGTTTCATTGGAGCTGACAGATTAAGAAGAGCTCTGGTGGCACAGTGGTTAAGCGCTTGGCTGCTAACCAAAGGTCAGCAGTTTGAAGCCACCAGCCACTCCATGGAAGAAAGATATGGCCGTCTAATTCCATGAAGATTAATGTTAATTCCATGAAGATATAGTCACTCTGTATAGGGTTTCGGAGGAATGGCTTGAGAGTTTGCAGTGTCGACCTTGTAGTTCAAACGGACCTTGTAGTCCAATGTTAATCTTACAGCGCCACACCAGGCCTTGGAAATCCTTAAAGGCATTTCTGTTCTTCCCCGCAGGGTTGTTCTGAATCAGAGTTGACTGGACTGTAACGTAATAGCCCATAGAGACCACTTTACAGGTATCAGGCACTGTGACCCACAGGGATGGTTCCTGCCAGGCTTGCTCCTGATGTGACGTGCACACACACATTGTCCAGTTGAGCTCACTGAGGCACAGAGAGGCTTTTAATAAGTTGTTTATGGTCACAGAGCTACACCAGTGGGCTAGGGACTTGATCCCCAGATCCCTGATCCCGACAGAACTCTAACATCTGCCAATCCCTCCTTCACCAGCCAGCCAAGACCTGACCAGCTCCTCCCTCCCTTCTCTCATTTCCTGGCCCTGCCTATAAACACCCTCAGGCTGTGAAGGGACTTCCCAGAGTGGGAGCTGGCTTCCAGCACCCATATATCTGCTCCTCAGGCATGAAGGACATGACCTCCCCAAACGGCAGCTGTAGGTGTCTCATCCAAGGCCACACAGTTCTAAGTGGTAAGGGACATTGGACAAGCTCTGAAGGAGGAGTGAAGACATCCTTCCATCCCTGGAGAGGTGCTCAGGAAGAATGAAAGTACCAGTCTCCCTTGCACTTGCTGGTCCTTGAGATGCCAGTAGAAGGCTGCTTGAGACGTCCAGCACTTAAAGAATGGAAAGACTAGAAACTAGAACTTTCTGAAGGATCGACCCCAGGAAGAACTCTGGGGACAATAAGCTCTTCCATCTTTAGAGCTCTCTAGTTAAGTGCTTTCATGTACCTCATTTACTTCTTTACCGAAGGCTGGAAGTCTAGGCGCCAGCTTCATGGAGAAGTGACACTGTGGTGGCAGCAGGGGGGCCATGCCTAAGCCTACCTGACCTCTGAATTACAATCTTGGTGGTGCCCTTGACATCTACAGTCATTTGTGCCCCTGACTTTGCTCCTCTTGACCTCAAGTGGTTTGGGTTTCCTTCACGGGACCCTGGTTGAGACCTAGGTCCTGCAGCTCTTCCTTCTCTTTGTAAACAGTGATGTCACTAGCATTGGCATCTCCAGTGGGGAAACTCATGTTGTCACTGCCCATGGACGGGGCCAGCCGGTGAACCCCCGCTTCCATGGGCAGAGCCCCCAGCCCACCCAGACCCCGCCATCCAGAGCCAGGTTGTGTGATTCCACCTTTCCCAGCCCCAACTGCTGCAGCTCCCTGCATTTCCTCCCATCTCCCATTGGCCACATACTCTCCTCTGTGCCCAGTGGCGGGCACGAAGACCTCCCCATCTACACCCTGACTGGGGGAGAGGCACCTATGGTGTCAACCATGCCTTGGTGGCTCCTTCTCCTATTGCACGCCCCCCCCCCCCCATTGCTGATGCCACCATAGATCCAAGGGTCATTTTGGTGTTACCCTCTCTGACAGTATCAGGGGGTACAGTTGACAACTCTCCCCTACCACGAGGGATTCCCTGCTTGTGAGGTTTCCTCTGAGTCCTACCCTAGATCATAAGCCAATATGCTCTTTGTGTCTTGCAGTTTGTTGGTTTATCTTCCCTTGTAACTAAAGATCCATGATGAATCTCATTTAATCCTGATAACAAGGATTTCCTTTTAGAGTAGGCAGTATTGGTCCCATTTTGTACATAGGGAAATTAAGACTCTGAGCATTTAAGGGGGAGGGCTGTCCTAGCTCTTAAGATTTTTTTTTTTTTATGATTAAAAATAATAATAAAAACTAGTGGCTGTCAAGTGGATTCTGACTCATCATGACCCCCCTATGTGTCAAAGTAGAGCTTTGCTCCATACTGTTTTCAATGGGTCATTCTCCAGAAGTAGATTTCTAGGTTTTTCCTTCCTGGGCATCTGTTTGAGTGAACTTGCACCTCCCACATTTTACTTAGCCCGTTTACCATCTGCACCGCTCACGGCCTCCACTACTTTGGTTGTTATTGTTGTTAAGTGCTGTCGAGTCAGTTCCTACGTATAGCGACCCCGTATAGCGACCCCGTATCGGGTTTCCCAAGAGCACCTGGTGAGCTTAAACTGCCGACATTGAAGTTCAAACCAAATTTACAGTCCAGTGCATTTACCCACAGTGCCACACCAGGACTCCACTATGGTTCCTTATGTGAATTAGAAAAAAGAAAAAAGCGCCTAGTCTTAAAGGATGAATTTCAAAAATGCTTAATCTGAGGAGATGAATTAAAAAGGGGCAGCCCTTCTCCTGGGCTGATGGATTCAGAGAGCAAGAAGAGTGTGGTAACATCAGACCCTAAGTCTGTCAAGCACAAAGGAAGGGACACAACTTCCTCATACATGCTTGGAAGGCTGCCACCACACAGTTCTAAGTGTGGGGGCTGGGTTCCTGATCCAGTTCTCTTACTTCTTTTAAGAGTTGTACTGAACTGCCTGATGTCGATTGAACCTATTTATCATTTAACATTTGTGTGCTTTTCTGTGGTTGCTAGGTGCTTACTGTCTATGTACGGATATTGATGAAGGTCTGTTTTTAAAGTTACTCCGTAGGTGCTTAAAGAATGAATGAATATTTTCTTTCCTCAAGCAGGTCCTAAGCACAGGATGGCTAGGGGCTGTGTTTGCATCACTCTAATGGCCCTATGGCTCTTACAGTGCATTCTAGATATTAGTTACTCAACAAAGACTTCCAGTTTCGAGAGTGACTCTGCACTTTAAATGCTAACAGAATACATGCTGTTGTGTCTTGCAGTTAATTTCAGAAGGTTTCATAGAGAAATGAGATCCAGACGAATAAGGTTTCCAGAGAGAAATGGGTAGAGTCTGCCCAGCTGATGGAATGAGCTGGGCAAAAAGCAAGAGGATGAGCTAATAGGTTTAGAAGTAGAAGTAGGGTGATCAGTCCAAGTAGATGAGAGGATATGTGTTGGGGGAGTGGTTGGAAATAAAATTGGCTGGAATTAATACCAATCCCACATCCAATTCTACCGTGTACAATTAACCCAGACCTCTGTTTACAGAAAGAAATTGGAAGCAAAGGCCACAAACCAATACATCATAGTTCTGCAGAGACTCCAACCACAACCAATGACATGAACAACTATCAGTATTCTTCAACTCTCAGAACTTGGAGAGACTAGTGCCCATAAAACACATCCTGTAATTAGCACTGTCAGCTACGATCTATCTAATATTTCAGGCTCTGTGGGAGAGTGTGGGCAGTAAGCAGGAAGAGGGTATGGCATGGTTTATAGACGTTAGCCAGCCTCCTTTTAACCATGCATTATACCGCTGATACCGTAGCAGCTTTATTCTTTGCCATAACCAATTGCTATGATATTACAACAAAATCATGGTGCCGTTTAGTTGATTCCAATGAATCCTGTGTGTCAGTGTAGAGTTTCAGAGGCTGAATTTTTGAAAGTAGATCATCAAGGTTTTCTCTCCAAAATGACTTTGGGTGAATTCAAACTATCAACTTTTTGGTTAGTAGCCAAGAGCTTAACTAGTTGTGTCACCTAGGGACTCCATGATATATAAGGAGTGATAATATTAGATTTCATTAGTTATGGAACCCCAACTGCTAAAATAAAAAGCATTTGGGGACCAAATGAAGTCCTGAAGAAAGCAAATTACCAGTAAAATCAAGGAACTCATCCTCCTGGTAAGTACTCTTGGCAGTTTGATACCTCAAAGTACATGCTTAAGTACAACTTATCACTTCCTTCCATTTGTCTGTCTGTGAATGATTTAGGACAGGCAAAATCTTGCTTGATTGTGAGGCTGGCCCAGGATCAGGCAGGATTTCATTTTGCTGTTCATAGGGTCACTATGAGTTGGTACCATCTTGATGACACCTAACACCAACAACAACAAGTCTTGCTAGGAAGTACCTTGGTTGCATAGCAGGTTACCCATTGGGCTGGTAATCTTGCAAGGTTGGTGATCCAAACCCATCAAATGGGTTATCTCTTGCTCTAAATGAGGCAAGTTGTATAAAGCTCCCAAGACTGTACTTGTCACACAAGTGACAATTCTAAAGTGACCATACATGAACGATTTTTTCACCTCCCTTCCACTCACTATTGGCCATCTCCTGACAAAGAATCTGTAGGTAACACTGGGGAGCAACTAAGAATTAGAAGAGAGCTCCAGAAATAGTCCTATGGTAGCGTAGTGGTTATGAATCGGGCTGCGAACCTTAAGGTCAGCGGTTCAAAACTACCAGCCGCTCCACGGGAGAAAGATGAGGCTTTCTACTCCCGTAAGAATTTACACGCTCGGAAACCCTGTACAGGGTCGCTATGGGTCGGAACCGACTCGAAGGCACTTAACAACAACAACAACATGTTCTTTATGGAGTCCTGGTGTAGCACTGTAGGAGAAATACTGGACTGCTAACTGTGCAAGGTCCTTGGTTCAAATCCACCAGCTGTTCCCTGGGAACCCTATACATGATCGCTATGTGTTGGAACCGACTTGATGACACCCAACAATAAGCATGTTCTTTATAAAGGAGAACTGGGTGTGCAGTGCATTAAGCATTGAGCTTGTTAAGTAGAAGTTTGGGAGTTCAAAGCTGCTAATTGCTTTTCAGAGGAGAAAGATGGGACTTTCTGTTTCTGTCAAGATTTACAGCCTCAGAAGCTCTATGAAGCAGTTCTAGTCTGTCGCGTGTGAGTTGGAATTGACTTGAGGCAGTGGGTTGTTTTTTTTGTTGTTGTTTTTTAATGAATTCGGTGTGTGTTGTAGGATACTTGTGCCCACCCTCTGTCTCATACCTACTCATCAGCCTTACCTGGTGTACTTTGCAGCTCAGGGAGTTGGACAAGTGCAGATTGTGGCTCACGTGGTTTCCACCTTATGATAAACTGGAGTGCAAGAGGAAGGGAAAAGCCAGGGTATTTCATTCTTTTTGCTCAGACGACAACTTGGGCAGTAGTTTCATCTCCCTCGTCCTTCCACTCCCTCCCCTAGGCTCCAGCCCTTGCCTGCCAGCATGGTCTCCATGGTCCTGATGTCTGCTAGATGATCCCAGGGTCTGAGCCTAGTAGCTAGCACCTCTCCTCTCCTTGTCCCTCCAGCCTAGACATGGTGGTGGCTTCTGGCACTAACAGGTCCCTGGTTGCCTTCTCACCTCTTCCCTGAGCTGTGGAGCAAGTCCTTTAATTAAATCCCCTCTGTTTTTATATACCTAGAGTGAGTTTTCATTTTCCTGGTCAGTCTCAATTTGCAGGTTTTGCACAATATCTCTATTAGGACCTTTCTGGGACCGCATGTAACCAATATGAATTTGCTGTGTGATTTTCAGTAAGAACTGTTTTGTTTCTTTATCTTTCTTTCGTCAGATTATAATTGGCTCCAACTCCCATCTACCTGACTGGTGGAGGTCCCATTTGACACACCACAAGGATTACTTCTCCCATTCTGTTTGAGCTCACCTGGTCTTTAGGAAACAGGCATGGTTCTGGTTCTTTATCCATGGGGTTTCCCATGGTTCCCACCACTTTTGCTGCTTTCTGACTCCACCATCAAGTTTAATTTCTCCATCACTTAGCAGGATTTGATTTTCTGGATGGGACACAGACATGTCGCTCCCAATGGTCCTCTCCACCCAGGGCAGCCTTCGCCATGGTGACCCTTGATGATGCTTTCAAAAATCACAGTGTGTCTCCTACTTCACCAGGCACCCCCTTCAGAATAACAGTCTCATTCTGGGTGCTACATAGGACCACCCTGGCTTTAGTAGAAGTGACCACCTCTCTGTCTCATCGACCTCTCTGGTCTTGCTTGACCCTGATTTCTTCCATCCCACACTGTCTATCACCCATACAGTCCTAGAACAGAAACTTTTATTGAAGGGCTGACAGCTAGACAGTGTTCTCAAACATGCTTGGATTGTCTCTCAGAGTGTAACATTTCTAAACTTATTTGCAACAATTTACAATCAGTAAATTTTACATAAAAATCTGAGTTTCTCTCGTCTCATAAAAATTGAGAAAAATCTACCCATGGTGATCTCACATATTTTATGCCACAGCTGAGTAACAGGGGTCCCTTTAGACAGGGTCAGCTCACCTGACTTGTTTCATTCATCGAACCTGACTGTCCTGGGCCCTAGGTGCCAGGTGGGCTGTGTCTAGTTCAGTCCTTCCGAAACAAAGGTTTGCACCATTCTTTCCTGGTGTTAGCATTCCAGGATTCAAAAGCTTGGAGTCTCTTGAGGATAAGAATGGCAGCTACCTAAAAAAAGAAATAATAACTCCTCAAGTTCGTTACTCTGTTATGAAATTAACAGGAGACCCAATTCATGTTCGTTTTAGAAAAACCAAAAAAAGTCTAAGAATATAGGAGTATCTCTAAGAACTCAGAGGTAGAGCTGGGTTTTGGGAAGTGACCAGAACTAAACCATCTGGATTATCTTCCCATCTCTTATCTCTGATCCTACATTTCTGCTTCATTCCTATTCATTCTGTTTGTGTCTTTCTCTCTGTCTCTTCCACCTAGAAAATCCTTCTCTGCCTCTCAGTGAAAGATACTCCCCACAACTGTTAGGGGTACATGCTAGAGATCCAGGTACCCTTCCAGAACTGTGCTCCACTGGGTACAGTTTAGAATTCCCAAGAAAGGGACTCTGAATGCCCCTCTGTGAATCATAAGCTCAGTCCAAACTTGTCACCTTGAAAGGGTCCATTGCTATAAATGACTGTTGAATGCTGGGGCGTGGTTGTTACAGGGAGACTAATGAATGGGGCAGACACTGGAGCACGTAGAGATGAAAGACGTTCCACCCCCACTCGCCCCCACGCAGTCCGGCACGTGTGCCAAGGGTGAGGAGCCATTGCTGTTAAAACCACCATGGTCTGGAAACCTGGCACTGAAAATGGCACCATGGGCAAGCCATGAAAAATTCATTAAACGCCTGCCTCTCTGTGAGCGAAGTGATGCCAGACCTCATTCATGCTCATCATTAATTCAAACCCAGGCTGGACTCTTTGGCTCAGAACTTACAGTTGAAAACTAATGGGCTGGGCTGGGCTGTACCATCAGCACCTGGTTGTGTGCAGGTGATCTATGCAGATGCTGCCTTCTCTTTGGCAAGCCCTCCTTTCAAACTTATTGCTGGTTAACAGATTCTATGCAGCCCTAAGTACCCCTTGGAGGACTTTTGGGGCTCTGGATTTGCAGTTAGCACCTTTCTCTGCTTAATTACAGTTTTATTGTTATCTGGCACCCTCTGTTTACTTAGCCTGCTGAGATACTTACAGAAATCCAGGCGCCACCTGCCTGGCTCCAAGGAAGGTTAGAGATACAGACCTTTCATCAAGCAGAGAATCAGCTGTCTGTCCCCAGGGAGAAGTGGCTGGATAAGGAGGAGATGGGAAATTGGCTCCCTGATGCCATCTCTCCAGAGTAAGGTCTGCCGTGAAGAGCTTTTATTTTTTTAATTCTTAAAAATAATAGCTCATATTACCGAGTGCTTACAAGGTGCTTGTCACTTTGTGTCGTGGCCAGCCTCCAAGATGATCCTCGTCATCCTTGCCTCCTGGTATTCAAGCTCTTGTGTTGTTCCTTTCCTCATTGAATGAGAATTGCACTGTGTGACCAATAGGAGACTGCAGAAGGGATGGTGTGATGTCTAGGAGACTATTCCAGGAAAGACATTATAGGTTCGACCTGTGTCGTGGATAGCTTGCTCTGGGGGGAAACCTTCTGCATATTGTGAGGATACTCGAGCAGCTCTCTGGAAAGGCAGTGTAGGGAGGTACTAAAGAAAGCTTCAGGCCAACAGCAATTGGCACCAACTTTCCACCTGGAAGTGGAAACGCCAGCCCCAGGCATGGACTCTGGCTCTCAGCCTTCAGGTCTTCTCTGCTCCACATTGTGCCTCAGTGACAAGATCTGAAAGCTGGGTGGAACCTCAGGTGGCTTTAGTGGTAACCTAAAGATTATATAATGCGCCTTTTATCAGCTTCTCCGTTTTCCTGGTTCACTTCACAACAGTAATTTTTGTGATCACTGCTCTAATTAACAACTTGCTTTCAAATCCTTATCTGAAGGTCAGTTTCTGCTGGGATCCAACCTAAGACAGCTTTGTTGTTATTAATTACCATTGAGTTGGTTCTGAATCACAGCAAACCTGTATAGGGTTTCTAAGATATGACTGGTGGGTTTAAACCACCGACCTTGTGGTTAGCACTCCAGTGCTAATCCTACAACACCACACCACGACTCCCTAAGACAGCTGGTAAGTGACTGTCCTTAAAGTAGCATGCTGAACTACAATACCACCAAACCTCACCAGAAGTTGAACTCCTGGCCTGTAGAGATTCTCAATTACCAGTGTAAACACACTCCACACCTACTGGGGCTTTGGAATTACCTGCCGTGTGGGATTGGCCACCTTTCTGACCTCTCTACTAATATAGATATCATTGAGAATTAACTAAGTAAATGTAAAGTGGGTAATATAATGCAATATTGATTTGTATTTTCCTCACTACTATCAGATAGTCAAGCTTGTACTTGAACTCTGGCTTTACACTTTCAGGACCAAAGAGATGGAGTTTGCACAGCCAGTAGAGCTGGCTTCTTTAAGTTTCAGCCAGGAATCCCCCCTGTCGGGGAGAGCTGTGAGCTGCAGCAGCCAAAGCCTTGGAGAGCATTGAAGAGCTTTTGCCACAGCAGTCAGCTGGAGCAGAACTCTCCAGGCTCAGTTTTCTCCTTCTCATTCATTGAAAGCATCATTGCCTTTGGCCAACCTCAGCAAGATTGACCAGGAAGCCAGGAGCTCTGGACAAATCCATCTGGCTTTAGAGAAGTTGCTAAGCTTTTCATCCTTTTCTCCTAATGCTCTCAGCCCTCACATGCCACATCCTCCTCCTGTCTATCCTCCTTTCTAGCCGAGCTCAGGCCTCACCCCTCAACCTGGGAACAGGCTTGCTTTTCACAGCTGCCACCACCACCTGTCTGCCGCCACCTCTCCTTGTCAGCTAGAGGAATGAAGACTTCCTGCCCAACACCTGTCTTTAATGCCACTTCTAGAGTCCTGGTGTGGCACTGTAGAATGAGCACTCGATCGCAAAGTCAGTTTGAACTGCAAGGTTGGTGGTTCAAACTCACCAGCTGCTCCTCGGAAACACTATACAGTCTCACTGTGAATTGGAACCAACTAAATGGCACTTAAACAACAAGTCTGCATGAGTGGATGACTTCTTGTTTTTCTTAAAAATTAAAAAAAGTGGATAGAAGGGGAAGTAGCAATGGAAAAGGTATATATCTCATGTTGTTGCTGATAGGTGTCACTGTGTCCGTTCCAACCCATAGTGACCTTATATACAACAGAATGAACCACTGCTGGGTCCCACATGACCCTCACAAATGTTCTGTTTCAGCGCATTCTAACAGCCAGTGTGTCAATTCATCTTGTTGGGGGGCTGCCTCTTTTTCACTGACCCTCTGCTTTATCAAGCATGATCTATTTTTACAGCAGTTTCTTCTTATTTTGAATCATGCTACATCAGTAAATGTAGGTTCCAGAAGCTTTCCCCTGTCTGCATCATTAAGGTCGACTCTAGTTTGACGAGGCAGCTCTTTCCCTATCATATTTTGAGTGCTTTCCTACCTGAGGGGCTCATCTTCCTGCACTCTACCAGACAGTGTTTCACTGCTCTTCGTAAGGTTTTCAGTAGTTAATTCTTCAGAAGTGGTCCGTTTCTCCTTCTTTCTAGTCTGTCTCAGTCTGAAAGCTCAGCTGAAACCTGTCCACCATGGGTGTACCCTAGCTTCCAGCAATGTAGTGTTACACAAACCGCTACACTATGACCTGTCTCCTAGAATTTTCATTTAAGTTAGCATTTCCAATGTTACCACCTATAGGTCTTATTGCCTACAGACACAGTAATAGGTATTCTGTAGCTAACTACGTTTGGGGAATACTGCACATGAAACCTTCTCTTGAAGATAAACAATGAACATTAGGGTATTCAAGGCTCAGACGTGCCCTGCAATAAAGAAACCAATTTTAAATCTGTATTTTCTAAATATGCATGATTCTACACATCACTTGCTCTTTTTAGAACAGAACGTATATTAACATGTGGTGGAGCATTCATGTTCCATAAAACAATTTGGCAATCTTTTCCCTAAATGTTATCATTATTGTCTGTGACAGAATTTTCCAGATATCTTTTCATGCTGGGCATCTTGTGTGTGTGAGGAAATAAAACAGACAAGATCGCTATCCTCTGAGTGTCGGACCTCACCAGATTGCTGGAAAAGTTGATTGAACGTCTGAGTGATGGATAACGTAAAAGCCTCAGAGATGTCGTTTATTATTATTGCTTGAAAACATTCAACTATAGTTTTAACCACAAGGAATTGCTCAATAAGGAAATGAGTAACAAGTGTGATAGGCCAACTGTCAGAGAATAGACTTGGAGATGTTGGCTGTGCCAGGTGTGTGTTAGGGAGCAATCTTGGGATGAACACTAGAGAAAGAGAAGAAAGCAGTATTGGGCTGTGGAGGAGTTGGGATCCATCTCTTTGCTGATGAGGACAAATTCATGTCAGGCAAGAGTCCTTCACAAGCGTCCAGCTGATATGGTGAGGGGAGATGCACAAGAACACCCATACTTGCAGATAGTACCCACTTGATCTGGCTTCAATGGCTGGATGATCAGAACTCAACTAGAAGAAGAAAGAAGGGCAGGAGGAAGAGTAACCTGTTACAATTTGGTGAACTTTACCTATACTTATGGGTGTAATAACTCAAAAAAGGGAACAAATGTTTACAGCGAGGATCAGTCCCACCTCCTAGATACACAGGGTTGACAGGGATGGGCAACTTACACATTGGCTACCCAAGATGGGGGTGGGGTGGGGGCTATAATGGCAAGAAGTGACTGATTTACAAGCTTTCAAGAGGGAGCCTAGTTCCAGATGAGGCGGGGGAAGGTAGAATCACCATTGAATCATTTCCAATCTGTTGGGACACGGCTGGAGAAAGGAAATGGAGATAAGACTCTTGTGGTACAATAGTGAATAATTGCCATCAGGACTGACTGTGAGGGTAGGAAATATAGAGGTAAATGTTTTTTGACAAAAGTTGGGGAGTAATTGATTTTGCAGCCCAGGAATGGAGGTCCCTGGGACCATCAAGTGAGAAGAACGGAGAGAAGGACCCTACCCAGACAGGCAGAGAAGCCAGGGATGGAGACAGATATGAAGATGTGGACAGATGGAGCAGATGGGGACATGGAACTCAGGGAGAGAGAGGGGCTGTGTGCTAATGGCAGTGGGGGGGGTGCTGTGGGGTGTACCCTTTGGTTATTTGATGATACATGTAGGGGATGGTAATTATTGAAATGAAACTAAATACAATAGGATGAAGGTAAAAGTGATATTCTTCCATGTAAACCTCACAATGTAAACTTATTTAAAAAAAAAAAAATCCTTCTTCACAGCCTTGACTGTACAACTATCTTGCCTTTGAAAGCAGTCTTGATGTAGGGAGCTGCAGCAGCCATCTTTTGAGTATGAGGCTTCTTAGTCTCCATGCCAATGATCTCTGGTGATCTTACCACACCAACATTACCAGATACTACTGAGTCTCATTTAAAGGGTAGTTAGAGATTGAGTGCTAATGGATATAGCATTTCTCTTTGGGGCATGAAGCTATTCTAAAATTAGATAGTGGTGATGGTTGTATAACTCTGTGAATATGCTAAACACCACTCAATAGCACACTGTAAAAGGGTGCATTTTATGGTATGTAAATTATATGGCATAAAACTGTTTACTGAAAATAAGTAAATTAATAAATAAAACCTTAGCAAACTAAAAAGAATAAGAGAATTGCAACGAACTTCCCCAGCATAATGAGCTAGAAAGTAATAATATTCCATTGTATTCATACGTAAGTCTTGAATGCCTGCTCTGTTCTGGACACTGCAGGGTTTGGGGAGCTCCTTATTTTAAGAAGTTTTCAGTCTTTCGAGGAGACAAACCCAAGGCTAACCAATGTGGACCGTGTAGTAATAAACCTACATCTGGGGTAGGGAGCTCAAAGGGAAGTCATGGAAAATTCTGGAAGCTTCTTTGAGGTAAAGTCTTAGTTTTGCTTTGAAGAATTTTGCAAATGAAAAAAAGGAGGGAGAAGCATTCCAGGAAAAGAGCAAGTGCAAAGGCACAGGGAGGTAAACACAGGAAATGTGTGCTCCTGGTTAATAACTCACAGATTAGTACTGCCAGAGTGTAGAGGGAGGCAGAGGGTGTTGGGAATGAAGCCCCAAAGTTCCAGTCTAGATGTGGGAACCTGAGCTTGTTTTGTGATGGATCCACTTGGCAAACCCAAACTCTAATTCCTAGAACTTTGTGTCTTGTATATTTCTGGTTAGAGTAAACGCAGGGAGAGTCTTGGGAGATTCAGAGAATAGAAGGGAAGGAAGCAGCTACCATGTTGGAGCTCACACATGGTGCTGCTGACCTGCTGACTCACCCACTGACTTGAAACAATATCTGCAGCAATGTTAGCTCACCTGACTTCCCTTCCAACTTCTCCAACTCCTGAGCCATTCGTGTGTGTTCAGTGCCATAATGAAGGCCCCCTGCTTCTATGCGACACACACATCTTAATCTGGGTTCTCTACATAAAACCAGTGACATATCTACATGTATATATGGTGGTATGCCACCGAGGCGGTCCCAACTCATAGCCACCCTCTGTTGGGTTTCTAGGAGTCCTGGCATGGAGCTGTGGGTTAATGCACAGGACTACAAAGTCGGTTTGATCCACAGGTTTGACAATTCACCAGCCACTCCTCGGAAATCCTGTACAGGGTTGCTGTGGGTCGGAACCACCTCAATGCCACATAACAACAACAACAAAAACAACATAGGACTTTCAAGATTGTAAGTCTTTACAGGAGTAGAGAGGCTTACCTTTCTCCTGCAGAATGGTTGGTAGATTTGATGTTAGCAGCCAAGCTTAAATCCACTATGCTACCAGAGCACCTTATGGATTTATGCATCTATATATACATGTTGTTGTTGTTGTAAAGTGCCATGGTGGAGTCAGCTCTGACTCATAGCAACCCTGTATAGGATTTCTGAGGCTTTAAATCTTCATGGGAGTCCATATTGTTGTTGTTAAGTGCCTTCGAGTTGATTCCAACCCATAGCGACGCTGTATAAAGGGTTTCTTTCCAAGGAGCGGCTGGTGAGCTTGAACTGCCAACCTTGCAGTTCAAACAGTTTTACAGCCTGGTGCATTAACCCACAGCGCCACACCAGAGTGTATATATATATCTATAGATATATTTATATGGCTATATATATATGGAATCCTGTTGTGGCACTGTAGGATAAGTACTGGACTGCAAATGTCAGAAGTTCAAACCCAGCAGTTGCTCCTTGGAAACCCTGTAAAGGGTCACTATGAGTCAGAATTGACTCAGCGGTACTTATCAACAATAATTTATATACACACACACACACATTGGAGTCCTGGGTGGCGCTGTGTTTATGTTGTTGTTGCTGCTGCTGCTGTTGTTGTGAAGTGCTGCTGAGTCAGTTCTGACTTATAGTGACCCTGTATAGGGTAAGGAGCAGCTGGTGGATTTGAACCACTGACCTGGTGGTTCAAACTGACCTTGCGGTTCACTGCTTTATCCTACAGTGCCACACCAGTACTGCATATACATATGTATACATATAAAAACAAAGAATGCCAAGAAAATGTGTAACTGTTCTGTATTAACTATGTAAATGCTTTCTAGTATGTGGATTTCGAGTATGTTCTTAGAGGTCAGCAGATAAATTGGCCTCCTGGTTAAGCATACTTTGGGGATACTTGTCTCTTCTCTAGGCATTGATCAGGTTGGCAGGTTCAAATATATTAAAACAGTACATTTATTTTTGCCTACATATAGAGACATTAAGGAAATTAAAAAAACAAAAAAATATTCATAATAAAAGACATTGCTGCTTGGTTAACAGTAAGAAAAAACCCCAAAACAACAACAAAAAGACGACCTTTGGAGCATGGTTGTGGAAGGCCATTCCCATGGTGGACTCTTGAACTGTCCTTGTAATACTATCCAAAGCCCTTATGTTATGTCTAGCAGCTTTGATTTAAAAAGCAAGTCACTGGGCTATTGAGAGGGGACAGAACATCACAGAAGGACCTCTGGCTCTGCAGTCAGACAGCCCTTAGTTGTCATTCGAGCTCCACCACTTGAAAACAGGCATGTTTCCGTACCTCCCAGAGCTTCAGTTTCCTCACTGTAAACTAGAAGAAAAAAATATTTACTTCACAAGGTGACAGTGAGCATCAACTAAAAAAAAAAAACAAGCTTGATCTAGTGCCTGGCATGAAGGAGGGACTCAGTAAATATTAGGCCCTACCCCATCCACGTCCAGGGTGTCCCAGCCACTCCTAGGCATCGGTATAGCTTCACTGTCCTGGGCAGGGGCAGGGAGAGTAAGGCAGGGGTTCACTGGTGACTTACCAGCTTGTTTTGCCTTTTTAAAGGAATGATGCTTTCCGAATCAGCCAAGGTGTGGAAGGAAGCTGTGTCAGGCCCTGTCGTGTGCTGGGGCATGATCTGTTAGGTCAGAACACTGTGAGTAGAGCTTCCGAAATCCCAGTTGGGGCTCACTGGCACCTTGTCAAACCTGACAGCCACCATCTGATGTGAATTACTTGGAGAGGCACTGAGAGTGAACCCACTCCATGTAGCTCATTTTGTGAGGGCGTCAGACAGGGAAATGATCCGAAGGAGCAACCAAAGCTGAGTGTTTGGGAGGCTTTAATACGATGAATGCCAACCACTCCGTAGTCTGGCTTCTATTGGCGGAGGTGGAGAAAACTAGAAATTGTTTCGATATAAATGAGGATAGTACACTCATAATAGCTATTTGGGTGGAATTTAAGGAACCTGAAACTACCAGGGCACCTCTTAGATGCAGGAGTCTAGCACGTCTAAAGCTTTGCCATTAGAGCAACTGGATTTCTAACTTTCTCATCTGTTTCTTGGTTCAAATGAGAGCAGGGCAGAGGAGTCAGAGAGGGAGAAAGAGGCAGAGGAAGGAAAACAAAGGGAGGAAAGCAAAGAAGGAGAGAGGGAGGATGCAGAAAGAGAAACAGAAAAAAGAAGGAGAGAGAAGGGAAAAGTGAAAGAGGGAAATACCAAATGGCAAGAAGCCAACCAACTGTCATTCCTGGTCCAATCAGCTGCACCCTGGGAGGTGGGATTGTGTAGGACCAATATGATTACTAGGGCCTTCTCCCCAGGCAGGAGGAATTCCATTCTAAGAAATGGATGCAGATGAATTGGCCAGAATCCCATGGTTCATCTGCAACAGAAAGCATGTTTTTTAGCCTTTCTCATTTATGCCTTGTTCCATTTCTGTTTCATGTTTGTAAAATACTTCGCTATTTGCAAGGAGTTTTCTAGACATCTTTTCGTTTCCTGGCTGTGCCAATATCCAGTCCTGCCTTAGTGCTTTGAACATTCTGTTCCTAGCACCTAGAAAGCTCTTTCTAGCCCTTGGCCTCTTTTCCTACATAATCTTCAAATCTCAAGCTAGATGACATATCACCAGTAGCATCTTCACAGACCCCTCCAGAGTAGCACATCCCCATCAGTTTCATGCTCCAGAAGTAGCCTGTGGTCCCCTTTCACTGTTTATCACAAATGTAATGGCGTATTCTCCCATGGCAGCTAACCGAAAGATTGGAAGTTCAGGTCTAAGAGGAACCTGTGAAGCAGGGTCTGGTGATCTACTTACAAAAAATCAGCTCTTGAAAACCCAAGGAGCACAGTTCTACTGTGACACATGTGAGGTTGTCAGAAGTCCAGAAAGGCAACTGGTTATTCATTTGGGTAATTATTTAATGGTGTCCTTCAACTAAACCTTAAACTCCCTGTTGAGGATAATCTACTCATATTGGCAACTTGGGTGGAATTTAAGGAACATTCAGTGACCAAGACACCTCATTGTCTTAGGTTAGGGTCTCTAGAGAAGCAAAACCAGTACCGTTTTGTCTTCTCTCTCTCTCTCTCTCTCTCTCTCTCTCTCTCTTTCTTTCTCTCTCTCTCTCTACATATATATATATATATATATATATATATATATGTATGTATGTATGTATGTATGTATGTATGTATGTATGTATGTATGGTGGTGGTGGCTGTGTGCTGTGGAGTCAATTCTG
>NW_006408808.1:2036539-2038824 GCF_000296735.1 Chrysochloris asiatica | reverse complement strand
CCAAGTCTAGATCAGATGAAGTAAGATTATCCGGCAGGTCCGACAGGCAGGTAGGTCTCACAGGCAGGCAGGTCCTGTGGGTAAGAAGGCAGGCTGCTGGTAGTCCCAGGATTAGAGGATGCCGATGTTCTCAGTAGCAGGTAATAGAGCAGGCCAGTGGCTCAAGTCCAAGAACCAGAGGTTGCAGAATGAACCATAAGCAAAATCCAACCCCAGCAGAAAGCAAACAAACTTTGTTTGTTTAATATATTGGAATCAGGCACGCCCCAGAGGAAACATCCTTTCATTTGATTGGCTGCTCATGGCAAAACTCATCATAAAGTCAACTACTTTGTATTAAATCTCATTACGAGGATAACTATATCTCAAGGGCCAAATCACTGAGAATCGTGGTCCAGTGCATTTAACACAGAATCTTAACTAGTCCACTCCCCGAAAGCAAAGACAGGGTCTGTCTTATTCCCCACTTTACTCTCATTGTTTGCCATATTGACTAGAACAGGTAGGGGTTTACTGTTTCCTGTTGTTGTTCTGTTGAATTCATGAGCCCTGAAAATAACCTTTTCTATCATCATTTTTCCAATAAGGATACAGGCTCAGAGCGTGCAAGTGACTTGTCTGATGTGCACCACTGGGAAGCTGAGGGTCCATAGGTAGGGCATCTCTCAGACCCAGAGGCCGGGCAATTCCAGCATTCCACACTGTGTCTTATATACATGGATGACACCTCAATTCTGGATCCTAGTCTTGTGAGTGGTGAGAGTGTCCATGTGTGTGGTATTTTGTGATTTCAAGACCCTTAGGCTCGATTGTGAGCATCCTGATAACCACAAGGTCAGTATTCAACGCATCACCCACTCCTCAGACACCATTTGCAGAGTCACAATGAATTGCAACCAACTTGATGCACTTGACAACAATAATCAGAGCTACTGTCAAGTTAGGAGTGCATTGGCTCCATACAGTAAGCTCTGGATTGCCAACAGCCCACCAGCTGTCGCCTAGGAGAAAAATGAGATTTTCTGTTCCCATGGAGATTGAAGACCTCAGAAACTCTATTCGGGGTTACTACGAGTCAGACAGACTCCACAACATTTAACAACAACAGCACCTGTCAAGTTAGCCTCCAAATAATGGTGGTGCATGCACAATAAAAATGCTGCCCAATTCTGTACCAACCCTATTACTGGTTGTAGACTGGACCATGTGATGTGTAGGTTGCCAGGTTGTTGTTGTTAGGCGCCCTTGAGTTGGTTCCTACTCAAAGTAACCCTAAGCACAGTAAATGGAAACACTGCTCAATCCTGCCCCATCCTCACAATTGTTGTTATGTTTGAGCCCATTTTCATTGCCAGTGTGTCAGTCCATCTATTTGAGGGCTTTCCTCTTTTACGCTGACCCTCCTTCTCCAAGGACTGGTACTTCCTGACAACATGTCCAAAGTACGAGAGACAAAGTCTCACTACCTTCACTTCTAAAGAGCATTCTAGCTCTTCTTCCAACACAGATTTGTTCATTCTTCTGGCGGTCCATGGTACTTTCAATATTCTTCACCAACACCATAACTCAAATGCATTGATTCTTCTCTCTTCTTTATTCATTGTTCAACGATCAAATGCATACGAGGCCACTGAAAATGCCCTGGTTTGGGTCAGGCATACCTTAGTTCCCAAACTTATAGTTTCATTCTTTAATATTCAAAGAAGTCTTCTGCAAAAGATCTGCAATACATCATTTGATTTTTTTTGAATGCTGATTCTACGAGCACTGACTGTGGATCCAAGCAAAATGAAGACTTTGACAACTTCAATCTTTTCTCAATTTATCATGTTGATTTTTGATCCAGTTGTGAGGATTTTCATTTTCTATACAGTGAGGTGCAATCCATACTGAATGAAGTAGTCATTCATCTTTGCTGCCGTTGTTGTTAGGTGCCATTGAGTTGGTTCTGACTCATAGCTACCCTGTGCCCAACAGAATGAAACACTGACTGCTCCTCAGTTATCCTCACAATTGTTGTTTCTTTGGAGCCCATTTGTTCTGTCATTGTGCCAGTCCATCTTGTAGAGGGCCTTCTTCTTTTTTGCTGACCCTCCACTTTTCCAAGCACTGTGTCCTTCTCCTGGGACTGTTCCCTCCTGATGTTGTTGTTGTTGTTAAGTGCCTTCGAGTCGGTTCCGACCCATAACGACCCTGTACAGGGTTTCCGAGGGTGTAAATCCTTACGGGAGTAGAAAGCCTCATCTTTCTCCCGCGGAGCGACTGGTAGTTTTGAACCGCTGACC
>NW_006408808.1:2028944-2034992 GCF_000296735.1 Chrysochloris asiatica | reverse complement strand
TTTACATGGGAGAACATTAGTTTACATTCATCCTATTTATATCGTTTCATTGCTATGGTTACAATGCCCTCCATGCATCATCAACCAACCAAAGGGTATACACTACAAGCCTGCCCCCCGGTTGTCAGCACACAGCCCCTCTCCCTCTCTGTGTCTAAAGTCCCCAGCCTCTCCATCTATCCACTTCATAGTCTCTACCTCCATCTCAGGCATCACTGCTTCTCTGAGTAGGGTACCGCTCTCTGCTCTTCTCCCTTGATGGTCCTAGAGACCTCTGCTACTAGGCTGAAAAGTTAATCACTCCCCTCCTTGCTACAAAACATCTACCTTTACAATTCCAACCCTCATAAGCAGTCCTGATAACAATTATTCACTATTGTATCAGAAGAGGCCCATCCGCATTTCATTTCATCAGAGGAACCTAGATTTAGAGGGCATGTAGGAAGGTAGAATCTCCACTGAGTAGTATCCACCAATCTGCCTTCCATCTTCTTTTGATGCTTCCTGCAGCATTCTTTTTTTTTTTGTCCCTAAAGTCCTTTAGTATTTCAAGTTGAGGTTTGAAGTTTTTCTACAGTTCTTTTAGTTTGAGACATGCTGGATGTTGTGTTCTTTCCTGTTGTTGTTAGGGACCGACCGTCAAGTTAGATCTGACACATAGTGACCCTCCGTACAGCAGAATGAAACCCTGCTTGGTCCTCTACCAACCTCACCAGCGCTGTTAGGTGTGAGTCCATTGTTGCGGTCACCGTGTCAGTTCATGCCATTGTGGGAGCTGAAGGTGAAGAGTTTTCCTCTTTTTAACTGAACCTCTCTGCCATGACAACCTGTCTGTCTTCATCTGGAAGCTCTGCACTACAGCAACACACAATCCTCCACTGACCGTTGAGGTCGTCCACATGGGAGGTGAGAATTCTGCCTTTTACCACCAGTAAGCCTTTCACCCTTATAAGCCCTTACCTGCTTTATGGACCTATAACCTGCTGCCGCTGCTGAGTCAATTCCAACTCCAACTGGCCCTGTTTGCTGTTGTTGTTAAATGCTATCATGCTGCTTTCAACTCATAGTGACCTTGTATAGGGTTTCCAAGGAGTGAATTGTGGGCTTGAACTGCCAACCTTGTGATTAGCAGTCCAGTGTTTATCCTACAGCACCACACCAGGATTCCATCAACCCTTTGTTGTTGTTGTTAAGTGCCATCAAGTCGGTTCTGACCCATAGCAACCCTGTATAGCGTTTCCAAGGAGCAGCTGGTGAGCTTGAACCACCGACCTTGCAGTTCAAATGACTTTGCAGTCTGATGCACTAACCCACAGCACCACACCAAAACTCCCCATCCTTATGGTGGTGGTTGTGGTTATGTGCCGTGGAGTTGGTTCCAACTCAGAGTGTCCCTGCACAGGGTTTCTGAGACTATACATCTTTATGGGAGCAGAAAGCCTCATCTTTCTCCCGTGGAACAGCGGGTAGTTTCAAACAGCTGACCCTGAGGTTAGCAGTCCTATTTGTAACCACTATGCTTCCAGAGCTCCTATAGAGCATTTAAAAACTGTCCTATAGCGTTCCTAAGGCTGTAATGTTTATTAAGCAAGTTTGGCATGGGTATGAACTTGCTAACTCTTCAGTTAGCAGCCTAGTTCTTAACCACTATACCACTAAAACTCCTTCCTTCATGAGCAAATGTTCTCTAAAGCTAGTCTGCCTGCTCAGGCACCCAGGGAGCATGTGTAAATTCCAAATGCCCCGTTCCAAATACAAGGCTTTGGCCCAGAAGGGCTAGGTGAGGCTCCAGCTTTGTAATTTTAAGAATCACCCCAGGTAATTCCGATGCTCATCCAGGTTGAGAGATCGTTAACTTCGGGTATCTGGTGTCTGTCTGATTTGGGGTTTGACTGTGATTACATACAGAGGGCCCTGGTGTGGTGCTGTAGGATAAGCACTGAACTGATAACCACAATGTCAGCATTTCAAACCCACCAGCTGCTTTTTGGAAACCCTGTATAGGGTTGCTATGAGTCAGAACCGACTCAGCAGCACTTAACGACATTGAGAGGGTGTATGAAGAAAGGGCTGAAGCTGGTAGTGAAGAAAAGATGCTGTTAAGAGGCTGGTAACTTCAAACCTCTGACCTTGCAGTTTAAACCCACCTTGTGGTCCATGCTTATCTTACAGCTCCAAGGGACCTTTTTATTCTAAAGGAAATGCATACTGCTCCAGGAAAACCACAGGAGGGCATCTCATTTGTCCCTTATATTGCTGGGAGGAGGATCAGAGTTTCCAGCAGATTCATCCTGCTGAGTTTGCATTTCCATCCCAGATACACTGGACCTGAATCTACATTTTAATGAGGTGATTCTTATAGGTCACTAGGTAAGTCATTTGTTATCTCATCTGAGGACCTTGTTAAAATGTAGATACTGATTCAATATATCTTGAGTGGAATTGCAAATTCTCAGCAGGATGTTGGACCAGAACAAAACCGGTTTAAAGCTGTGATGAGGCTAGTGTACTCTGGCAGTCTACTCATAACCGTACCTACCAACAGGTAGACCTCACAGGGAAGATTATGGGCCCCAGGATTGGCTTGTAAATAAATCCTACAGCACAGCTGAGTCTCTTGCCTCATAAACATTGACTAGCTGAGATTAAACGGTTCACTCTGCATCACATGATCTAATAGGAACATTCCTTTATTAGGACATTAATAACTCTGAGACTATGCCTGGTCAGTCTAACAAGTGTGCCTGATACTCTAACCAGGTGATATCTAACCAGGCACATAAGTGGAAACAGTCACTTGCAGTAAACACTTTACAGATTAAGCGCTCAGTACTAGGAGGTGTAGACATTATGTCCCTGGGTGGCAAAAACAGTTACTCACTTAGCTGTTAACCAAAAGGCTGTAGGTTTAAGTCTATTCAGAAATGCCTTGGAAGAAAGACCTGGTGATGTACTTCTGAAAATCAGGCATTAAAAAGCCTATCGACACAATTCTATTCTGATACACATAGGGTCACCATGTTGGTTTTGTTGTTAGGTGCAATCAAGTCAGTTCCGACTCCTAGCGACACTATATAGTATTTCCAAGGAGTGGCTGGTGAGTTTGAACCACTGACCTCGTGGTTTAAACTAACCTTGCAAGTCCGTTGTTTTATCCCCCAGCACCACAGCAGGACTCCATAGGGTCATAATGAGTCAGAGTCATTTCAAAAGCAACTGCTTGGAGGCATTATGGTGATCAAGATTTATTAATAATAATAAAAAAAAAGTTAAAAATAAGCTCACCTCTCTAAAACTACCTAAAACAATGTCAGAAAAGAAAAGAAAGGTGGAAAGGAACCAGAGCACTGGAAGCATATGCTATTATTATCATTATTTGAAAATGCTGCATATGCAAAGTCCTGAAGAAGTCAGAAGAACACATTCTATCTAGGAGATAGGAGGCAGAAGGTTCTATGGTCCTTTAACAGAGTATAAGTTTCTAGAATAATTCATCAAAAATGGTGCTCAAAAAATATAGGAATTATTATTATTTTAATGCTTTATTGTGAATTATGTGATAGTTTACATGGGAGGATATTAGCTTCTCATTGATCCCGTCGTATATCGTTTCCTTGCCATGGTTACAATCCCCTCCATGCATCATCCATCAACCAAAACGTATACCCCACAAGCCTGCCCCCCGGTCATCCACATACAGCCCCTCTTCTTCTAAGGGTTCAAAGTCCCCAGCCACTCCATCTCCCCACTTTATCGTCTCTGCTTCCATCCCTGTCATCACTGCTTGTCTGGGTACGGTTCATTTCTTTGCTCTTCTCCCTTGATGGTCCCAGAGACCTCCGCTCCTAGACTGAAAAGTTAATTACTCCCCTCCCTTTGCCACAAAAACATCTACCTTTACATTTCCAGCCCTTACCATCAGTCCTGATAACAATTATTGGCTGTGGTATCGCAAGAGACCTATCCGCATCTCCTTTCATCAGCCCTGACTAGGCAGAATGGATACTACTCAGTGGAGCTTTTACCTTGCTCCATACCCTCTGGATCTAGGCTCCCTCTTGAAAGCTTGTAAACCAGTCACTTCTTGCCTCTGTAGCGCCCCCCATTCTGGGTGGCCAATGTCCAAGTTGTCCATCCCTGTCCTCTCCATGTGCGGAGTGGGTGGGAATGATTCTCGCTGTGAAGATTTGTTCCCTCTTTTGAGCTATTGCTTCCATAGGTGTAGGTCAAGTTCATCAAATTGTATGAGATTATTCCTTTTTTTCCTCTTCTTCTTTCTTCTGGTTGAGCTCTGATCATCTAGTCATTGAAGCCAGGTTAAGTGGGTATTATCTGCAAGTGTGGGTGTTCTTATGCATATGCCCTCTCTTCTTACTAGCTGGATGCTTCACTCTCCACTCTAGTCCTCTGTGGCTATGTCGCTGACTCTGGGTCCAAGAGACCCCTTGACTTGCCACACTTCTGGTCAACCAGGTCTCCATGCGGGTTCACAGGAGTCTACTGAGCACTGTAGGGCTCAGCTCACAGCTTCATTGCAGTTTTTCCCTCACTTCCCTGTATTGGTGACGAATGTAGTCACCAATCAGAGCATGCATTCCCACTGAGTCTTAGTCTTAGAAGGGGGTTTGTCCTGAGAGGGACCCAACCACTTGCCTTGATGTCTCCTGGGCGAGCCACTTGTTTGTTCGTATAGTAACCACTCGGTCTGCCTATATTGTTTTGTATTTATCCTGTCAGTCTTTCTTTCAGGGAGTAGCTTCTGTTCTTATGGCCACTCCAGGCTTGTCTGCTTGTCATTTCAAGTGGAAATTTCCCATCAGAAGATTCTGAATGCTGTTGAGGATTCCACCTATGGTCTAGTGTAATATAAAGGCTCCACAGGAAGCCTCCTTCACTGGGCACGTTGAAGCCCCATTTAAAGTATTCCAATCATTATAGCAGAAGACAGACTTATAAGATTTCTATGGTGGTATTTCTGGTTATTCCTTTTTCTCCCCCTCCAGTATCTGTTTTATAGTGGTATGCCATGGAAACCAAGATTAAAAAGACAGCCAAGTGTCTTAACATTATTTCCCCACGTTTCCCCATTCAAACCATGTCTCAATCTCTCTATCCCAGAGCCCTGTTGTTCCAAGGTTGTGCATACATCATTATTTGCCTCTGTCCCACTTCAGCTTCAACATTCATCTTATCTTATTTCATTTCATTGCAGTGATTACAGTTCCCTCCATGTATCATCAAATAACCAAAGGATACACCCCACAGGCCGCCCTCCCCTCCCCCTGCTCCCCGGCTGTCAGCAAACAGCTCCTCTCCCTCCCTGAGTCCTGTGTCCCCAGCCACTCCCATCTGTCCATGACATCATCTCTGTCTCCATGCTTGGCCTCACTGCCTCTCTGGGTAGGGTCACAGTTTCCACTCTTCATGCTTGATGGTCCCAGGGACCTCTGCTCCTGGACTGCAAAATGAATCAATCTCCTCCTTTTTCCAACAGAGAAAAAAAAAAGAAATCTGCCTCTAGATTTCTGACCCTCACAGTTAGTCCTGGTGGCAGGCATTCACTGTTGTACCACAAGAGTCTTATCACCATTTCCTTTCATCAGCCCAGTCCCAACAGTTTGGAAATCATTCAGTGGAGGTTCTGTCTACCCCTGCCCCATCTGGAACTAGGGTCCCTCTTGAAAGCTTATAAGCCAGTCACTTCTTGCCTTTATAACTGCTCCCCCTCCATTTTGGGTCTGGGCAATTTCCAGCCCCGTCCCCCAACGTATTCCAGTCAGTTATAGGCTGAAGACAGGCTTACATGTTTTCTGTTGTGATGTTTCTGGCTATCCACCCTCCACCCCTCAAGTGTCTATTTCACAATGGTAGACAAGGAAGACCAAGATTCAAAAGACAACCAAGCATCCTAATATTATTCCCCTCTTGTCCCCGCTTCAAGCCATGCCTCAATCCCTGTATCCTGAAACCCTGTTATTCCAAGATTTTGCATATAGGCTATATACCTATGTCCCACCTAGCCCATCCAAACCTACCCAACTGTTCTCT